>NC_081427.1:10131449-10489332 GCF_949786415.1 Peromyscus eremicus
GAGAAGATGAGAATAAACAACAACAACAACAACTGATGATGTATTCTGTCTCCGTGACTTCAACATCAATGTGGAAAGATTTGTGCCAAGCTGGAGTTGATAGGGAAAAAATAAACCAACAAACCAGATAGAAATCTAAAGCTTTTCTTTGGAAGGCTAGAAGCCTGACCAGCATTTCACCACTGTTAAAAGGAGTAATGGACAGTGATGTGGGAGACATAGATGGTTCCAAGTGCTCCTTCTGTTGTGGAGGAAGGAGATATCGCCAGATGGAAACTTCCCCACCTCTCCTGCACCCAGCCCATACCTCTCAGTGATCTGGACCTGATAATCTTTCTAGCCCTTCTCTGGTGAAGTGTCCTTTGCATAGCATTAATCCACTCAAGAGGACAGCCATCACAATGTAATTACATTCACAAAAACCCCACCTCTTTGTTATTGCATTGGAAATGACATTTCAACATTTATTGATAAAAAAACAGAAATACTTAATTCATGTGAAGCTGTATTGAAGAAAACACTGTCCTCAACATTACAACAGTCTGTGGTGTTAGATAGTGCCTGTGACCACTGGTCTTTCTTTTTCTCTCCCTGTCTCTCGCTTCCTTTCCTTTTCTTTTTTCCATTTGTTGTCTAAAATTAGACAATTCATCTACTCTTCTTTTTTAAATAACTGCATGTTATGCTTTGTTGACCTTCCTTGTACAACATCTCACCTTCAACATCTTCAATGCCTTGTGCCCTGTTTTGAAGGAGCTGTGCTAACTATATAAAATGTTTTTATTTTCCAGGGGAAAAAGCATTATTTTGCAACTTGCTATGTTTGTGATAAAATAAAAAGGAAAGTTTTATGGGACATGAGAATCAACTATAAGACACCCAGATGTTTTCCAAAGACAAAGAATGTGGATTAAACTAGAGAATATGATACCTAGTTACTTCAAATAAGGTTTCCCCACACATAGAACCAAGAAAAAATTCCCATAAATGTTAAAATTGTTTTTGCTGTAGTAACCAAAAGTATCTATGGCACAGATGACTATCATTTCTTTCTAAAACTGAATTAACGCTATATATTAGGAACACACTTATAAACTACAAACTGCTAGCAAGCAGTCACACAGCAATCATCATCTGAAAAGAAAGAAAGTAAAATTTATATAAAGTTCCTAGAGGATGTTAGCAATTAGAAAATTTGCAATTTTTCTGACAAAATATTGTAATACCCAATGACAACCAAAAAAGAAAGAAATAATTTCAGTGATATTGAATCATTGCACGCCAACTCCAAGAAATTTATTGAAGTTCATTTCTAAATGAAACAGAGAAAATAAGACACGAATTCCACAAGCTTGAGAACTAAACGCCAGTAATCATTCTAATTACCATTTATAATTACCAAGCATGTGGAGAAAAATAGAAAATTTCTAGAACAAGTAGGTAAAATTATTTTGTTACCTTTTAAAACATTAAAGTGAACAAAAATAAATTTATCACACGTACCGTACCATATTTACAAATTATATTTTGTCCATTGAGGTAATGTGACATATTCAATCTAAAAAAAGCAAATGGTGGCACAAAAAGTCAGTTGGATTTGGGGAATCATAGATTATTAAAATTATACATTTAAGAATCACATTTTCCCCTAAATTTAGTTTGCTACCAAAAGTCTGCTTAATTTTATATAAAAAGTCAATTACTTTGCAAAGATCAAAATTTTGCCTGTGTAGATTTCTCATAATTAACTTGGTTTTGAACTAATTTTGTTATTTTCCTATAACCTTTTAAGGAAAGGAGGAGGAGGAGCAGTTGAAATCACCTATGTTCCAACTATTATTTATTTACTACACTTGATATAACTGTAAACTGTTAACTGTTTGCTGTAGGGCAGTGTCACATGTAACCTTGAAGCTCACTCTGCAGCCTAGGATTCCAGCAACTGTGTGGCATTACACTGTATCAGCCTGCCAAGAGCTGGGGTGAGAACCGTGATGCACTACGGTCAGTTCCATTGTTTCTTGGTTGAATAAATTTGTGAACTTATAAAGAAAATTTTCTTAAGTGCTTAAGCAACATAAATATATATTAAAGTCACAAACAAAATAAAGATTGTTTGGTATATATCAAACAGCTATATATAGTTACTAAAATATATACCATGTTTTTTTGTTAAAATATTAGATATGGAATACATTTCTTGGTTTTTGGAATTAAATTTTAAGCATATCTGTGGGGCTTTATTTAAGACAAAATTTTCTAAGCATACTTCATATTTCCAATAAACAGATTAAACACACTTAATAAAGTATTTCAGTTTTTATAGAGTTTGTAATTTTTTAAGCTTTAGAAATATTTTTAATGGTTTTAGATTGACTGTATTGTCGCTCTTAAAACTGAGTTTACAGCCGGGCGGTGCCTTTAATCCCAGCACTTGGGAGGCAGAGCCAGGCGGATCTCTGTGAGTTCGAGGCCAGCCTGAGCTACCAAGTGAGTTCCAGGAAAGGCGCAAAGCTACACAGAGAAACCCTGTCTCGAAAAACCAAAAAAAAAAAACCCAAAAAACTGAGTTTACACATGATAGAAGATAGAAGAGTGATATATTTCCTTTACATTATTTGTATAGCCTCAAACCCTATTATTCCTCATTATTCATCATAATAGATATAAACATTATAAATATTGTTCCATCTAAAGAAACTTTTATAAATCATCTTACAGATATGGTGTTTGGTTTTAATTGATTGAGAATCATAGTTCCTATGTTGGTCCTTCAAGTATTTTACTGTTTATCTTTCAATTTCAGTTATTTTATTAGCTTTTTTTCCCACCTTTTAATGAAAATCATTTCTTTTCTCATACAATATATCCTAATTCGAATTTCTCTTCCTCTACCCCTCACATTTCCTCCCCCGCTCCCCATCTGTTGTTTCTCATTACAAAAGAATAAGCTTCTAAACTATAACAACAAAATATAACAAAAGAAAATATAAGATAAAACAAAATTATCACATTGAAGATGGGCAAATAAAACCAACAGAAGTAAAAAAGTCCAAGAGAAGGCACATGAATCAGAGACCCACTCCTTCACACACTTTGGAATCCCATAAAAATAGTAAATTGCTCTATAATGTATAAGCAGAGGGCCTGGTACAAACCAGTGGAGGCCCTGTGCCTGCTGCTTCAGTCCCTGTGAGTTCAAGAGCTTTGTTCAGTTGATTTAGAGGGAATTGTTCTCCTGGTGCCCTCCATTCCCTCTGACTCTAACTTTTCTTCTTCTTCTTCTTCTTCTTCTTCTTCTTCTTCTTCTTCTTCTTCTTCTTCTTCTTCTTCTCCTTCTCCTTCTCCTTCTCCTTCTCCTTCTCCTTCTCCTTCCTCCTCCTCCTCCTCCTCCTCCTCCTTATTCTTTTCTCATACATTACAACCTACCCCAGTCTCCCCATCCCCCCACTACTCCTGGTTCCTCTACCCACCTTCCATCTCCCCCAGATCAACGCCTCCTCCATTGCCCTTAAAAACAAACAAACAAACAAACAAACAAACAAATCAGGCCTCCCAGGGATGTCTACCAAACATGGCATAACAAGTTACAAAAAGATTGGGCACAAACTCTCATATCAAGGCTAGAAGAGGCAATCCAATAGGAGGAAAAGTTTTCCTATGCACAGGCCAAATAGTCACAGGCAGCCCCGCCCCATTTCCATTGTGTGGAGTCCTACAAGAACACCAAGCTATACAATCATAACATATATGCAGAGGAGCTATCTCAGACCCTTACAGGGTCCATGATTGTCACTTCAGTCTCTGTGAGCCTCCATGAGCCCTCATGAAGCACCAATCTATTAGTATAGCAGAATATAATTGGTGTGTGTGTGTGGGGAGGGGGCACCTGCAGCTTTGTGCCAGGCATGTTCTGTTCTTTCCTGGGTCTATGGGCTCTCTTTCCTCTGGTTCCTGGCCATCCAAGCAGTGTCAGACATAGGCTTCCTCTTATGGGATGGGCCTCAAATTGGACCAGTCATGGGCTGGCCACTCCCACAAGTTTTATATCACCATTGCCCTAGAACAACTTGTAGGACAGACAGATTGTAGGTAGAAGGTTTCATGACTGGGTTGATGTTCCAGTCTCAGTGCTGGGGGCCTTGGCTGCTTACAAAAGATGACCAGTTCAGGCTCCATATCCCCCATTACTAGGAGATTTCACTAGGGTAGCTTTTGTAGATTCCAAGGAGTTTTCACTGTACTAGGTTTCTATATTGCCCCCCAAATGACCCCGAATTCCAGTTATTTCTCCTAGTACTCTCTCACTCCATCCCTCCTAACCCATTTGGTCCCTCTACTTTTCATCCCTATCCACCCTCAGTCCACCCACAAAATATATTTTATTTCCCCTTCTTAGATAGAGTCATGATTCCCCCTTGAGCCCTCCTCATACTTAGCTTCTCTGGGTCTGTGGATTGTAGAATGATTATCCTTTATTTTAGAGGTAATATCCACTTATTAGTAAGCACATATCATGTTTGTCTTTCTAGTCTGGGTTACCTTACTCAGGATGATCTTTTCTAATTCATGCAAATATCATGAAGTCATTGTTTTTTTACAGCTGAGGAACACCCCACTGTGTAAATGTATCACATTCTTTTTTTTATCCATTCTTGGATTGAGGGGCATTTAGGTTATTTCCATTTTCTGGCTATTGGGAATAAAGCTGCAATGAACATGGTTGAACAAGTGTCCTAGAGGTAAGAAGGAACATTCATTTGGTATATTCCCAAGAGTGGTATAACTTGGTCTTGAGGTAGATATTAAGTCGCAAATTTCTGAATAACCACCACATTGATTTCCACAATGGATGTAAAAGTTTTCACTCCTACCAGCAACTGGGGAGTGTTCTCCTTGATCTATACCCTGTCCAGTATCAGCTATTACTTGTGTTTTGATCTTAGCCATTATGAACAGAGATAAGATGGAATCTCAAGGTTAATTTCCATTTCCCTGGTGACTAGGGGTGATGAATATTTTTTAAGTGTTTCTCAGCCATTTAAGATTCCTCTGTTGAGAATTCTTTATTTAGATTTGTACCCCACTGTCTCCTCTTCCACAGGGTTCCATGGGGGTTGATGGGAGGGATTTGATTGAGACTTCCCATTCAGAGCTGTGTGTTCCAAGACCACTCTGTGTGTATGTGTGTAACGTGTGACTGTGGTTCTCTGTATTTGTGCCAGTCTCCTACAGGAACAAGCTTCTCTGATGATGGCTGAGTAAGGTACTGATCTAAGCGTGTAGCAGAATATCATGAGAAGTCATTGCATCCCTTGTTTTGTTAGATCAGTAATATTTGGTTTTGTCACAGGTCATCAGGTCCTAGATGTCTGGGCCATCTAGTTTCTGGTTCGTGGTCACTCAAGCAGTGTCAGCTATGAGTTCCATCTTGTGGAGTGAGAGCCTTAAGCCAGACATTGATTGGTTACTCTCACAAGCTTTATGCCACCCTTGCCCTAGCATATCATATTTTTCTAAAAAAAAAAAAAAAAAAAAAGGTTTGAAAATCACTTGTTCCCCAAGAAAGCACACAATTTCAAAGAATTAAAACTTGCCAGAGTTATTACTTAGAATCAAGAAATAGGCAAAGTGTCTCAGATGGATTGAGGGTACAAAGAGTAGTGGAGACTGTGTTCATTGCAGTGAAAGTCTGCAGATCTGCTGAGGAGTTATTGTCCTTTTGATGACAGGAGACAACTCCACTGCTAAAGCTTCCCTGGTAATGTTAAGACAGACTTGAGAACATTCATTCTCCACTTTGAGCTGCTTCTGTGTGCACTTTCTTCATTGTATTAGATTAGGTATAAATTTACAGGCATTCTCATATGTAACCAATTTTACATCCTATTAGGGTTCTGTACTACACTAAAATAATGCTTTCTAATGTACTTAAGACACTGTTTATGGCATTCTGTTAAATTCCAAATACTTCTTATAACTTCATTTGACTACCCATTAACAATCTGAATACGAGAAAAATGAAGCAGTAAAGAAAAATCGAATTAGAAAATCAAATTTCTTGGAGTACAATAAAGCTGTTCCAAACAGACATTTTGTCATTTTAGACAAGCTATATCTATACTCTTTATGAAAAAAATAACATAGTAATGTGTATTCTTTCAGAAGAAAAACAATAGAAGTGTATTCTATAAGAGAAAATTCAAGTAATATTCAATACTTTATATCATTTCACTATTTATTCTATACAAAGCCTCTGAAGATTTTAAACAAGTGATGGTGTAATTACTGCTGTTTCTCTGAGAGGTGATATTTGAAACTGTATACAAATAAAGCAAAAAGATAGTGCCTGAGGGGAAGGGAGATTGCCTTTGTTGGTGAACAGGGGGGAACATGAGAAATGTGCTGGGACTTTAGAAAGAATGGGGCAAAGACTGCAGGTGCTTAAGATATAGGTTACAATACTCTTGTGGAGGTTTTCTGTGTTTTCCTTGTATAGTGTGTGTGTGTGTGTGTGTGTGTGTGTGTGTGTGTGTGTATGTATGTGTGTGTGTGCGTGTGTGTGTGTGTGTGTGTGTGTGTGTGTGTGTGTGTGTGTGTAAAAATGAAACCCCAATCACTCAAAATTGGCCTATGAAAGAATATGGGGAACTCAAGAGGTAGCTCAATGGTTATGGACTCTTGTTGCTCTTACAGAGGTCCCAGATTGAATTCCTAGCACCTACATGGTGGTTCATAATGGCCTACCACTCCAGCTAAAGGAAATATAACTTTTCCATTCTCCGTGGGCATTTGCATACTCAAATACATGCTGTGTGGATATGTGCATGCAGATATGTGCATGTACACATGATTGAAAATAAAGTACCTTTAACAACAGAATTTGGAAGAAGTAGGAAAAGGAAAGAAGGAAGAAAGAAGGAGAGAAAAGCAGGAAAGGATGGAAACAGTAGGGAGAGAGGAAGGTAGGAGGAACATCCCAAAATACAGTTAGACAGAGGTAACCAACCAGGGAGATATATTGTAGAAGTCAAAACTGTTGCTTTACCAACTTAAACCAAAGTCCCACAAAAGGGAATTATTTAGACATCACCAACTATGGGTGTAGACATCATTTAGAGACAAACACCAAAGGCTGCCTTTTTTATTTAAGTGTACATTAATCATGAAAAGATGGGGGTAATTGTAGCAGTTTCACACATGCATGAATATGCTTCGATCATAGTTATTTATCTTATTCTCTCTTGTTACACTTCCCTGTTTCTCTTTCTCCCTTCTCTCGCCTAATAGTCTTTCTTTCTTTTTGTGAAGTATGTCTTTCTGAATATAATTTTTTACTTGACAAGGCTGTAATATTTGGATTTTTGGTGATAATGGTCAGTATTTCACATATACAACAAAACACGTTTACTTAAGCTCTCACTGACAAAGTTCTTAATGGTCTTGATTCTTGATGTAAGATACCGCAGAATATCATGGTAATGGAAGCTGGTAGTTCAGGCTACTCACCCCATGGCCAACACAAGCAGAAAAATGAATCACAGAGGAAGTTTTAACCCTTCAGGAAACACTCTAGAAATCTTTTCCTCTAATCAGACTCCACTTCCTACTCTTCATTGTCTTCCCAATAATGTCCTCATTTTGTGAATCTATCAAGGGATTATTGTACTGAGTTTGAGCTCTGAGTTAAGATCTACTCACTTCCTAAAAGCTCATTCCTGGGAACAATGACTCCAGTGCCTCACCCTGTCCAGCTCTATCACACTCAAATCACAGCATCCTATTAATGCCTTCTAAAATCTATGTCCATCTAATAATTAAAAATACATTTACTCCATATACAACACCCCCTGTAATCAACACTTCCAACATTTTTCTAAAATCTAATTTCAACATCTCTTTTGAAAGCCAAGAAATTCCTCGGGAAAAAAAGTACACCCAACACACCATGAAAAAAAAAAAAAAAAAAAAAAAAGACTGTTCTAAAAGTAAGAAATGAAGAAATCCTTCAATCTCAATTGAAGGATGTGATCCAAATAAGGAAAAAAAATAACATAGAAATCTTTAAATTCATTAACTACAAGATCATCTTCAGGAACACTCAGTGATGTGATATGAATATCAGTGGGGTTAGGCTTCCCTGCTGCCATAGCATTAACGTTTGAAGCCCACATAGTCTCTCTCTTAGGCTGGCTCCACTCATTGTCTGATAAGCCTAACTACCACATTTACCACCTCTAAAGAAACTGTCATATACATTTATTAAAAGGTCAGTACATTAATCATGTCAGAGCCTTCAGTATACCAACATTTCCCAAAAGCCCATCAGCCTCCAGACAAAGCCCTGGAATATGTAGCCATGGAGGACATTTCATTTTAAACTGTAGCAATGAGACCTCCAATTTTTCTGGTAAAACCACTGCATGCCTTTTATTGATGAGAACAATTACATCATCTATTTATATACACCTTTTCATTCATCCTTTCTTGGCATCTGCTTCATCTTTGTAACTTGTCTATAGTGAATAAAAATAGCCATGGGAGGCTTTACCTTCTTGTAGGAGGGAATGGGGGCTGGGTTGAGGTGGGAGAAGGCTGGAGCGGCGAGAGGAGGGAAGAGGGAGATCAGTGATTGGTATGTAAAGTGAATAAAAACTTTCTTAATTAAAAATAGCATGATAAGCATACTTATACACCACAGATTGTAAGGAGAATACTAAAACTTTTACACACCCACCCACCCACACACCATATAATTCTTTCCGTGTGTGTGTGTGTGTGTGTGTGTGTGTGTGTGTGTGTGTGTGTAGAATTAGAAGTTAAAAGTTTTATTAAAACACCTTTGCTAGGATCAGGCTCTTGAACACCTTCCAAGCCTACCCCATTCACCTTGACAAGCTTGACCTTCTGCCCATCTTTTTCAGGCTCTCATAGCATGTCATGTGGACAGCACTAATAAGAACGGGGGGGGGGGGTTAACAATAACAACAATGGTTGATAACGATTAGAGGTCTTGAAGTAGAGATAAGAATTGTTTGGTCGGTCTTAGGACAGTTGTAGGATGCTGGTAAAGGTATATATTATCAAAATATATTCTAAACATGTACAAATCTTTCAATGAAATTTTAAAAAATAATATGAAAAAGTAATCCTATGGTGATATTTTATTTGTATTAAAATGTTATTTGTATGTTAATAAATAAAGTTGCCCGGGGGTCAGAGCTATTAGCAAGCCATAGGAAAGCAGGGCAGTGGTGGAGTATACTTGTAATCCCAGCACTTGGTATGCAGAGCTGGGTAAGTCTCTGTGTGTTCAGGGATACAGCCATTATTGGACACACATGCCTTTAATCTCAATACCAAGCAAGGAAAACCTGGAGGCCTATACAGACAGGCCGTGACGAGGCAGTCATGTGGTTGGGTTTACAACCAATGAGAAGGCAGAACAGGAACACTATATAAAGACATTAACACAGGGGTAGTGAGTTCTGAGAGGTAGGACCACTGCAGGAGGAAGGGTAAGGTTTTAGCTCTTAGCGCTGACCTCTTGGCTTTCTTCTTTGCATTGGTTCTGTGTTTCTTATTTAAATAAGAAGGTTGGTTACATCTACATAATCCAGAAGAGAAAGTTCTAGCAATGGGTTATTGACTGGAAACTGAGGGCAAAAATTTATTCCACCACCATTCTTTCTGTCATAACTGGTTATCTTTCCTGTTCTATAGGAAAAAATACGGATGACTTTTTAAAATTCTCCTACGTCTGCCCACATTGAACATTAATGATACTGTTGTGTCAGTATTTCACACAGAAAATAAAAATAGTACGTGTACTGCATTCCTTATTAAACTGACAAAACACTATATTAACTGATTTTCTTCATTTCTAACTCATTTTGAAATGCAGGAATCAATACTCACATTTATCTTCTACCTTAATGAAGCCCTAATTGTCCAGGAGTTTTATTGACTTACAGCTGCATCTCTCCTAGATCATTAACACCTTCCTTTTCATTTGAGACATAAATAAATAGATAGGTAGGTAGGCAGGTAGATAGATTACAGATAGATAATAGTTATAGATAGATATAGTTTTATATATATATATATATATATACAGATATAGATAATGATATAGATATAGATTTATTCATGTGTACTGACATGGTTACAATTTATATTAATACCTCACTCTAAATAGTGAAATCCTATGTGATCTCTGACCATGATTAAGTTTCCCAAATTCAGGACCTCTTCTCATTGCATAGAATTATCCTATTATTCTCCAATCTTGACACTGATGTGTTTTATAATGTGCTCTCCTGTCCAATTCCCCTCAGTGTCTTATTTGTTTCCTTCACAGTTGGATACATTGAGTTCCATCAGCTTATCACTGTCTGAATCAAACTTGACCTCAAAATAAAATGCTATTTGTCTAGAATCACAGTACTCTGGGTGAGAGCAGGGGGTCAAAGGAAGGCTTCTGATGCTCAGTTTGGTTTTCTTCCTCATTTTTTTTCTGCCCATAGGCTTGGAAGTCTTAAAGCAGTGAGAACTGAAATGTGTCAGGGAATAATGTTAACTACTGAAATACAGTATCAAATCTTTAGATATCTAGATTTTTCTACTCCAAAATACAGGGATGGAGGCTGATACTATCATATTCAAGATGCATAACTGCTAATTTTTAAAAAACATTTTTGCTTATGGATTTATTTCCTATCTATTTTGTGCATACATCACCTCTTTGAAAAACAGTTTCTATATGTGGTTCCTGTTTTAATTTTGGCTAATTTTTTAATAACAAGTTTAGACTCATGTCTATACAGATAGAGTATTACTTGCATAAGCTGACACATTTGATACTCACTAATTTGTGCTGTGCTCTATAACTTTATTCTTTGTAAGGAAATGAAGTTACTATAAATGTTTAAAGATAGTAAATGTTTATGGACAAAAAAATGCATCTTTATTTGCATACTTGCTTATATTCATTACTATGCTAATTCAGAAAAACAAAACAGAATATTTTATTTAAATATATGAGCACTGGTTAAATAATAATATTGTCACTGGTGAATGATTCAAGTGGTCATTTAAATATGTTGTTTTCAGTAAAATCCAGGCTCAGACACTATTTGGCTTCCTTGGTCTGTAATGTCCCATTATAAGTCTCTGTAGCTGGTAATGATGAATTATTTTAATTATATAGACACTGAGGTTTGAATTTTGAAATTGTCTAATAGATATTTAAATTTAAATTTCCATATTAAACACTATCAAGATTAAAGTAAGGATGGGAGAGGGAGAAAAATGTCATGGGAACCTTTTGTGAAATATTTCTCAAGCTAATGACAGTGCTTATGAAGGACTAAATTCTCTACAATGTGTAAGGGTTCTGCTGTCATGGAGTTCACTTACTAATTCTGAGACCTGATGCAGCTCTGCTGCACCATGAAAAGATTGCTGTGTGTGATATTGTATTGAGGATATCCTATCCTCATCCTCAACAGCAGTAGCTTGAGCTTGGTCAAAATGAAACACAGTGTTGCCTGGAGTACTAAGAAGAAATGGCCTCAGCTGTATTATCCTCATAGATTGAAGGGCATTATCACTATCATTTTCCATTTTCTGTTTAATTTTCTTTGTCTTGGTTTCAATAGCCTGCGATCAGTATCAACCATGTGAAAAGGAGGTAGGACATTTACGTCATGCTTAGTAACAGGCACTTTTGAAACTGTTAGTGTAGGAAAGAATGAGTGGTGGGCAGATAGACAGAGAAAAAAGAACTGTGGACTAATGTAGCTAGAGTTTTCCTGCCTGGCCCACAGTCAGGACAAATCTCTCTCACCTGCCAGTCCCACAGCCACTCAAACCCAACCAAGTAAACACAGAGACTTATATTGCTTACAAACTGTATGGCTGTGGCAGGCTTCTTGCTAACTATTCTTATATCTTAAATTAACCCATTTCTATAAATCTATACCTTGCCACGTGGCTCATGGCTTACCGGCATCTTCACATGCTGCTTGTCATGGTGGCGGCTGGCAGTGTCTCTCACTCAGCCTTCCATTTCCCAGAATTCTCCTCTCTCCTTGTCCCGCCTATACTTCCTGCCTGGCCACTGGCCAATCAGTGTTTTATTTATGCAGATATCCACAGCAGACTAAAGACAGATTGCTAACCCTGTTTGCTTCAGTGTTCCAGCACCATGTGGGAGCTCTAAACAGTCTCCTCTAATGGTCCAGGTGGCTCTTCTTTCAGTTGTAAACTATCTTGTTATTTCAGTAACAATGTTTCTTTTCTGAGTTCATCACTTTAAAGTTTTGCTCTTGGCAGCAAACGATCTTTGAACAATTTGAAAGAGTTTTTAAAATATTTTGTTAAGATTTTTAAAAAAATCTCATGTGTAAATTCTTGTAGCATTATAAAGATACAGAATAAATTATAAATTTAAAACGTGAAAATTATTTAAAAGTATACATTTTAAATTGCAGGCAGGCTACCTGGAAAACAGGACCCCAAGAAAGACACAGGGATCGCCCAACGACAGAGAAATGGAATGAGATCTACATGAACAGCCTGGACAGGAGTGGGGGTAGTGAAGGGCGAGGGTCGAGGGAAAGAGAGCTTGGGTGAGTGGGAGATCCCAGCTGGATCAAAAACAGAGAGGGAGAACAAGGAATAGGAGACCATGGTAAATGAAGACCACATGAGAATAGGAAGAAACAAAGTGCTAGAGAGGCCCACAGAAATCCACAAAGATACCCCCACAACAGACTGCTGGCAATGGTCGAGAGACAATCCGAACTGACCTACTCTGGTGATGGGATGGCCAAACACCCTAATTGTCGTGCTAGAAACCTCATCCAACTACTGATGGATCTGGAGGCAGAGATCCATGACTAGGCCCCAGGTGGATCTCTGGGAGTCCAATTAGCGAGAATGAGGAGGGTTTATATGAGAGAGAATTGTTGAGACCAAGGTCGGATAAAGCACAGAGACAAATAGCCAAACAAACGGAAACACATGAAATATGAACCAATGGCTGAGGGGTCACCAACTGGATCAGGCCCTCTGAGTGGGTGAGACAGTTGATTGGCCTGATCTGTTTGGGAGGCATCCAGGCAGTGGGACCAGGGCCTGTGCTCATTGCATGAGTTGGCTGTTTGAAACCTGGGGCCTATGCAGGGTCCCTTGGCTCAGCATGGGAGGAGGGGACTGGACCTACCTGGACTGAGTCCACCAGGTTGATCTCAGTCTGTGGGGAAGGCTTTGCCCTGGAGGAGACTGGAATGGGGGGCGGGCTGGGGGGAAGGTGAGGGGGGCGGGAGGGGGGAGAACAAGGGAATCTGTGGCTGATATGTAGAACTGAATTGTATTGCAAAATAAAAATTAAAAAAAAAAAAAAAAAAAAAAAAAGCAAAAACAATAAAATGCTTCAAAAAATATATATCATAGATTTGTTTGTCAAAATTTAAATCAACCTGAACAAAAAGCAAAGCAATGAGAAAATGTTTAGACTCTAGAAGGTAAAAGAACATAATTGTCATCTCATGATATGGGATAAAATTTAAGAATAATAATATTTGAGGCAATATATGATAATACAATTTTGCTTGCTTCCTTGACAACAAATATTATTAGTATTAGATAATATTAAATAATTGTTACATTATTACCTTCGACAGGTAAATATTTAACATAGACTAATGAAGTTTTAACATGTAAATTATTTGAGGGAAGTGAAGCCACACTGTTTTTTTTATTAGCACCAATTCTGACTTTATGTTCAAACTTAATGTATGGCTGAGTTACATCTGTGTCAAAGGAGGTCTAAGATAGTTCCAAATGAATCTTGTATTCTTTAATGCAGAAGGTTGTAGTTGAAGTTTTCCTGGTTCTTTCTGGCTCTCACGGCCCTGCGTCTGCTTGGACCCAGAGGCTTATATTAATTAAAACTGCTCAGCCATTAGCTCGGGCTAACTATTGACTAGCTCTTACACTTAAATTTAACCAATAATTCTTATTCATGTTTAGCCACATGGCTTGGTACCTTTTCTCAGTTCTGCCTTCACATCTTGCTTCCTCTGTGACTGGCTGGTAACTTCTGACTCAGCATTCCTGTTCCCAGAATTCTCCTCTCTGCTTCTCTTGCCTATAATATACTTCCTGCCTGGCTACTGGGCAATCAGCATTTTATTTATCAACCAATAAGAGCAACACACATTCACAGCATACAGAAAAACATTCCTATCAGAGGGTCATATAAGACTTAAGTATTTCTCAAGAAATTCCAATTACAGATACTGGCTAAGGTATTGTAAAGCTGTGATGTGTAAGAAAACCCATCTTCAAACTCTAGAGTGTCACCCCTTGCACTAGAAATGAAAATACATAAAGATATTAAGCCTCAATTGTTTTGGCTTTGTTTGTCACAATCTAAAAGAATATAATTTAAATATTAATGATAATTTCTCCTCCAATGTATCTGACCTGATCTTTGGCAGATTGTAATAGCATAATATACTTTTAGACAGCAGACACTGAATCAATTATTCATGTGAACTATTATATTGCAAATGAATATAAAGGGCACAATCAACTTTTAAAGCACCACCTGGAAACATATTTCTTATAATTGAGGCCCTACATAAAATCATTAAAAAGTAACTTACACATTTATTATCTTATTTAAGTGCATAATATACGTTTCAACTTTTTGTAATTGGAAGGTTGTTCGATTTTGAATTTAAAGTAGATTTCCATATTATGTCCTCCAAACAGATATCAGTGCCTTTTTGAACATATCAAAGAACGTGTCAACATTTAAAATTAATATTCATTACTGTGCTCCTCTTTGTAAGTCTCAAGGGCAATGGAATATCCAACAACATATGGGATAACACAATAGATAATTTTGTGTTCTGATTACTTCTATTCTCATACTACTAAAATACGTGAACACTGAAATGTGGGTATCTGAATTCTATAAAAATGTAGGAAAGGCAGTTATGTCTGCCCTTATTTAGTCTTTTGTTTTTATTTCATGTATATGGATGCCTGATGCATGTGTGACTATTCTCCTGGTGTATCTGGTGCCCACAAAGGCCAAAAGAGAGAAGTGGACACCCCAGAACCTGAGTTACAGGCAGGTGTGAACCATCTTGTGGGTGCTGGAAAGTGGATCTGGGTCCTCTGCAAGAACAAATGATGTGAACTCTGAGCCACCTCTCCAATACCCTGGCTTAGAGTCTTACAGTGTTAAATATCAATTAAACTATGCATACTTGAACTTAACTATTGTAGTACATTTGGATCAGAAGAAGAATTAGTAACAATTCATGTTGTTTCAATCTTATCACTTGTGTGTGCATATGTGTGCAAATAATAAAGACATTCTAAAAATTTTACTATCATTTGCTATCTAGATATTAACAATTCATTGGTAAAAATCTCTTTAATGGTTTTGTGTTTAATGTTGCATTCTCCATTATAATATCTAAATTATGAAGACATTTCTCATGCTTCTTTAAGCTTTCCAATATTATTATATTACTACCTTGTAATAACATAATGTCATTCCTAAAACTCCTCTGAGATTAGAAATTAAAGAATATTGAGTGAAGTGACACTAAAATCAAATGGCATTTCATGTGAGCTTTGGGATTGTGACCCACAGATTGAGAAATACTGGGCTAAATTATGTTTAAAATGTGTTACATATATTTATTTTGTTTTATTTTAAGATAGATATTAGATTATTATCACATTTTTACCTTTTTGCTACCATGACTAAATATTGACAGGCACAGGATTTTTCTTTTTCTTTTTTTTTCCATTTTTCTTTATTGAGAAATTTTCTACTCATCCCACATACCATCCACAGATCTCCCCTCCTCCCTCCTCCCAACCTCAGCCCTCTTTCCCAAGAAACCCCACATCTCCACTTCCCCCAAAGCGGGGTCTCCCATGTGGAGTCAGCAGAGCCATGCGTACTGAGCCTATGCAGGTCCAAGCTCCTTCCCACTGCACCAAGGCTGTGCAAGGTGTCCCACCACAGGCACCGGATTCCCAGAAGCATACCCATAGACCAGGGACAGATCCTGATCCCCCTGCCTGGGTGTCCCCCAAACATTTTGAGCCAAACAATGGTCTTCCATTTCCAGAGGGCCTA
Source organism: Peromyscus eremicus (assembly GCF_949786415.1). Lineage (NCBI taxonomy): Eukaryota > Metazoa > Chordata > Mammalia > Rodentia > Cricetidae > Peromyscus > Peromyscus eremicus. The sequence goes on from NC_081427.1 coordinate 10,147,624, forward strand.
GTCCTGTCCCATGGGGGCTCCACAACCACCAGTCCACAGTTCATGGGCTTCCACTAGTGTGGCCAGTCATCTCTGCATGTCCTCCCATCATGATCTCGACCTCCCTTGCCTGCAGAATCTCTCCTCTCTCTCATCGATTGGATTCCCAGAGCTCAGCATGGTGCCTGGCCATGGATCTCTGTATCTGCCTCCATCAGTCACTGGACAAAGGCTCTATGATGACAACTAGGTTATTTGCTAGACTGGTCACCAGAGCAGACCAGTCGAGGGCCCCTCTGGATCACTGCCAGCAGACCAAGGTGGGGTCATCCTTGTGGATTCCTGAGAGCCTCCCCAGCACACTACCTCTTCCCATTCCCATGATGTCCTCATCTATCATGGTATCTTCCTCCCTGCCCTACCACTCTGTCCCTGTTCCAGCTTGACCCTCCCATTTCCCTATGTTCTCATCCCCCACTCCTCACCCTCTGCCACCCTCCACACCTCAGTTCACTCATGTAGATCTCATCCACTTCTCCTTCACAGGATCATCCATGTGTCTCTTCTAGGGTCTTTCCCTGTTAGCTAGCCTCTCTGGAGTTGTGGGTTGCAGTCTGGCCATCCCTTCCCTCACATCTAGTACCCACTTATGAGTGAGTACATACTATGTTTGTCCTTCTGAGTCTGGGTTACCTCACTCAAGATGATATGTTCTAGTTCCATCCATTTACAGCTTATGTTGGAGAGGATGTGGAGCAAGGGGAACACTCATCCACTGTTGGTGGGAATGCACACTAGTACAGTCATTCTGGAAATCAGTATGGCCGTTTCTCAGAAAATTGGGAATTAGTCTTCCTCAAGACCCAGTTAGACCACTCTTGGGCATATACCCAAGGAATACTCAATCTTATCACAAAGACACATGCTCAACTATGTTCGTATCACCATTATTCATAATAGCCAGAACCTGGAAACAACCCAGATGCCCTTCAACTGAAGAATGGATAAAGAAAATGTGGCACATATACACAAAATACAATGATATCATGAAATTTGCAGGGATTTTTTGTTTTCATGTACTGGAGTTTTACTTCTTTTGAGTATACATTGAGTAGAGTCTGGGTTTTATCATAACTAAGTTTAACCAATTGAGGAATTGCTCAAAAGTATTTAAAGCACACTCTGATTTGTATTTATATTATCACATATCATCAAATGTCTGTCATCTTAATGTATATCAAATGTTATAGTGTATTATTTTCTGATAATGATTATAGCCATCTCTTATGATCATCCAGCATATCTGCATACTGGGCACACATAGTGTGCTAGTGTGGTTTACAGTTTTCTAGATGGATGATTGAAGGTGTTCATCTGGTTAAGTTTTGCTGAAAATTAGTGCATTCAAGTCAGATATTCCCTAAATTCTTGTATATTTGTATTTTTATTATTGAATCTTAAAGTTTCTATACATATTAGTTGCTAGTTTCTTATTAAATATATACTTTACAAATATTTATTTCCTTTCTGTTGACCCCAGTTCCTTTTCATTTTCTGAACTTTTAATTGAAATAGAATTACATCCATTTCCCCTTCCTTTCTCTTCCTTCAGCACCTCCCAGTTCCCTCACTCCAATACTTCCCATTCCCCCCCCCAAGCTGACAACACCTTTTCTTTGATTATTATAGTTATGGACATACACAAGCATGTATATTTGTATGTAGGTGTAGCACAAATATATTAGTACACTTAGCTGAGTCTATTTTTGTTGTTCACATGTGTATGTTTTCAGCACTGACCACTCTGCACTGGACAGCCAATATAGAGGCCCATCCTTGGGAGAGGCTAACTCTCCTCTCAGCAGTCGTTCCTTGCGTATAGTTTTTTACCTAGGGGAGAGGCCTCATAAAACTTTCTCTCTTCTGCATTGACATGTCCATTGGTTTTGTTATTATTGTCTTATTTATGCAGCCATTTCTAGGAGTAATAGTTTCAGAACCGATTTCCTGATGTTTTAGCTCTTTCTGCCCTTCTTTCCTGGTGCCTCCTGAGTCATAGATGCAGGAGCTATGATGTATATGTATTCATTTCTTTGATGGCCACCATGGAAAATAGAGACTTCTTTGATGAGAGGTGGCAGCTACACTTATCTTTATGTGTATTTTGCCATACTGCTAATTTCTGTGATATCCAGGTTTTATAGCTAGATAGAACTGTTTAATTGCTTCCTTCCTTTGGTAGCTTGTTTAATATTTTCTGGAACCAAGGAAGCTATACCACAGGAAAGAGATTTTCAGTTTGCGTCATCTGAGCCCTTTGTCTTAAATGTGTGATGTCTTCAATAATAAGGGCCCACCTCCAACCTCTGAGAGGCAACCAGGGGCTATATCAACCGTCTATTTTGCTGCGAGAGTCACTTGGACTACATTGATCAGCCTTTTGAAATGGAGTTTCTCCAGCCTGTTATGGGGGCTATTGTTAGTTTATGATTCTTATATGGAGCATTGTCAGTCCAAGTGGCTTAACTTTTTAAAAGTTTACATATATATATATATATATATATATATATATATACATACATACACATATATATGTGTGTGTGTGTGTGTGTGTGTGTTGTTTAATTTTAGGTAAATATGAAATGAAATAATTCCTTGAGACTATGAGAGGGGAATGATAGGAGAGCTGAGCCTCTGGATAGTGTTCTTTTACAGAAGTTTTCATTTTTGGATCTGTTTTTGTGTTTTGAGACTGGGTCTATGTAATCCCAGACTACCTTCCACCTCTTTATGTGACCCAGGCTGGCTTTGAGTATACTATCGTGGCTCATCAAAGTTTGTAATCTTATGCTCACAATGTCTACATATGATTTCTATTGTTTCTTGCAAACTGGGAGTTAGAAGTAAGACCCTGTTACTCAGTAGGAAGTTACACAGATGTCTCCTTTGAGTTCTTGCGTTTTCTTCTATATATGGTCTTTACTCCAATTTCAGATGTTAAGATACTGTGAGAGGCCAGGGTCCACTTCCATTATGTTGCATATGCTACCTGTGGTGCCAACAGCATTTGTTGAAAATGTATCTCTTTTTCTTCACCAATGCCTAACAGACCCCTTTCCAAAACGTAGCTGAATATAAATATGTGTGTTTATTTTCTGCCCTAATGTTACAAATGTATATATGCTTCAGTACTCTACTGCTTAAATAAATCTGTCTTATTTCTTTTTTGTCTGTTTTAGGAAAGTATGAGGCTTACAACTTCATTCTTCTCTGTTAAGAATAATTTGAATGTGCTGGCTCCTTTGTCCTTTTCCATGCCTTCATGTTGCTGATTCCTTCAAAATAATTAAGATTTTCAGAGTGAGTGTTTTGAATATGTGTATCAGACATCTAATGAGTACTGCTACCTTAGATACATTAGGTATTCCTATTATTGAGCATGGTGTATTTTTGTTACCTGTTTTATATTTTCTGAGATTACAATATAATTTCGTAATTTCTCTCTTCTCCTTTCTCATTCCAAACCCACTGATACATCCCTCATTGCTCTTTCAAATTCATGATCTCTTTATTCATTAATTTTTGTTATATGAAAAAATATTTTAGCTTCAACAGTATTTTATGCTTTATACTATGTTAGGTTTTGAACTCTTGGTAAATTTATTTTCTTTTATTGCTATTGATATGTGATTACAATTTCATTTTGATGATTTATTAAATGTTATTGGTTGTTAAAAGATGTCCTAAATCTGAAGATCTTATAGAGCTCACATTTTGATGCAGACTTGGTAAGGCATGCATGCTTAGATGATTCTATAATCTGTAAAGAGAGATAATTCATTTATTTCTGAATCTCTGTGTCCTTTTAATTTATTTTCCTGCTCAACTTCCATAGTTAGAATGTCAACTGTGATGCTGAATAGAAGTATTGATGTGATCTTTTTGCCATCAATTTGTCTTAGAGGAAAGCATTCAGGATTAACCATCAAGCTTGGTAAGATGTAATCTATGAGTATTTTTTTTCTTTATTAAGAAATTTTCTACTCACTCGACATGCTATCCACAGACCCCCCCTCCTCCCAACCCCAGCCTTCTTTCCCAAGACACCCCACATCCCCCAAATCGAGGTTTCCCATGGGGAGTCAGCAGAGCCCAGCACACTGAGCCTAGGCAGTTCCAAGCCCCTTCCTACTGCACCAAGAATGTGCAAGGTGTCACACCACAGGCACCAGGTTCCAGAAGCCTGCCCACAGACCAGGGACAGATCCCAATACCCCCTGCCTGGGTGGCCCCCAAACAGTTCGAGCCAATCAACCATCTTCTGTATCCAGATGGCCTAGTCCAGTCCAATGGGGGCTCCACAGCCACCAGTCCACAGTTCATGGGCTTCCACTAGTGTGACCAGTCATCTCTGCACGTCCTCCCATCATGGTCTCGACGTCCCTTGCCTGTGAGTATTTTTATAGTTACTTTTAAAAAGAATTATTACATTCGTTTGTAAATATATTTTCCTTCTTCAGACATAATTTTTTTAGTCATATATAACACAAGGGATTTTTCGCTTTCCCAGATTAGTTTCCTTAGTTCACTTTTGTTGGGGCCTGTTCTTTGGAGTCAGAGTCAGAACCATAAGACAATTTGACAGCTCCCTTAGAAATGTTATCTGAAATAATTGAGGACAAGATGCCCGAGTAAGTACTTCATTGTGTTTCTTATAAAGGCACACTTGCATTTTATTAGTTCAATTAGAATTTTGTTTCCATTTGGGTAGGCACTATGCCAATGACAAAAATGTACACAATCTCCATGCGTAGTGTAAGAACAGATGATAATGAAGCCCTACTGCCAGGTGGATCGTTTTATGTTTGGAAACAGAGTGCTTGTGTGAAATGCAAATTTCATTACAAGAAATGGTATTTCTCTCAGAATTAACATTTATTCTCCCCCTTTCCATATTTATCTTATTGTATACCTTTGGAAGAACATTTTAATGTTGTATTTTCAACCTGGTGGAAAATATTTCAAAATCCATTCTTATTTCTAATTCTTTCTTTAATATCACAACCTGTTCTTGTTATTTATATAAATAGCAACAAAGAACAACAACTCTGAGCATTAAAAATGCTTTTAACTCATTCAAATGCATTCCTTCTAAACTCAATTTTCAGGGTTTATTTTCCATAGTTGACCTGCCAGAACATCATTCTTCACCTGTTTGTCTTCAGCATACTGATTAGAGACTTCCACTGGAGTCTGTCTACTGAGTATCAGCCAATCCTGCATGCTGAAGGCTTAATTCACAAGGTGGCAATGGAAGGCAATGGAATGGAACCTTGAGAGGAAGTCCTCAGATTACAGGAACTTGTCCTGGAAGGCAATCTCTCTTGCTTTCTTTCTCTGTTCCTTTTGACATGTGGTCATTTTGCTACTCCACATGCTTCCACAACAGTTACAGGCCACCATTTTCTGCCAGTATCAGAATTGAAAACAGTGTATGTGACTGCTTATGGCTCTCTAAAACTGATCTAAATAAATATTTCCCTGTCTATGACAGGTCTCCTGATGAGAACGACAAAGTTTCTGCCAGGAAACAATTCAAATGATGTTTTTCCTCTCAGAACACAACTAAGAAGAAACAGGGACCCATAGACACAAAGCGAATGTGAAAATGAAGGAGAAGGTTTTGCTGAGGCTTCTCACAGTAGGAGTGTAGAATTTCTGGATGCTAACAGCAGAGCACAGGACATACATGAAAAGCCCTTGATTTCACCCTCCACCTCCTGAGCTGAGATAGATGAATTTCTGTTGTTTTAAACCCCTAAGTTTCTCTCAATTTGTCACAGCAGCCTTAGGAAATAAAAATATGACTCTTATACATACATGATATATGATAAAGCAATGTGAAGAAGGTCCTAGGTTATAGAAACAGTTATTCAGCTCCCTGGTCTCAAGTTGTCTTCCAACAGGTCCCCGAGGACATTGCATTGTTATTTCCCTCCAGAGAGAAGAACTTTGCTTCAGAAGAGGCTCTTGTTTCATACAAAGGAAGACAATTAACTGAACATGAAATATTTGGACATTTATCTTATCTACAAGCATACTGGAAGATGGTTTTGTTGTGATTAACACCAAACACTTGAAAGAAGTAAAGGCGTAGAAACTCTCCATTTTCTGCATTTAAGCTACTGAGGTGCCTGTGGTAACTTACTAGTACCACAGACTCACTTTTCTTTCAGAGTTTTACATAAATTTACATGTATCCATAACAACATTTTATGCCTTGCTTTCTGCTGATAGTCCTTTAGTATCATTTTTATTAATTGGCAAACAGTGTTAAGGCTTTGAACACATTTTGAGTTGATAATTTGTTGGAGATCTGATACTCACTTTACAGAGAGGACTAAGTCTAGGCACATATGTGGTATATTTGATTTTTAAATCTGTTTATAATCACTTATTTTTTTTATTTTTTTTGTTTTAACTGAAAGTGGTAGATTCAGACAAATATTTCCTTTACAGATGATCTATGGTTGATTCTCTTTTCAGAATATTTAGTCTTTATTGTGACAGAATATGCAGTAGTAGAAGTTCTGGTACATTCTGCATGCATGTGGCTAATCCATAATTTCACCATGGTTGCACTTTTTTAAAGAAAGTCAAGATTAGACAGACTTAGTAGAGGAGCCAGTACTTGAGTCTCATGAAGTTCATGGTATAGTAAGTATTTTTAATGTCTTATGTATCCATATAAATTTGTTATGTGTGCACTTTTTAAAGATTTTAATGGTCTCTGAGCATCAAAGCAAAGAGTTCTATGGATCTTTGAAAGTATTGAAATTATAAGTAAAACCTTTATCAATAATCTATATTAAATATTGCAAAATGTTAGGTTTCAGCTGTTCAAAACAAAAAATAGATAAATAAATAAAAGGAAGAGGAACACTGGAATGAGCAGCAAGCCATCAGTTATTCATAAATCCTGAACAGTTCATAAAAGTACTCAATGGGCAATCAAATGGAAGAGACATTTGAAATAATATTTACATCCAAATTTCCCTAGTGTCCAATGCCATCAAGACTGTGTAATAGATACAGATTCATCACTAAATTTTGAAGTTATATACAATTCATGTGCTGACTAAGTATCCATACCCAGGATGATGGAAAAGTAAAATGCCTTTAATTATTGAAATTATTTTGGTTTGGTTTCTGAATAGGGCCCAGATTTCTGAGTGAAATGAACTGACCAGAAGAGTTTCCTTGTGAGTGAGTGTATCACAAGGCCTATCAAAGGCCTTTCTCCCTGTAGAGGAGGACTCATTAGATTTCAGGAAATCGTGTGACCTCTTACCTTTCTACACACAGCTGACCAAGGGAACAAGCACAGTGAAACTAGTTGGTAGGTATTTAGATAGATGCCCTGAAGCAAATCCCTATGACCTCCTTGGGAGGAGTTCTATCTGCATAGACATATATTCTCACAGCACATTCTGTTTATAATGTTCAAGAGAAATCTGTTAAGGTGTTGATATTTTGTTCCTCTCTACCCATTACTTAACCAGGTCCAAGGGAACAAAACTATCAAATTTTTGCTGCTTATATTCTTCCTATAAATTTCTTTCTAAAAAGCATAGTGGTATTCTCAGTTTGACATTTCAAATGTGAATATATTTTTGTCCTTCCACACCTGTTCTAATTAATCCAGTGACAAGGTAAATGATTTTAAATTGTGATTGGCCAAGTTACACTGTGTTCTGAAGAAAATCAGTAACCCCAATACAAAGGCCATGAATCTCACAGCTCCTAGCATGCTTGCCTTACTATTTTACAAAGGGAGGATACTATATTTGGTTATACTATCAGTAACATTTATACATATCTCACAATTTTCAATTGTGAATGAATCAGTGTCTTTATACTCACATCTACATTTTGGTGTGAACAAGGACCTTATGGTATGCAAAAGAAATCTTCACTAGCTGAAATTATTTGCTGCAATTCAAAGTTGTGTGTTTGTACTGAGTATTTTTTCACCTAACTCCATTGAACTTCCTCAGATTTTACCTATGCCACACAAAAATCTTCAAGTGTGAATTGTTCTGAAATGCTCATTAGTCTTCCCAACAGGAATAGCTTATTGAGTATATCATTAACCATCCTTGATCACTTTTGGTGTATAGAGAAATTAGAATATCTTATATCTATCTATCTATCATGTATGTATGTATGTATGTATGTATGTATCTATCTATCTATCTATCTATCTATCTGCTATTTATGTGGTAATGAGAACCCAATCCAGGGTCTTAGATCTACATTTGCAACTTGGTATATTTTATAAAATTGCTGAATAATGATAAATGTATCACAGTGATATTTTTATCTTGATCTGAATATTATAGACATAATGTGCTGGATAAAATGTTCTTGTAGTGAGCAATTAAGAAAGGTAATGCAATCAAGTCATTCTACTCTGCTTGGTGTACCAGGGAGTGGAAAAGAAAAGTTGTTTTTTGTTTTTGTTTTTTTTTTTAATTTTTATTTTGCAATACAATTCAGTTCTACATATCAGCCACGGATTCCCTTGTTCTCCCCCCTCCCGCCCCCCTCACCTTCTCCCCAGCCCGCCCCCCATTCCCATCTCCTCCAGGGCAAAGCCCTCCCCACAGACTGAGATCAACCTGGTGGACTCAGTCCAGGTAGGTCCAGTCCCCTCCTCCCAGGCCGAGCCAAGTGACCCTGCATAGGCCCCAGGTTTCAAACAGCCGACTCATGCAATGAGCACAGGACCCAGTGCCACTGCCTGGATGCCTCCCAAACAGATCAGGCCAATCAACTGTCTCACCCATTCAGAAGGCCTGATCCAGTTGGTGACCCCTCAGCCATTGGTTCATATTTCATGTGTTTCCATTCGTTTGGCTATTTGTCTCTGTGCTTTATCCAACCTTGGTCTCAACAATTCTCGATCATATAAACCCTCCTCATTCTCGCTAATTGGACTCCCAGAGATCCACCTGCGGCCTAGTCATGGATCTCTGCATCCAGATCTCTCAGTAGTTGGATGAGGTTTCTAGCATGACAATTAGGGTGTTTGGCCATCCCATCACCAGAGTAGGTCAGTTCGGACTGTCTCTCGACCATTGCCAGCAGTCTGTTGTGGGGGTATCTTTGTGGATTTCTGTGGGCCTCTCTAGCACTTTGCTTCTTCCTATTCTCTTGTGGTCTTCATTTACCATGGTCTCCTATTCCTTGTTCTCCCTCTCTGTTGTTGATCCAGCTGGGATCTCCCGCTCCCCCAAGCTCTCTTTCCCTCGACCCTCGCCCTTCACTACCCCCACTCATGTCCAGGCTGTTCATGTAGATCTCATTCCATTTCTCTGTCATTGGGAGATCCCCGTGTCTTTCTTGGGGTCCTGTTTTCCAGGTAGCCTCCCTGGTGATGTGAGTAGCAGTCCAGTCATCCTTGTTCCACATCTAGTATCCTGCTATGAGTGAGTACATACCATGTTTGTCTTTCTGAGTCTGGGTTACCTCACTCAGGATGATTTTTTCAGATCCATCCATTTGTCTGCAAACCTCATGATGTCATTGATTTTTCTCTGCTGAGTAGTATTCCATTGTGTATATGTACCACATTTTGTTTATCCATTCTTCAGTTGAAGGGCATCTAGGTTGTTTCCATGTTCTGGCTATTACGAACAATGCTGATATGAACATAGCTGAACAAGTGCTCTTGTGGTGTGGTTGAGCATTCCTTGGGTATATGCCCAAGAGTGGTATAGCTGGATCTTGGGGGAGATGGATTCCCAATTTTCTAAGAAAGCGCCATATTGATTTCCAAAGTGGTTGTACAAGCTTGCATTCCTACCAGCAGTGGAGGAGAGTTCCCCTAGCTCCACATCCTCTCCAGCATAAGGTGTCTTCAGTATTTTTTATCTTAGCCATTCTGACAGGCGTAAGGTGGTATCTCAGAGTTGTTTTGATTTGCATTTCCCTGATGATTAGGGATGTTGACCAATTCCTTAAATGTCTTTCAGCCATTTGAGTTTCCTCTGTTGAGAATTCTCTGTTTAGTTCTATAGCCCATTTCTTAATTGGACTGTTGGGCATTTTGATGTCTAATTTCTTGAGTTCCTTATATATTCTGGATATCAGTCCTCTGTCAGATGTGGGGTTGGTGAAGATCTTTTCCCATTCTGTAGGCTGTCGCTTTGCCTTGTTGACCGTATCCTTTGCTCTACAAAAGCTTCTCAGTTTCAAGAGGTCCCATTGATTTATTGTTTCTCTCAGTGTCTGTGCTACTGGTGTTCTATTTAGGAAGTGGTCTCCTATGCCAATGCGTTCAAGACTACTTCCTACTTTCTCTTCTAGCAGGTTCAGAGTAGCTGGATTTATGTTGAGGTCCTTGATGCACTTGGACTTAAGTTTTGTGCACGGTGATAGATATGGATCTATTTGCAGCCTTCTACATGTTGATATCCAGTTTTGCCAGCACCATTTGTTGAAGATGCTTTCTTTTTTCCATTGTGCACTTTTGGCTTCTTTGTCAAAAATTATATGTTCATAGGTGTGCGGATTAATGTCAGGGTCTTCAATTCGATTCCATTGGTCCGCATGTCGGTTTTTATGCCAGTACCAAGCTGTTTTTATTACTGTAGCTCTATAGTAGAGCTTGAAGTCAGGGATCGTGATGCCTCCAGAGGTTGTGTTATTGTACAGGATTCTTTTGGCTATCCTGGGTTTTTTGTTTTTCCATATGAAGTTGAGTATTATTCTTTCCAGGTCTGTGAAGAATTGTGTTGGTATTTTGATGGGGATTGCATTGAATCTGTAGATTGCTTTTGGTAAGATTGCCATTTTTACTATGTTAGTCCTGCCTATCCATGAGCATGGGAGATCTTTCCATTTTCTGACATCTTCTTCAATTTCTTTTTTCAGGGACTTAAAGTTCTTGTCATATAGGTCCTTCACTTGCTTGGTTAATGTTCCCCCAAGGTATTTTATGTCATTTGTGGCTATAGTAAAGGGTGATGTATCTCTGATTTCCTTCTCTGCTTCTTTGTCCATTGTATATAGGAGGGCTAAAGAAAAGTTTTTTAAAACAAATATCATTAACTGTCAAGAATACATCCAATAGTATAATTTCTGATTCATATGAGCAAACAAAACTTATCCATAATCCATTACATAAGTTTTTTTCTCAAAACTGATATGTAGGAGCTGACATGTTGACTCAGCAGAAAGGCACTGATCAACAAACCTGATGGTGCACAAAGAATCTCAGAAATTGTCCTCTGACTGCCATACACACACACACACATACATTAAATGAAATATAATAAAATATTTATTGAAACCATTAATGAAAAATGGTAATATCTTGTAAGAAATATATAAAACATTATACTTTACTTCCTTCAAAATTAATTACTCTTAGGGACTGAAGAGATGGTTTGGCAGTTAAGAGTCATTACTGCTCTTGCAGAGGCCTAGCCATTCCCAGCCACTTGCAATTTCAGCTACAGAAGATCTGACACTTTCGTCTTGTGAGTACTGCACTGAAGTGCACAAACGTACATATGAGTACATATAGATACAAACAATTAAAAAAATAAAACCCTTAAAATTATTAATATCAACTGCTGTCCACTGATTATAGGAGGAGGAATATTCTGTGGCCACTAATTTTAGTTTACAAGTGATGCTTGAGAATCTTTATTAATGAGTGAAGAGTTTATTTCTACACTACATACAGTAGCTTCTCAATGTAAAGAACATTTATTATATTTCTCTGTATCCTTAAAAGGCATTAATGACTGCAAACTTCCACAGAAAACAAAAAAAAATGAATCTGTATGAGAACATCACACATTAAAAATTAGTGAAATAAGCCAGACATGGGAACACTAGTACTCTATGATCTCCCTTTGTTCTGGAGAATAAAGCTGACAAAGTAGAATAGTGATGACATCATCTGGGGAAATGAAAGGGGAAAGGATGAGGAGAAACTGACAATGGGAACCAAATCATAGTCAAAGAAGAGAAATGTGGCAGTATTGTTGTTTCCCAAAATATTGTGTACCCTAATAAACTTATCTGGGGTCAGAGAACAGAACAACCACTAGATATAGAGGCCAGAAAATGGTGGCGCACACGCCTTTAATCCTGTCACTTGGGAGGCAGAGATCCATCCGGATCTCTGTGAGTTTAAAGCCACACTGGAAACAGCCAGGCATGGCGACTCATGCCTTTAATCACAGGAAGTGAGCCTTTAATCCCAGGAAGTGAGGGCACAAATCAGAAAGGTATGTATATAAGGCTTGAGGACCAGGAACTAGAGCTGGTTAAGTTTTTAGGCTTTTGAGTAGCACAATATAGCTGAGATCCATTTGGAGGAGGACTCAAAGGCTTCCAGTCTGAGGAAACAGGATCAGCTGAGGAATTGGCAAGGTGAGGTGGCTGTGGCTTGTTCTGTTTCTCTGATCATTCAGTGTTCACCCCAATACCTGGCTCCAGGTTTGATTTCATTGATAAGACCTTGTAGCCGGGCGGTGGTGGCGCACGCCTTTAATCCCAGCACTCGGGAGGCAAAGCCAGGCGGATCTCTGTGAGTTTGAGGCCAGCCTGGGCTACCAAGTGAGTTCCAGGAGAGGCGCAAAGCTACACAGAGAAACTTTGTCTCGAAAAACCAAAAAAAAAAAAAAAAAAAAAAGACCTTGTAACAATTCGTGATACAGAGAAATACATTCTGATGTTCTACTGGACTGAAGGGCAATCGGCAATCACAGATAAATACATTGTGTTATACATTTCAAGACAAGGACAGGAGAGGACTTTGAATATGTTCAAAATAAAGAAATGATTAAAATTTAATGTGACAACAATGACATACACCCTGTTGTGATCAGTGTACAGTGTAGGTATGTATCAAACACCTCACCACGCTTTGTAAACGTATGCTACTCTAATGTGTCAGCAGAAAGCTAAATAAAAATATAAAATAAATAGGTAAGAGGGAATAAAATGGTCACTGAAACCACTGAGTAGTACGATCAGCGTTGTAGTTTTCAAGGACTGTTCAAGCTGACCAATAGGAAGAAACTTCTAACTCAGTTCCAGTGTGATTTCTCTGTACTATACATCCAATGGGTGTGGAGTCCTCTGTAAGGGGAGCTATCATCTAGTTCTGGTGGACTTTCAAGGTCATGACAAGAGCATGTAGAGTTCATATGTCCTCTGTGGTCTCCCTGACCAGCAACTCATGGAGGTTATCCCATCTCTGATACTGAGGTTTTTCAATAACCCAAGACTAAGACTCCAAAACACAGCTTTTTTCCAGCTATACTTTGCCCCTTCCTTCAAATCACACACATACAAGTATTTTTGAGAATTTTAATAGTATTATGTTTAATCATTTCTACATCCTCTCCTTTTTCAACCCTGCCTATGTTCCCTCACACTTATCAATATAATTATATTTTAATTTTATCATAAGACAGTAAGTGTGCATATATGGCCTTTTCACACACATTCTCTTCATTTGACACCACACCATCCCCTCAATTTCCATATCCTCCAATCCCTTTACATTTACATTTTCTTAGTCAAACATTTAGAGTATGTTTTTTCGACTTTCCCATCTTTGAAGCATCCCATACCCAAGGGCCACTTTCTAGTGTTATGAATACTACAGGAACTCCAAGTTAAGCATACACAACTAACAAATAGAAGCTAAGATCCACACACGAGCAATTACCTGTGGCAATTTGGTGATTGGGCTAACTTATTCATTGTTATTTTTATAAGGCCCATTCATTCCCCTACAAATTGCAAAGTTTCACTTGTCTTTACAGCTGAATAAAATACCATTATGTAATATATACCAGTTTTTATTATCTATTTATCAGATGATGGACGTCTAGTCAGATTCTATCCCCTAGCCAGTGTGGACAGAGAAGTAATGAACATGAGAGAACACATATCTCTGTAGTAGGATATCGGATTCTTTGGAAACATATCCAAAAGGGGAATATCTGGGTCTTATTTATATAGTAAGGGAGAAAGGAAATAATTACCATCAATTTTGTATCAACTGGTGACCCAACCCATCTCCAATGGATACTTCAAATTGAGTGCTCACACAGATGGCCTTGATTTAATTAAATGTGTCACAAAATAAAGATGCTGGAAGGGATGAGGAGAGTTGACAGGATAGGACAGAGATAAAAGGCTGTGGGGTATAGTCAGAGTGTGCTATATGCATTAAGGTAATTATGAAAGATTAGAATTGCTACTTTTAGAAACATCATAGTTTGAATTTTTAAACATGAAAACTGTGCATTTTATTTTGATTGTTCAATCTGTCATAATTTTATATGACTTTACTAGCAAAAATAAGCTAGGTAATTTACTCTTTGTCTCTCTGTCTGTTACTTAAAGACACTGGACAACTTGCTTAAAATTCTACACCCTCATAGATGAATGGGCAGTTGCAAACTGGACTTCCTGGGTCATTGAAACAAAACAGAAGGCCTGAAGTTCGGATGGGGTGTAGAAAGTTCGGATGGGTTAGGCAGAATTAGTTGAAAGGAGTGGGGGATAAATATGAACAAGTACATTACGTAAATACATGAAATTCTCAAAGAATTAATAATATATATATAATATATATGTATATCTATACATGAACAATTAATGAGGCCATGAACATCAAAGAGAGCAACAAAGAATATATAGGAGGACTTGGAGGAAGGAAAGGGAGGAGATAAATGACATAATTGGATTATCGTATCACAAATAAAATAACTAATTAAAAATAACATATATTTAAGAGTTTCACATTGTTCACCCGAAGATGCAGGATTTTTAGGGTCACTTTCACACTAAAAGTGCTTCACTCTACTTTGGTAAAACAACTAATCTAACTTACTCTAAAAGGAAAATTCCTTAGAAATGTATGCAGATTTGAACACACCAAGAATATTTATTGTTCAGTTAATTTAACTATGTTAGCAGAGTAGTATTTTAAACATTTAAGTGATGAAAACATTTCCACAAATTTGTAAATCAGTTTAATACATGACCCACCTAACATCTGCAGTGCCCAAGGCAAAGCTATAATGGAGGTGGCCATTACAGAAATTAAACATTTTAAAAGATGCATATCAAGCTATGAAAACCAAATAGAAACAATTTGTTTTCCAACTCAGAAAAAAATGAATCTGCAAAACACCACAGTTATGAAATGTATGTGTGTTCAACTATGTCTCCCACTGCTGGTTAGCACATTCTTAGTGATGACTGAATTTAAATATTGGCTTGGCAAACCTCATGGTACCTTATAAACAAATATAATTTTATTCATCATAATTAATTGTTCTTGTCTTATGCTTTGAAGAACATTAATTATGCTATTAAACCAAGTTTATTTTCATATTGTCTTATCCTACTTAGAGCAATAGTATACATATTAAACTGTAATTGCAGTCAAGATATGTGTCGTTTGATTTTTTCCAAATTATAAGTGGAAAGAATTATAAAAGGAAATGTTTGCTTTCTTGCTTCTGGAGAGTGAACAGAAGACTTCAAATATACTTGGTAAGTACTTTACAACTTAGCAATGTTAGGAGTCCCCTAAAAATTTAATGCTATGTACTTTCATAAACCTCAGGGTTTTTATATATTAATTAGTATAATGCTTAAATGGCATTTTAAAAACTATTTTTCAACGTTTAATTTTATTGAATTGTTTTATAAGAATTGAATAATTTTATAAATGTCAAACTACATAATTATGCAGCAAAATATCTTTACCATTTCCAACTTAGATCATCAACATTATTTAATACATGCATTGCCTTTCTTTTGAACATTTATTCTTTTGTAAAATAATTCAAAATTAAAATTAGAAAAAGACATTTTCAAATTCTATTTTAAATATTTATCAATTATGTTTTATATCCAATAACAATCTGAAATAAAACTATAATTAAATTTATTTAAATATAGTTATAATTTTTACTATGTTAGATTATATGACCCTAGGGATAGAGTGTGAACTGTTTTGTAGCCCTCACTTGATATGATTTTGAAATATCAAGATATGAAGTAGTATAATTTTTAGATGTTTAGCATTTTAATAATTTAAATGAATTACTATGTTTAGTTGTATTTACTTTGAGACAGGAACTTCTACTGCAGTCTAAGCCAGCTTTGAACTCTGATTCTTCCTGCTTCACCTCTCAGGTTCTGTGGATCACAGACAAATGTCCCTTAGACCTATTCTTACTGCTTCATAATTTGAACATAGTAGCATAGGAAGAATAAATAAGAAGAAATTATGTTTTCATAATAATATATTAATGTGTATATATATTTAATTCTCAATTTTTTAACAGCTCAAAATAGTTTGTTAGTATATTGAAATAGAATTTCCTAACAAAAAAAATCAATGACCCTAGGGATAGAGTGTGAACAAAGTGTCTGTTAGTCAAAGTTGTTAACAAAAAATAGTTTGAACAATTTATCTTTGACTAGTAATATTAATATCATGTAATTATATTATTTTTCTCTTAAAGAACATTTGGATAAAAGTAAATATTAAAATTTTAGTATTGTGTTATTTAATATTGATGTAAAATTTAAAGTCCAGATTAATTCAATTAATTAAATAAAAGATTAAATGACATAGACAGAATAAAATACAATTGGTACATAATACCCTTTGAAGCATTTATTCTTTTATAGGCTTAATTGTTTTTTATTTTTATTATCAGCTGATATTAAAGGTTGTACATTTTTTTCTTTTGTTGATTCTTTGTGGATTTTACATCACGCATTCTGATCCCACTTATCTCCCTGTCTGCTCACATCTGCCCTCTGCCCTTGCAACTTTCCCCCAAAAACAAAACCAAAATTAAAAGAAAAAACAAAAACTAAACCAAACAAAACAATAACAAATGACAACAAAAACCAACAGAAAAACAACAACAAACAAACAAACAAACAAACAAAAAAACTCTCCCCCCAAAAGAAAAGAAGAATCTTGCTGTGGGAAGTTCTGTATGGCAAATGTGTTGCTAATTAGTCGATAAGTAAAACACTGATTGGCCATTGGCTAGGCAGGAAGTGTAGGCGGAACAAGGAGGAGAATAAAGCTGGGAAGTGGAAGGCTGAGTCAGAGAGACACTGCCAGCCACCATGATGAGAAACAGCTTGTGAAGATGCCGGTAAGCCACGAGTCACGTGGCAAGGTATAGATTTATAGAAGTGGATTAATTTAAGCTGTAAGAACAGTTAGCAAGAAGCCTGCCACGGCCATACAGTTTGTAACCACTATAAGTCTCTGTGTTTACTTGGTCGGGTCTGAGTGGCTGTGGGACTGGCAGGTGATAGAGATTTGTCCTGACTGTGGGCCAGGCAAGAAAACTATAGCTACAGAATCTTATGGAAGCTGTAGTGTGGCCCATTGAGACATACAGTTTACCTTTAGTCTGTTCATCTTTACATCTTTACTTGCAAGGGTTCATCGCTATAAGTCATTGGTCTGGCCGGAGGCCTCTGGTTTCTCCTACACCACAGATAATGGGCTGGCACTGGGGCTCCTCTTGGATATTCTGTTGTCCTGTGTCTTAGAGATCCTGCTGTTTTGATCTATAGGTTCATCCCCTTCACGTGCTCCAGCAGTTCATAGATTTAGTGGATGTTGGGGTGGGCCAATGCATAGCCTTGGGTCTGGGCCTGGGTGGTAGCTGGGTTGGTCAGCTCCTTAGCTTTCCCTCATAGTCACTACCTGAAAAAGCTCTCTAGCACTGCCTCGGCTAGCTCTCCCAATGCAGCCTATAGCAAGGAGCAGGGCCAGTTATCCTGCTCTCCAGCCCTCAGATCCAGGTCCACCTCACTCATATTGTCAGGGCTAGCTGTACTGTTTTGCCCAGACAAGGTGCAGGACCCTCTCTCCAGATTGCTATAGGCGGCAGATGAGGAGGTTGTCAGCCCTTCTGCTCTCACACCCTCAGGTCTGGCTCGCCTGTGACCCTGACTGTGCTCTCACACCCCCAGGTCTGGCTCACCTATGACCCTAACAACAGAGTCAGCTCTACTGTGATGTCCAGGTGGGAAGCGGAGGCTGCTTTCTCATGCGCTGCAGCGGATGAGGGTCAGGACCAGCTCACACTAACTCAGGGCTAGCTCTCTCACCTACTGCAGGTGGAAATGGGTAAGATGAGACAGGCATCTTTCCTTCACCCTTGCCACCACATGGCAGACAAGGGTGTTCCTCATCACCCTCACCTCTCCAGATCTGCCTCTCTTACCAGTCCACGAACCATTCCACTTCTTCCTCTCTTCCACCTCCCCTCCCTGTATTCTCTCACCATAATGGCACTCAGCTGCCCAACACCAGGGCTCTTGGTTGGGTCACAGGTGAAGCTTGGTTGAGTACTGCCCACCCCAGCCATAAGGGATGGTGTGGAGCTGTTACCTTTCCTCTTTTCCTCGCTGAGGCTTACAGACCTCAAGGAGTACTTGTTATGATGGTACCTGATCACCCAGTGCTGGAGGCACCCAGCGGGCTCATGCTTGATTGTGATCCCTAGAGACCCAAAAGTCTTAGGGAAGGGGAGCACTATCTGTGTGCATCACCGATTCAGGCCTGGGTGGGGCTTGCAGCTTGTGTTTGATTGAGATCTCCACAGACCCCAAAATGCGGGAGAACGCCATCTGTTTCAGTCACTTATTCGATCCCTGGTGAAGCCGGCTGCTGCGGCTTGATGGTGAACCCCACAGACCCACGATTCTGGAGGGTTGGAGCACCATCTGTGTCCTTTGCCAATTCAGGCCTGGATGGTACCAGCGGCTCCTTAATTAATCATGGAAAAATTTCAGAGATGTAACAGATGTAATTACAACATGTGAAAAGGAAATGATTGAATGCTGAATGTCAAGTGGAAAAGCTGCAATATGAGGCACAGGGAAGGTGCTGAGGGAATGAATGGTCACTGGTACAATGCTGTCTGTGTAAACCTGCAGATCTGATTGGACCCTTAGAATTCACACACACACACACACACACACACACACATACACACACACACACACACACACACACACACACACACACGCACGCACATGCTCACTTCAAACAAACAAACAAACAAACAAAACACCAGGTCCAAGAGTATGTATCTACCATCCCAGTTCTGAGGACATGGAAATTAGAGGGTTATGGGTTTGTTGGCCAGGAGCCTAGCTGGTCAGTGAGTTTCAGGTTCAATGAGGAATCCTGTGTCAAAACCCAAAACAAAACAAAACAGCAGCAACAAGAACAAAAAATGTTAACGGAGATCCAAGGCAGATAGCATTAGAAAAAGTTAAAAGAGAAGGTATTTGATAGTAGCCTGTCTTCCACAGATGTAAGTACATACACTTGCATACACAAAGCATGCATGCACAAACACATGAACCCACAAGATAGATTTGACTTCCTTGTGGTACTTAGGGTACAGCCAGAACAATGGTAGACATGAAAGCTGCTCCAGAGGCAAAGAGAGAGACCTAGTGTTGGACCAGGAAAGGAAGAGAAATGCAGCAAATCAAGTTATTTAAGCTATGCAGTTCGAACAGTAGATGATGTGAAGTGCCGTATACAGCTATGTAGTGTCCAGATTAGGAAGACGGTCTTTAAGACCTGTTTAGCAATGTGAAACACCTTAGAGATGAATCTAACCATTTTCAAGTGTGCATTAAAACTAGTGCCAATTTCTACCTCATAGTATGCTTCCTTGTGTTTTCCAAGCACTTTAAATTACAGCATCCGACGGGCAGTGGTGGCACATGCCTTTAATCCCAGCACTCAGGAGGCAGAGGCAGGCGGATCTCTGTGAGTTCGAGGCCAGCCTGGTCTCCAAAGCGAGTTCCAGGAAAGGCGCAAAGCTGCACAGAGAAACCATGTCTCGAAAAACCAAAACCAAAACCAAAACCAAACCAAACCAAACAAAACAAAAAACAAAACAAAACAAAACAAAAAATTTAAAAAAATAAATAAATTACAGCACCCTATTTTTTTTGTAACATAGTTTCCAACTCTCTGAACTTTTTCTCATCTGACCCAATATTTCCTTGAATTTTTGGTTGAAGGCCATGTTACATCAATAGTTTCCTATTCTGTTATGGACAGAATTTTTTGACAAACACTAACAACCTGCTCTGATAAATATATACTGTGAAAAGTTATTGAAATGTCATTTCTCCCAACAAATGTGTAGAGATGTTATGTGATAATCAAAAATGGTGCAAAGTTTCTTACGAAGATATGAATGATTTTTATCAATACTCACTATGTTTTTGTACTGACATAAGTATTAAAATGCACCTTATAAACCTGCACAATTAGAGCATTGTTTTAAAATTAAATTACAGGTTTTTTTTCCTTTGTTGTTTTTGATACAGGGTTTCTCTGTGTACTAGTCCTGGCTGTCTTGGAACTCATTTTGTAGAACAGACTGGCATCATACTCACTGAGATCTGCCGTCCTCTGCCTCCCAAGTGCTGGGATTAAAGGTGTGAACCACCACTGCCTGGCAAAATATAGTTTTTAAGAGGCTGTTCATATGTTAAATCCGTGGAAAACAGCAGCGATGTTGTGGATGATATATCCTTTGCTAGAACCATCTGTTTGCTTTTCAAGGATCACAATCCAAAGCGACTTTTTTTCTCTGTCTGTCCAGCTCTGTCTCTGTTTCTCTTTTTTTTTTTTTTTTTTTTTTTGGTTTTTCGAGACAGGGTTTCTCTGTGTAGCTTTGCGCCTTTCCTGGAACTCACTTGGTAGCCCAGGCTGGCCTCGAACTCACAGAGATCCGCCTGGCTCTGCCTCCCGAGTGCTGGGATTAAAGGCGTGCGCCACCACCGCCCGGCTCTGTTTCTCTTTTTAAAAAGCTGCCATCCACAGTAAGGTGATTTATATCTGTATTCTAAAGACTACACCTACAATATTTATAAAATCCATGAAAAAATGTAAATTTTCAAAAATTTGATATTTTTTCTTTTATTTTCAAGAAATTATGTTTATTTAATCAATGAGCTATCCAATTATGTAATTATTTTAAACAGTACTTAGCAGGGCTATTTTTCCCTTAAGAAGTGTGATTTCCTCAGTACCATTCACTGACTGATGATTGACATCCCTACCCTTCTTAATTTAATGAGTTTTGTTTGGTTTCAGTATAATTGGTGTCATTTCCACTTTTTCATAATTAATTGATTAATTCTATTATGCCTTGTATAATTAATTAAAATAGAATTAAGTCAATTTCCCTGTCTCTGTCCTTTTTATAAACTTTCCCAGATATCCAGATACTCTCCCTCCATCCTCATTGCCCCCCACTTCCAAACTGATACCCTCTTTTTCCTTGAATAATATTTTGGTGTGTGTATGTCTGTGTGTGTGTGTGTGTGTGTGTGTACAAAACAATGGCAGTATCAATAGACATGTTAATGTGGAATGTTGTAGAGTATTATTTTAAGATGTGTTTCATTTATTTATGCTATGGGACATTTTTTCAATGATGCAAAGATGTGTTGCATTCTTTTATATTGCATTCATTTAGCTCTGTGAAGCTGTGTTACTGTGTCTGTCTAAAATACCCAATGGTCTCATAAAGAGCTGAACAGCCAATAGTGAGGCAGGAGAAAGGATAGGCGGGGCTGGCATTAGAATAAATAGAAGAGAACAACATCAGAAGAAGAAAAAGAAAGAAGAAAGACCAAGAAAACAAGGAGAGGAGGATGCTAGGGTGCCAACTACCCAGCCACACAGCCAGCAACAGAGTATAAATGAAAGTAAGATTACAGAAGTAAGAAAAGGAAAAATTCCAAAGGCAAAAGGTAGACAGGATAATTTAAAGTTAAGAAAAGCTGGCTAGAAACAAGCCAAGCTAAGGCTGGGCATTTATAAGCAATAATAAGCCTCCAAGTGTGATTTATTTGGGAGCTGGGTGGTGCCCCCAAAGAGCCTAAGAGCTAAAGAGTAAAAATAAACTAACTACAGTGGAAGGGAGAAATTTCTTGGACTCCCACCCAGACAAAGAGCTACAAGCCACTAAGGACTTCCGGGAGATGGATAACTAGCCTCTTTCAAGGATGAGCTTCCTCATCTACTTTTGCTCTGATTCCTGTCTGTTCTTTGCTATTACTTTTGTTAAACTGATTTTGTAGAAAAGTGATCCAAGTAAGCACAGATATTTACAAAACCTTTGAACAGAACTAATGAAAATAAAAATGCCACTCTTTCAAAAGTCTGTGTTTAGTTTAAAAACCAATAACATCATGTAGAATGTAATATAGCTGAGAATATCTATGTTGTTGTTATAAATGTATCATAAAACTTTTATACATCCATACTTTTGTCATATATTTAATTATTGTACCTATGCTTTATACACGTATTAATAGATACATAAATGAAAATTCTAATTCCTAAAATGACTTAAATTTTTTCATAAAAGATCTGAGACTATATATATATATATATAAAATTAAGTACTTGGGCTTAGTGGCTTTTACTTTGAAATCCTTGCACTGCCAAGCTTTAGATTGTTTTAGGAAAATGAGAGATTACTGTCCTGTATTTTGTATTCACTGAAAAATTCAGTCATCTGAGCTTAAGTAACTGATAATATCTAATCAATAGACAGCCTTGTCTGTGACTCCAAGGTAGATGTGTAATTAATGAGAACAACTTTTGATGGACATCACAAAGATAAGCAATATATGTGAAGTCCAGACAATAAGACATTCAGATTTTCCTATACCATATATTTTTATTCTAACTTTAAAGCCAATCCTTCTACACATCCACTTTACTCTTTTCTTCCTTTCTGCATAAGATATTTGTTCAGGTTCTGGCTTAATAGTCCTTGATAAGTTTTGTAAACCCTGCATAGTTCTATCTTGCTTTCTGAGATTTCATCTACACATGATTTAGAACAATTCAATTATCATAATTGGTAATAAACAGAGAAATGTAACTTCAAAATATTAAATGTAAATATTTTTTTCTTAGAGAAAGATTTTTTTTGGACATATGGTACATATGTTTGTGGATATTAGAGATTAGATATAAAATTTGTTGTTCTTGGAGTTGTAGATGACATAAAATACAATATCCAATCTGTCACCATTGTACTAATACTAAGACCAAAATGTCATATTCATACATAAAAACAAATCATTATATTAGTATTTGAAGATACAGATAAATACTGAAATATTATGTGAGTTTACTTACTATAGAACTCAAGAGATCGAGGTCACCACAGGTTAGAAGCTATAATAGGCTACATAGTTCCAAGCTGTCCCTTACTCCAGAGATAAAACACATCTCATATGAAAAATCCAAAGTATACAAAATAAACCCAAACAAATAAATAGTCCCCGATTAATAGAAAACAGTTACACAATGACTTAGTAAAACTTAAGCATACGCTACTCTGTGCTGTGAATGAGGAAAAAATGACACTTAGTTTACTAGTAACTTGCTTTACACACCAAACACTGCAAAAAACTCTATCATCCCATCTATCATGTAGACTGTGTCAAAGCCAGTGATCAAAAACATACTTTTCTGTCTGAGGTAAAAAATTTATTTGCAAAAATTTCTTTATATAAAGTAAATTGATAAGGAAACTGGTTAATTTGTCAGTATTTTAGAAAATTGGTACAATATTGGAACTAGCCTGATCAGATCTTCCTTGAGATTCTTCTTTTGTAATATTGATTCCTCTTAGTTTTTTTTAAAAAAACCAACTTTCAATATAAATTTTTTAAAAAATTGTTTTTCTAGGGCTGGAGAGTTGGCTCAGTAATTAAGAGCACTGACTGCTCTTCCAGAGGTCCGGAGTTCAATTCCCAGCAACCACATGGTGGCTCACAACCACCCATAATGAGATCTGGTGTCCTCTTCTGGCCTGCAAGGACACATGCAGACAGAACACTGTGTATAATAAATAAAAAAATTAAATTAAATTAAAAAAATTAATTAAAGGTGTGTGCCACCACTGCTGGACTGTTGAAAAAAAAAGTTTTCTAATACAAAAGATAATATTCAATTTGACATGGCTAGTTAGTACAGGTCATCTGTGTAAGGAATTTTTCTTCCTAAAGAGAAGTTACTTAGAAACAAAACTTGTCTCTTTGTGAACATTAGTGGCGTCTGTCTTCCAAAAGAGTACAAAAAGTTAGGATGAGTAGGATTCTCACTAAAAATATTTTGTTAATCTCATGGACAGAGTTTCCAGAGACCAGCATGAATCTGAAAACTAAAACCCTTACCAAAAAGAGTTACTTGACTTGCTCATCATTAGTGGTTTCCCTAGTTCTAGTAAAGCAAGTTTTTGATGATTTAGAGGAGAGGGAAAGATATTTCTCATAGGAATTCTTCAGAGGCAATGCAAACCAAGCCAAGAACTTTTCAATAGTAAAGAGTTGGCAAAACAAGAATGTAATTCCTCAGGGCAATATATCACACACAGTAGAAGGTGACATAAAATCAATGATCAGTAGATGAATGTAAATTTCCTGTGGGACTCAAAACATTATGTTAAAATTTCTGTATAGACCATCGCACGTGTCTCAAATAATAACTAGTACCCTCATTTATCTTTTAAAATCTCTTAATAAGATTGAGTCCACATTTTTTTTAGTTTTGATGCCTATAATAACATGAAGACACAGTTGACTTAAAAACCTATGGCAAAAGTATCAATTTTGACAATATAGACAGTTATAAATCACATGTCAATAGAGTGATGGATAGCCATTTATATGAAGAAAGGAACTGTTGTACAAGTTTCCACAGAAATCTTCATCTGACTGTTCCACTTGATAAAATGGTTCTTGGTGACTGCTCTACTACTGACTCACATCCCCAGTGTGAAAAAATGGCATTAGGGATTAAATTTCCAGCAATTAATTAAAAATTAAGATAGCTTCATTATGTAAAAAAACGTGCAAGCCATGCTAAAATTTAATAATCAAGATTCCTAGTTAAAATACATAACCTTAAAAGTGGATAATGAAAGAGATGACAATAATAACAATGCAAACATGTTCTCCTCTTAGGATTCAGCACTGAACATAACATGATGTGTGCTCACAGCTTCTGTTATATCTATTTCCGGTGATTTCAAGATACAATGTAACACATTCTAACCTTAACCATACATACATGTTGCTTTTCACAACAGCAAAATGTGCACAAGTCTAATGAGACAGAAAATCAAGAAATGAAAAAATAACAATAAAATTGGAGATTAATGAAGATTGTTAACTGTGTATGTAAAGGCATATGACAGCATATGTATCGATGAGCTCATTACTTCTTTCTGCATACCCAAATATTTTCACCCAAAATAAATGTGCTTCAACTATGAAGAGTGCGTTACCATTTAAATTTATATATCATCTCAGCAATTATTTGATAGATTTGTGTACTTATTTACCTCTTTATAAATTAGGTAGATGTGTGTGTGTGTGTGTGTGTGTGTGTGTGTGTGTGTGTGTGTGTGTGTGTGTTAACCCTAATCTAGATTCCCTTGTAGGTGGAATGACAGCAAGGCAAAAGTAACATGTCTCTTAAGGAGAAAAAAAAAATATGAGCAGAAGTAGGACACAAAGGAAAATGGAGAGAAGATAGCTATATTATAATACTTCACAAAATTCATATGAGGAAATAGAAAGAAACATGGTCAAGCACCACAGCCACATTCCACACATTAGCATTTTAGTCAGTGACGTGCACATTTACAGCTCTAGTCCTGTAAGAATGGGATGCAGCTGAAAAGTCACCACCACATGGTCACAGTGTTCTTTTCATAACGCAGTGTAAGACATCATTTCCTGTATCCGTGAGGGTGCTGGTGTGAATCTACCTGTAGTGTTGCCATTCATATAAAAGTTAGGCCATTAGCAACTTGGAGAGCACACATTAATTCCCACTTATAGTAAGGACTATGAAAACAGATATAGGAGGAAATGTAATGAGAGGAGTTGAGAGCCCCATGCTCCTCACTGCCTGGAGAGCTTCCAGTAGGACGTGATGTGAAAGCAAAGACAGTGATGTGGATGCTCTGTGTCCTGGTGAAGTCAGTTCAGTTCACGTCTTTAGGTCTTGATGTCTTCCAAAAATGTTTCAAATTAAAAATAATAATGCTTATAGAATGGAGATAGAAATACAGTTACACAGAGATATAATATGCTAACACTTTAAGTATGGTAAAGTAGTAGACAAGCTTAAGTCAAAATGTTTACTTGAGGATGCCAATTTATTATCAAAGATTTTAAATTATTTTCTTATAAATTAGTTTTGCCTGTTTAAAATTGTTTTAATTTTTTTAAAAAAATTTATAAGGTTTAGAATAGTTTTATACTGAAAATAGATCATTTTCCATACAATATATTCTGATCACAGTTTCCCCTTTCCGAACTCATCCCAGGTCCTCCACACCTCCCCAGTCACCTAACTCTATACGCTGTGTTTCTCTTTAGAAAATAAACAGGCAAACAAACAAAAGAAAAAAAGAGAGAGAGAGAGAAAGATAAACACAAACACACAGACACAAAAACACACACCTTAGCATACACAGAAATCCCATAATAACAAAAATTCAGAAACCATACTATATATGCAAAAGACATGTCTGTAAAGTATTAAAATGCCCAGACAAAGCACTATGAGCCAAAAAATTTCTAAAAATACCACTGGGTATATTTTGTTGTTGGTCATCTCTTTCTGGGCATGGGAGTGTGCCTTTAACTGTAGTTTATATACATGGTGAGATGCCTTTGGGGAAAATTTCTTCTTGGCCAGTGAATGTCAGTAAGAGATAGTTTCTGTAGGAATGGGGGCTTTTGTCCACGTCCTCGCTTAGTGCTTTGACCCTATCTGGCTTGGAACTGTGTAGGCCATGTGCATGCTGCCGTAGTCTCTGTGAGATATAGGTGTCAGCACTGTTGTGCCTAGGCCTTATTTCCATGGTGTTCTCCATATATATGGGCTCATATAATTTTTATGCATCCTTTTCTATATAGCTCTGTGAGCACTGATTGGGGGGCAGGTGGTTGATGGATACTTCCAATTTAGGGCTCAGTATTTAAAGGTTTCTCACTCTCAGCATATTTTCCAGTTGTGGGTCTCTGTGTTTTTTCCCATTTAGGGCAGGATAAAGCTTCTCTGATGATAGCTAAGCAAGACACAGATCTACGAGTATAGCAAAATGCCTAAAGGGATCCGTTTATTGCTATGGTCCTTTAGGACAACAGTAGTATTTAGTGTTACCCTAGGTTCTTGGCCTTCAGGTTCTCGGCTACTCAAGCAGTGCCATTCATGGGTTCCATCTCCTAGAGTGGGCCTTAAATTCGATCAGATAGTAGTTGGTTACTCCCACAACTTCTGTGCCACCATTACACAGTGCATCTTTCAGAAGGCTCACCGTTGTAAATTGAAGGTTTGCAGGTGGGTTGCTGTTTACCTTTTTCCTTTGGTAGTGTGCAGAGTACCTTCTAATACCAAGAATTAGTCAACCAAGGTGACAAAATAATATATGATTTTTTACTTAAGGGAATATTTAGTTTATTCTTTTCCTTTTTAAATTAAATTTATTTATTTTACACCCTAACTCCAGTTTCCCCTCCCTCCTCTTCTCCTATTACCTTGGATTACTAGTTCATAATGATAAATCATTAAGATTTGAGAAGTTATGTGAGATTTTATATGATAATAGATATATTTTATTTACTTTTTGTAAAATGCATATTATATAGAACATTACTATTTACATCAAATTAGTAAGTACAGGCAAGCCAATACAAAACCCTTAAATGACATTACCATTTGTTATTACTTAATGTTAACATTAAAAAGAAATTATTAGATTTTCAAAGCAGATTCAACCAATAATAACATGTTTCCTGATTCCTTAAATACATGGATAGAAAAACTCAACCATGTGAGGTTGATCAATGATTTGTTATACATTACCATTCTGAGGAGTGTTGCAACATGCTGGGACACATGTTTAGCTAGAATACAGATACTGTAATTGCTCTGTAAATGGTAAATATTCATTTATGTGAGGAGTATGTAACCACTAAAAGAATAAGTAAAAAACACACAGTATTTTACTCCATGTAAATGATATAGGTGTTTATTCATTCTTAATTTTCATTTTTTTTTACTAAATCCAGTGTGTGTGTGCATTTTAACAATCCAGCACAGTGTTATTCGTTCAGTAAGTTACACTGTGATTCTCCTCTACTAGCAAATACAGCACAGTCATGTGTTGATGAAATACGCTCATGTTATAAAGGGGCTGTGTTCTGGAAATACAGTAAACACACAGTATTTTTAATTTTTATTGATTTATGATCTGTATTTCAGAAAAAAATATTTTTGTAACATGGAGTTCTGATTTTTATATATTGTGATTCAATAATCCTAGGAATCAATGAAGGAAAGAGTGAATAGTCTTCTCTCTAAGATGTTGTAGACTATCTACAGGGCTCTGTGTGATTCCTTGTACATCTTTAAGATGAAAACATTTTTGTAATCTATACATAACCTATTTTAAACCAGGGAGATTTCAAATCTTCACAATTCAGACTCAGATTCAGAATTCACACAGAGCTGCAATAAATGCATTAGTGTCCAAATGATTTTTAATGTGTTTTGTAATAGCAATTTTCTTTTAATTTTTGAAATGAGCATTTAGCTTAAGACTCATTGCTCATTATTTCAGCAAAGGTAAAATTAGGCCTAAGATATAATCCCAGTATAAATCCTCTGATTCTCAAGTATTTTAAAGTGGAAGTTCTAGATTGATTTTTATTTTAGCCTTAAAGAAAATGATTTATGTTCATATTATTGGTGTACAGTTTCTCAGTTTCATTAAATCTCAACTAAAGTCGATTTCATTTTTATGAAAAATGGGAGATTTAAGAGGCTGTGAACGAAGTGAATTCTTGAAATAAAGGAGAGAATTTAAATGTAATTCTTGTCCTTTAGAATGTGCTATGTAAATGATCCCAAGATGCATTTGTCCTATACCTTTCAGCTTTCCAATAAGTCATTTTGAGAAGTATATTTACATTAAAAATAAGAAAATCAAGAATTCTCTGTTTTTTATTTTGATTGCTTTGTCCACAAACACTTTAATTCGAATAGGATATTTAAATATATCTAAGAAGAATGTTGATAGAATAATTGCTTCATTATATAACATAAATTACCTCCATATAAAATATAATGTGGGCCAGGCGGTAGTGGTTCATGCTTTTAATCCCAGCATTTGGGAGGCAGAGGCAGGCAGATCTCAACAAGTTCGAGGCCAGCCTGGTCTACAAAGTGAATTCCAGGACAGCCAGGGCTGTTACACAGAGAAATCCTATCTCAAAACACCAAATATATTTATGTATATAATGTGAAATAAAATGCAAAATTATATTGTGATATATGACAAGAACATACCAATGTCATCTGTTGTATCTTCACTTTTCAATCAGTGTTTTGTGTTTATAGTACAATGCCACAAAAAATATAATTTTATATTTGATCTAAACTAGAAACAACCAAATTAAATACGGTAAACAAAAATCATTTAAGTTAAAATCCCACTCATTTTCAGTATGGGGGTTTGAATGAAAATTACTCCCACAGACTCATGGGTGTGAACACTTAGTCATCCATTGGTGGCAGCTGCAGAGGTTTCCCCTTTTTTATAACCTTTTTCAGCCTTGGTGTTAATTGAATTTTAATGTGAGAAACAGTGAAAAATCAATTATCCTTAAAGTATCTTTTGTTTATTTGTATGAAAGTAATAATTTAATCCAGTAGG
Source organism: Peromyscus eremicus (assembly GCF_949786415.1). NCBI lineage: Eukaryota > Metazoa > Chordata > Mammalia > Rodentia > Cricetidae > Peromyscus > Peromyscus eremicus. The sequence goes on from NC_081427.1 coordinate 10,177,488, forward strand.
AGGGAAATCCCTGGTGGAATTAAATTTCAAATATGCATCTTACTTATTTCATCTGAACTTTTACACCTTAGAAGTTTTTGAAGTATTAAATTACAAAATAAGGTTGTACTTCTGCAAATCTAACCCACTCAATATTCAAATATAGAATTTATCTAGAATATAAAGTTTCATATTTCTTCTTATTTAAGATTCCTAGTGATTAAAATGGTGCTTAGTACTGAAATACTTAGTTGACTAAAGTTAAAAGTAAACTATAAAAATGGAGTGCTTTTTTTTCCTTTTAAAATTTAAATGTAAAAGGATCCATATGAGGGGTTTGCCTGTATGTACATATAATGTTTACCATTTGCATGCCAGGTACCTACAATCCAGAAGAGGGTATCTGATCCCATGGAGCTGGAGACACACATGTTTGTGGCCCACAATGTGGTCACTGGGTACTGAACATGGGTCTTCTGCTAAAGTATCACATGTTCTTAAATGCTCAGTGAACTCTGCAGCCAGGGTATTTTTTTCCATTTTAATTGGTTATTATGCTTGCATGCTTTTATCATATGAAAGCATATTGGCATATTGTAGCTGTTACATTAGAGAATTTATGTAGATGGGGAATCTATAAATTATGCTAATAGCATTGTTTGATTGAAATTGAAAGTTGTCAACATGTTATACCCTTTTCATTTACAACAAACCACAGAGGTGTATGAGAAGAATTTTAGGATCTTAGTCTCAGTACCATCGTCACCAGGACCGTGAGTACAGATAATACATGACACACTTGCAGAATTCTGCAATGTAGTCTCTAGGGACACGGCCACAGTGCTAAGTTTTTGTAAGAGAAGGAGAGTGAAGACATGGATGAGGAGTAAATTCTACTGATGAATATGCTGCTCCTGTTCTGGAAGATACCTGGGGCCTTCAGATCATGTCTTCTACGTTAACAATGTTTACTCACTATGATTTAACCAAAGTTTCACAGAAAAGCGTCACTTAAACTAATTTCTCATTGGACCTATGAGAGATGAAGGGGACAAAGACAGAGAAAAAGAGATAAAGTGAAGAGTGAGGCAAGACAAAGCAAGACAGCGAAAGAGCAAGTGAGAGAAAATGAATTACGAGTAATTGTCACTTTGGTTACATAGTTACTGAGACATGGAAATCCAGGATCTGTTGATGTCTTGTCATCTATGAGCCTGACTTGGAGGGAAGTGCAGCCACGGGGGTCAGTATCCATTCAGGGGCCTGATTATCTGGGGAGCTGATGATGTAAATCTCATTTGGGAGCATAAGATGAGGTAAGATGATGAGAAGATGAGGAGAGGTTAGAAGAAGTAAGATAAAATATGAAGGATATATAGATGCTTGAACTCACGAAGACAGAAAGGACACACAGAAGGTAAATTCAATCACTTCCCTTTTGTAAAATTCAGCTCCTCAACGAATTGGATTATGTCCATAGTATTGGTGAGGGTAACCTATTAAATCTACAGGCTTTAGTGCTTATTCTGTTCCCAGGTACACTCACAAAACACAGAGTCTGATCTGAAGCCGTCTTCTGGTCCTCTGCGCACTACTCAAGTTGACACATAGCAACAGTCCTTATTTGGAATTGCTAGCTGCTGCTGTTCAAGGCATTTCTTCACACCATTGTTTTCTGTCTGTCTATACTGACAGAAATTGCACTTTTAATTTATTTTTATTGCCTTCCTTCTTGCAATGTGCATTCTCTTTATGTGATTACAGTTGTATTATTTTTTAATCTTACAGTATACTACATTAATTGTATTGCATTTGATTATATATTTGACATCTTATGAGTTTTGCCTGTAGTTCTCAACAGTGATTTGTCCTTTGAAATTGTACAGAAGTCCTGAAATCCTGAGAACTAGAAAAAAACTGCTATTTTATTTATTTTTTTTTTACATTTAGGATATCTGCATAAACATAATGAGACATCCTGGTGATGCATCCAAGTCTAAAAAACAATGAAAAATTCTATCATTTTTTTCATGTAAACTTAATGCATGAAAACCAAAGATTAATTTGCACAAAATTTCTGTCCATGAGTGCTTGACTGTCATGAGTTACAGGAGTCATGGAACTGAACTTGGAGCATGCTGGTACTACAAAAGTTTCAGATTTGGTAAATTTTTAGATTTTGGATTTTTCATACCAGGGAAAATATGTATTTTACACACACACACACACACACAAACACACACACACACACACACACACACACACACACACACACAGATACACATACACACATCTATATTATCTATCTATCTATCATCTATCTATCTATCTATCTATCTATCTATCTATCTATCTATCTATCTATCTATCTATCTATCTATCATCTATCTAGACAGAGAGACAGAGAGACAGACACAGACAGAGACAGACAGAGATAGACAGAGAAACAGAGAGATCTCATAAGATGAATAGGTGACAAAGTTTTTCCCGTATTTCGTAAGGTGTTATATCACTTCAATGATTGCTTTTCAGTAAGTTTATTAGAAAAGAAATCTAACTCAGAAAAACTAATCAATGATTCTGAATGTTCTGCTTGTGAAAAAATTTAAGATTTTGTTCACATTCTTTACATTGTCCTTTCAGATGCCTTACTGGTTTTCAGTTTCTTGAATCTTAGAATCCTAATTTTCACTTTAGACCTACTTTAGATCCCAAATGTAATTCATTTCAGTGCGCAATTCTTCATAATTTCAGTTGTTACGATGTAGCCTAAGCTGTTCACTGATGATGCATTTAATTAAAAAATGCTTATCAATGCATATATTGTTCAGGAAATCCTAATTTCTGACACTTTCATTTTATTATTTTCATTTTTTACCTTTAAGTGAATAGAATCCACGTCTTGAGGAATGGTAGGCAGATGGCAGAACAGACTGCTCCGCAACCTTTATCAGTTTTGGTTCATCGTCTTTAAATTTCCTCAATTTTTACATTTTGTCCTCATGTTAAATACAGAGAACTCATTTTGTTACTTTTGTCTTGAAAAGATAGGAATGCTTTAGCTTTAATCTGAAGCTTTCCTGCTGTTATTAATCAAAAATTCTACCTGAGATTTGAAGGTGGAAGCAAAGGCCAGGTACATGTTATTATCTCTCTCTCTCTCTCTCTCTCTCTCTCTCTCTCTCTCTCTCTCTCTCTATATATATATATATATATATATATATATATATATATATATATATATATATATTCTTAATTTAGCAATTATACATATACCAAGCTACATATATATAATTACATACATTTACATATATATAACCTTAATTTATTAATGTCTTTCTGCTATATTGAGGCTTACCATATTTTAATTTAATTTCTATTGCTTTTTTCTGAATAATTTATTACAGGTAGCTATGCACATAAAATAATAAATGGACTCAATCAGCTCTCCCTAAAAAACTGCTCCATTTCCTTTACTTGTCTCATGATACTTTCCAATCTCACTATGCAAACTTTTAAGTCTTGTTGACATTTTATGGTTTGTTTTTCATTTGAATGAGTACCTTCTTCTGACCTAATAATGTCAACATGTAATGATGAAGGAAGAGATCTACCTTTTTCTCTAAGCAGGCAATGAGCTGAGAAATGTAAGTGGCTGGGCTGAAGAAAGCCTAAAGTGCCATGAGAAGATCACTGACAAATATCGAGACACTGAGGATCCTTTTGCTACAATTCATTATGACTTGAATATGAAGTGCCCCCAGCCACAGACTCCTTTGTCCATTTTTTTGGTCCCAAGGAGTTGATGCTAATTAGGGAGTTTTATGTTACTAGGTTGTGCCCTGCTAATGCATGAGCTCATTGTGAACTTGTCCTTGGGGCTGTATTTTACCTCAGCACTTTTCTCTTTATGTATGTCATTATCTATTTATGTTTGCAGGATATCATGACCAGTACAGTTCTGTTTGTCATTCTCTTCCAACCAAGAGTGACTAACACCTAAACACCGCAAACCAAATAGATGCTTTTCTATTTGTTTGTCATGTTTCTATTTGTTTATTTTAGGACAAAGGTGATATTATTGATTAATACACTTAGAGGGAAGTGAAGAAAATGCTACTGGAAACTTGAATAAGGGATGTGATAGTTGATCTTGGTTGTTAATGATAAGTTATGGAACTACAGGGAAATACAGCTCTGAGTATGTTTTCTGACACATTTAATCTGAGAGACTTGACTGAGTTATAGTTTTACAATGCTTAATTATACATACCCACTGCTAAAAGCCCTGTGGAAGGTTTCACCTGAAAAAAGGTAAAAAGGAAATGATAAGAAGATGGGATGATAATTAATTACATTAACCTTAAAGCATCGTGTGAGGTTATAATCCATATTGTGAGAATATTCTGTTTGTCTTTTGGTGGTTTTAAGAAGCAAATACCTGCCGGGTGGTGGTGGCGCACGCCTTTAATCCTAGTACTCGGGAGGCAGAGCCAGGTGGATCTCTGTGAGTTTGCGGCCAGCCTGGGCTATAGAGTGAGTTCCAGGAAAGGTGCAAAGCTACATAGAAAAACCCTGTCTCGAAAAACCAAAGACAACAGCAAAAGCAAATACCTGTGTTCTCAGTTAGATGTAAAAAACATCACTTCGCAAAAAGCCAAGACCAGCCACTGAAGGACAGCACATGAGAAACTGGATGCCTCACATTTGTAGCTGACAACTGTTTCCCAAATTCTGTGCTGCTATCCTAGCCGACAATTTGATGCAGAAGTCAGGTACAGGTCACTGTGTGGGGACATCTTGAGTATGATCAGTGTTGGCCTAGGTGAACCCTCTCCTCTTCTATCCTATGACAACCCAGCAGGAAGGTTCCATATATAAACTAGAGTGAGAATTCTCTGCAGACGATAACTCTAGGAGCTAACTTTCAGACGACAAGTGTGAAAAACAGTCCTGTGTTGTCTTTAACCGACTGAGTTTATAGTATTGGGTTATAAACTCTCAAGAGAAATAGGCCAGCACCCCAGAGAAACCAAATTTTCTCAAAAGCCACACAAATTGGGAAGTGTCTCCTTACCTAGCCAAGCCTCAGGTTAAAACATAGGCCCTAAGAGACTTGAGGCAGAGGGGTCAGGTAGACATGGAAAGACTTCTATCCCATAGGAGTTACTGGAGGATGGGCACCTGATTGTAGCTCTGATGTGGAAGGCACTGCACTTTGATCAAAGATGAAACACTCCTAAATTTTATACAAATTGAAGAATAATTGCATAAAGCCATTCCACCTAGCACACATTGAATGAAATCACTAAATATTGCGTGGTAATGGAGCTTGTGAGTGTGTGTTGAGACAGTCACTCAGACTGCAAACTTTATGCAGCAACCACTGTGTTCCGATTATTTTTCAAACAGCTAACATCAATTCACTTATGTATTTTCTAAAAATCCCTATCTGATAGCTACTTTAAAACTCAAAAATGTTGAGACATTAGCCAAAAGCCATATGAGTAAAGAATTTTATAACTTTTTCTACATATGCTTGAACCACATTCTTAATATGTGACTTTATGCAGTAAATTTCTCATGTGTTTTTCATAATTTTAATTTTTGTCAAGCATTCTAAGCCATAAATTGAGAACACATGAGTCACTACCTTTAATTTTAAACCTGTGAATTTCTGAATATTTTAGCATAAAATTACAGGGGAAATGTTGGGTGCTTATCCACAGATATTATCATATCCAAGTAAGAAAACCCAGAACAAGTAAATACCAGCTAATTGGTCATAATAATTCTTATTTATTAATCTGTGAGCTTTGGCAGAATTGATATTAATTTTGAATATACTGCATAAGAGAGTACATAATGAGTTTATAGTCATCATTGTAATATATTTGAAGCACGTATTTCAGATTAGGTTTTCATTCTAAATTATAAGAATATAAAGAACTGTTCCCAGTAGATTAGCAAATTGTTACAGAAATTATATATAAAGTGAGAGTAACTTGGGGATGGGGAAGTAGTTCAGCCAGTAAATCACATGCTACACCATCATGAGCATTTCAGTTCAATGGCAGGCAGACAGACAGACACACACACACACACACACACACACACACACACACACACACACACGCACGCGCACACACACAGTAACATACACACTTTCTCTCCTACATGTGCACACATATATGTGTACACACATATAAACACACTCTAACACACAAACACACATAACACAAATACAGTGATACTGCCACATGTTTTAGCTTGTCCACTATGGAATGACATGGGTGTAGAAATGATTTTCTAGACTTCTTAGCATTCTCAGGGTACTCAGTTGTTTTACTCCATCTTCATGATTTGTTTGATAAATTAAACACATTAGGGAGCCTGGATATCTCCAGTTTAGGCTTCTAAGAAACATTTGTGATAGACAAGTTTTTGGAGCCAGTGATCTTAGAATAAATATACTGGTAAATAAAGGATAATAAAATTGTATAGGATGGAAGAACCCAGAAATCATCAGTATACTGACCTTGAATGTTAGAATATTACTGAGAGGTTCCTTCTGTAGCATGAGTTTATTATTAGATTCCATCTTTCCTTTGCAGATCTGGATATACCCTGTGGGAAAACACACACTCATGAACTCACTCACATACATGCCCATGTACAGAAAGACACACACAGGGTTTACTTTACAAAATTTCTATGATGGTAATATAAATTTAGCTTGTTTTTATAATTTGTCTTTTTATATGTGTCTACTTTGAAATTCTTTCCTTAATTCTGTATGTGTTTCATGTCTCCATTTAGAAATCAATTATGAAGTTTGCTTATATTTTCCTATTAATACTTTGGATATATAGATCTAGTGATATCTTTGTAACTGAAATTGGTTGTCTTTAGCACACATACCTTCTGTTGTGTTACATAATGAAATGGTAATGTTCAAAATAACTGGGAAAGATCACATAGTCATCAGTGAACAACTAACTTTTGTACTTAGGCAAAAACAAATGAAAAACAGTAAAGAACATTAATGGAACTTGTTAAATATATTGTTCTATAAACATTTATTATATTAAAAGGCAGATTAAAGATCATTTCTGTATTTGTTTTTCTTCATAAACATGAAAATTACTTTATATTTCAGTTTCCATTTTTGTCTTTGGTATTCCTTTTACTTGTAGATTTACAGTGCTTATGAAATAAACTATTGGTTTTTAAATATGTTTTTCACTTATATTTTAACACTAGAGTATTTCTTTATAATACACATTTTGTTGTGTTTTGGTTTGGGGGGACATGGCTGTGCCTTTAAGCTTGAGCTGACCTGGTATTCCCTATTCCCTCTTCAACATACTTTGAACTCAAGCTTCCCATTTCAGCAGAGATTTTGGGAAGATATCACTATAATAGGCTGTGTTTAAATTTTATTTTATTAAAATTTTCAGTTTTTCCTTTTTCAAATTTTGGGTTCTTTCTGACTTGTTTTAATCATCATACTGCAATGAAATTACTATATTTTACTTATTTTAAGATACATATAAATGTATATGTGTATAGGTATGTATTATAGATATTTGTTTACACATTGCATTTAAAATTATGTATACTATACATTTATGTTTGTGTCTAGGTGATATATATATATGAAGAGAGAGAGAGAGAGAGAGAGAGAGAGAGAGAGAGAGAGAGAGAGAGGCCAGATGCTGTTGTCTATCTCTAATACTCCTCGCCTATATTTTGAGAAACAGTCTCTCACTAAACCCAATGTTCCCCAGTGAGATGAGGGGGCTGCCTCAGGGACCACCCTGTCTCTGCTCTCCACTGCTAGTGCTGTAAACATCTATGAGAAGGATTGGCTTCCATGTGAGTTCTTAGAATCTTAAGAAGTACAGACTTCATGCTTGTGCAGTAGACAGATTACAGACTCAGCCATCACAAGAGCCCACGTTTAGTATATTTATTCAGACAAGAATCTCTAAGAACAGCTATCTACTACAAAGTATTGGATAAGAATGTTTGCTATATAATCGCATGATGCCTGTCCCCAGATCCTCTTCCCCTGTTTTAGAATGCCACTCCTATTCTGTCGCAACATTCATAGGATCAAGTTTCTGTAGCTTTGATCCCTTGTCTATTTCAATTTGCCAATGGAAATACCTTAGTTGTTCATTGAAGCTCTATAGTAATTTACTAGAACATGATATTCAATGGCTTTATGTCTGATTTTCTCTCAAAAGGTTTTTAGAAAACCCTTTGGTATACCTCCCTTTACCTTATTTTCCAGAAAAGATACCCCGGTGCCAGCAGTTCAGCACTACTCTAGGTCACCTTCTAGGTCTCTTGGTCCCTTGATCCTGTCTTCTTATGACTCCTGGGTCTGTAAGTGCATCTGCATTCCTTGGAGTGCATAGAGAATGTCTCTGAGCTGTTCTGAAGTTCTGGATTGCACCAGCTTTAAATGTTTCTCCTCCAGTTTTGCCTCATAAGTGTTTTCTAATGTTTTAATTTAAAGTTTTTTAGCCTTAACGGGTATGAGCAGGTCATTTGCCCCTCAATTACTAGTTTCTCATCTTAATAGAGAATTATCACCGCTGGAATAAATTCCAAATGTATATCTTTAAATATAGTTCTATTTGTTTGTACACTTTAAAAAATTAATTGAACTTACTTGACATTGTACTACATATGAGCTGATTGCAGACAGAAATTCTCTGTAATTGCTTCCTGGACAAAGGCAGACTTTCTTAATGCTATTCACTCTGGGAAAGCATATTCTCACACTACACTGGAGCTGGACTTACAGGCAGTTTTGAGCCACTGATAAGGGTGTTAGGAGATGACTCTGGGCCTAAACAAGTGCTGTAAGTACTCTTATCTTCAGAGCCGTCGCTCCAGCACCCATTCTAAGTTCCCATCTTATATATTTTGAGTATTTCTTGTTTTACTAACATTTTTATCCACTCTTTAAAATTTTATACATGTATACAATGTAATTTGAACATCAAGTTTACCCAAGCCCCTTTCAACTGCCTCCATAATCCACACAACATATATTGCTGCCAACTTCATGTCCTTATTTATACACTTACCATTGAGTTTGAATTTTGTTGCCCATAAATGATATGGGGTGGTAACAATTGAAATATTTAGTTTTATTGAGATAGTATGGATAATCCCTTCACATGCACACACACATTGGAGAAAGTGAGAAAGAGGGGAAGAGGGGTAGGGAGGGACAGAAGGAGATACACACACACACACACACACACACACACACACACACACACACACGGAGACAGCTAGAGAGAGAGCTCAGCACATTAGAGAGATTACTCCTGTTTTTCCCAGGTAATCATACTTTCTGCAGAGTTGAATAAGTGGCCTTTTCATACACAGAAACATACTACAACTTAATATTCACCTTGTAGTTGGAATATTTTCTGTGTCCTGCCTGGCCCGTGTTCGGGACAAATCTCTCATCCACAGTCCCACAGCATTTTATAAAGTAATTGCAGAGTGGCTTAATATTATTTATAACTGTTTGGCTATTAGCTCAGGCTTATTACTAACTATCTCTTACACTTAAATTAACCCATAATTCTTACCTATGTTTAGCCATGCGGCTTAGTACCTTTTCTCAGTTCCGCCTTGTCATTTTGCCTCCTCTGTATCTGGCTGGTGACTCCTGACTCAGTCTCCCTCTTTCCAGAATTCTCCTTGTCTGCATATCCCACCTATACTTCCTGCCTGGCTACTGGCCAATCAGCATTTTATTTATCAACAACTCAGAGCAGCACATATTCACAACATACAGAACAACATTCCACAGCATCACCTTTCTAAAACTTCAAAGAAAATCATTTAAGTTCAGTGTTGTATTCTCTGTCATCATTTCATTGGGGAAATTATAGTGATTTTGGTGTTGAAAATTATAGGTTAGTAAATTACAGGCTAACAAAGATCTGGAGGGAAATCTCCATCTACCTCTCAAAATGTGTGGCTATATATGTATGGGACTAAAAATGTTTACTTCTGATATAAATTAAGTTATATTAATTACATCTCTCCCTAAACCTCATTTTCTCTATTTCTCATCTTCTATGATGAAAAATTTAGCTGCCATCACACCCTACAATTGGACCCAAGGGTGTGACTGGACCCAAAGTTGATAGAATCAAATCCTTCTAGCTATCTCTCTTATCAGAACATTGTGGTCCAAGAACAATAAGGCTTGTGATTATTTAAAAAGTAGTTGAAATGATGCCCTATCTCTTTAAGAGGTCAGTGGCAGTGAGGTAAATGTATGCTGGGGTGGGGGAATTTACTTATATCTGAAAATATCAGGGTTTTGTTTCATCTTTACCAGCAATTAACATATTTCCCTCAACTATTTATGATTTTTATTTTTTTCTAGTGGCCATAAGAAACATAAATCTGTAAGAAAAAGAATCAAATCATGGGCTATTTGTTTAAAAACAAATATTGAATAATATGTACCATTGGCTTTAAGTGAAACACAGCTGAAATTCTCCTCTACACAATGACCTTGTACAATGACCTTGTATTTACCTTGTACAGATTTAATATAGACACCTACACTTACATTAAGTCATGGCTTTACACTAACATATTAGACATTTTCATATTTATGTTAAATTACAAGGGATAAAACATTTTTAATTACCATTCCATAGCGGTAGTGGATATTATTTAAAGTATGAGAAAAATTAAATCTGGGGAGCAAACCATCCTGCTTCTCTAAAATACCTGTAATAGATGACAAAATGATAGGAATTTAGTTCATGGGCAAAATGTTTATTTTTATTACTTTACCTTACATGCTTGAAGCATGGAATATGAAGTAACTACATCTGCTAAAGCGTTCAATCCCTATTTTTTTGTTCTTCAAGTTTAAGGGTTTGACAAGTTTATTTAAACTGAAAAACATAGAAATGTATTAAGAAATAAAAAAAAATGATGAAAACCTGGAGTGAATCCTTTGCAGTGTGATTCCTGTGACTCTCTGAGACAATCATAGCCTGCTATTTGTGTTAACCTTCTCAATGGGATTTGACAAGAGTTCAACAGAAATAAAATATCTTTTCTTAGTCAGGTCTCTGTGAGTTAGGAGATATAATGGTCCCCAAGGCTCTGGAAGAAAAACAAATATCTATGATTGAGTAAAAACTATATTTTAAATATTTCCCAGAAAGCCAATAGGAGTGTCAATCACATCAGAGCTCCCATCAGAGGCAGTTTATGAGACCACTGAGCATGCTAGGTTCTTTGTCAGAGGGCAGATGGTCCTTTTCTTATGAAAGTGTGTCATCTAGTGCTATGAATTTACTTCATTTTAGACATTTTCTTGTGAAAATATAATCACTTCTTAGTTTCTTTTTACTGAACTTGGGCAATGCATTAAAAACCATACAGAATCAACTAGGGACACACACACAGCCTCCATCAAGAATCAACAGTTACAACTAGGGACACAAAGGGACTGAAAAATTTACCATATTTTACAGGCCTCTAAAAATTGAAACATTCAATTTATGTGCTGATATTGAGGGAAACTGGTGGAAACAAAGGGCTCACACACACTTTCAAACATAGTGCTTTGTAGACTAGCTAGTTGGAAACCAAATGAAGCCCTCAACATCATAGACTCTCAAGTTATGGTGTGATGAGGGAACAACCCTAGCTGAGTGTAGTCAAATCAACATACTTCCAATGTAACAAAGGTTAAAATGCAGCTAGGAAATCATTGTTGATGCTGAATGGGTGAGAGAATATATGGACATCAATGCTTCTTGCCAGGTGGAAAGTGAATGGGTTTCTTTAAGATTTAACTTTAAACTGTTATGATTTAATGGTTGCTGGGAAGAGGATGCATCAGTAATACATAAAAACAGCCGTGTCTGCAGAATTTTGAGGAGGGATTTTTCATTTTTTTATGGAAATTAGATTTTTTTCATACACTGTATTCTGATTACAATTGCTTCATCCCCCAAGTCTTCCAGACCCTCTCCTCTTTCCCAACCACACAAATCAATGTGCTTTTTCTTTTTCCCATTATTAGAATGCAAACAGGCATCTAGTAATGATGGAAGGAAATTAGAGAAGACTATGTAATGGATGCAGAGAATGGAAGTTCAAAATTTTGATCACCATTAATATAGTAGTAGATTATTGGAACGTATGCAAGTTTTTCAAATGTATAACTGGGCATGCAGAACAAAATTGTGTCTCCAGTTATCAGTGCCAGAGATGCTGACAAAATGGCTTTGATAGGAGGGGATAGACAACTGAACTGAAAAACCAGAGGATTTAAAAATGATACTCCAACATTAAGGTCATTTAGAGACTGATATTTTAATCAGCAAAAGTAGAAAAGATGTCAGGGAGATAAACAGGAAGTATTTTTGAAGAAAGTTAGAGCAAAAAAAGAACATTTTAAGAAGACAAATTATGCTACACAGAAATATAATGTAATATAGAATATACTATATTTCATACATAATATATATGCATATAAATAAAACACATATCGTAAGTCAACAGATTAGCTTTCATTCTCCACATTCCTAAATTTTTGAATTTATTGTTTGTTATTTTATAAAGTACTTGAATATACTGCTATGCATATAACACATGCATATGCAATATGTATATATATATTATATTCAATACATGAACTATATGTGTATATATATAAAACGCACATATCACAAGTAAACAGATTAGTTTTCATTCTCTACATTCTTAAATTGTTGAGTTTGTTTTTTGCTATTTTATAATAGTGTTTGAATATACTGCTATGCATATAATACATTCATACACAATATATATGTACATATTAGTGTATAAAGAAGTAATTATATTAAAGCAATATGATAACATCAAATTATAAAATAAGTAGAAATATTTTTGTTCATGGTATTAAAATGTTGTAGAGTTAGAATGTAAAAGAAAATTGATTAAAAATTTCGGTATACTTTGAGTATATGCATAGAAATCTATTAAACAAAAGTCAAGATATCAGAATTCCATTCAGAATTTGAATGAGTTACTTCTCTGCTCTTGTGATATATACCATGACCAACACAACTTATACAAGGAAAGGCATATTTGGGCTTATGTTTCCAGTGCAGTGTGAGTTCATCCTAGCAGGATAGCAGTGGGCATGGCAGATAGAGTAGTTAACCAAGAGCTTATATCCTAATCTACAATTAGGGAGCCAAGAGAGGTGCCTGAGAATGAAACCAGGTTTTAAAGCTCAAACTTCAAAACCTGCCCCAAGTAACACACCACCTCTAACAAGAAAACACCTCCTAAAATTACCCAAACAGTGCCACCGACTTGGGACCGAGTGTATAAATCCCTTTGACTCTGAGGAACTTTTATCATACAAAACACAATAGAATCAGAGTGTTTATATTTAAAAGTGAACAAATTAAGATTTAAAAGATATATAACTAGTAAAATAGTTATTGTATCTATCAAGTTGATATCTTCATCCTCTGATTGCTAACCTGTGTATCTATATGTGTGATAACAACATCTGAAATTGACTTTGTTTTTCATATTTCCAGTGTACACTACTAACTATATAATTCACTAATGTTGTTTGGATGAAAAATGTTCTTCATATCTCATGTGTTTGAGCACTTGTTCCTCAAATGATGGTGTTATTGGGGGCGCTGTACGGAACTTTTAGGATGTTGAGCCTTACTGGATGAAAGAGCAACAATTGGAGTAGAAAGAAATGAGAAATTTTCAACTGGGAGAGGAAAACAGCACTGGGCAGGTTAGGCTGCAGTCAAATCATGCTCAGAAGAAGAGGCATTTGTTAGAGAGGTTGGTGCCAATACAGGGTATCCTGCTCCAAATTGGAAAAAATGGAAACATTTCCTCAGAACTAGATCTTACACCAACTATACACCTAATTTATAAAAGATTGTCTAAGGAATTGTTTTCTTCTGTAATGTAATTGCTTCATCACAAAATGTTGCTGCTTCTATGGTCCAAGAGTGTAAGGATCAACCCTAAGAAGGAAGACAAACTCAGCATTGTTATGCACATGCAGAAAGATACAAAACTTAGGTTTGGATTGTTGATTTTTCTTGGTTTCAGAGAACCACTAAGGCCAGAGAACTTGGGACAGAGTTGGAATATCTGTGAAGAAGCCCATGTAGAAAATTCCATGAGGTTCTGAAGATGAAGCCTAGGTAGGTTTCAGTGGAGACACAAAGATGTTGGAAATGCCAGTGGGATATCTACCAAAGAGAGCGACACATAGGGAATAGAAGCATTCTAAGCAATAGACGTATGTTTTAATCAATGAAACAGAAATAGACCCTTTGAAATCAAAACAACTCTGTATTTATTTTAGCCATAGGTTATCAAGAGAAATCATGGCTGAAACTCTAGGACGGAAGCTGGATGCAGAAACTGAAGTGAGATTATGGAGAAGTGCTCCTTACTGACTTCTTTTCCATGATTTCCTCAATTTTCTAATGCAAATTATGTAACTTGAGAGTAACTCTCCAGTTCTGTTCTCTGCAGTGCTTGCATGCATCTATTCTCACGGGTTAAGATGGTTCAGCTCCATACCCGCCACCGGCCCTATCAGACGTCCTGTACCCCTGGTGTCTTCAAAATGCTGGGGTCTCCACTGCGATGGAGACGGCATCTTCACCTGTATCCTCTCTTTGTCTCTCATGATACCAAGCCATGGCTTCTATCCATAATCTTGTCATTCCTCTGCAACTGAAAATGCAACCTTCACAAATGACCTTTTGCCCTTTCTTCAAAGACTCCAGCTTTACACGTGGGGTTGAGCCTGAGCTACTCTCCATGTTTCAAAACCAGTGCCATGAAGGAAGGTGTCTCATACACATTACCAAGTTCAGATACCAGCTTGAGATGTAACTGTGGTCACCCTTTGAATCACAGCTTCTGTGTGATGACCCTATGGAAGGACTTTACAGATGTTCTCACCTCAGTGATGCTGGTCATTTACTAATGACAGTTGCTATTTCAGCCCTAGCTCCCTAGGAACCACAGGTTTTAAATTCAAAATGTTGTAGTACCAGCCACTATAAAGTCTGTGTTTACCTGTGAAATTTCACATGCCTAGCCCTTCACATTCCTATCCTCCAAGACCCATCACAATAGCTCATTAAGTTTTGGGCATGTCTAGCCTAAAGTTCTAAATATTTTCACAATCATTTAAAAAAATCAATATATTCAAGACCATCACAGCAATACCTCAATGTTTCCAGTACCAATTTTATTGTAGTTTGCTTTCAGTTGCTCTGATAAAACATTGACCAAAAACAACTTGAGGAAAAAAGAGTTTATTTTAGCTTATAGCTTATATACAACTCATCAACAATAGATGTGAGAAAGAATTCAAGGCAGGAACCTAGAAGTAGGAACTGAAACAGTCCATGGTGAAATTTTCTTTAATGCTTTGCTCCCCATAGGTTGCTTAGCTTGTTTCAAACACAATCCAGGATCACCCATCCAGGGTGGCATCACCTACAGCAGCCTGGGTCCTCCCACATCAACTATTATTCAAAAATGTGCCTCTTAGATTTGCCCACAGGCCAATCTGACGGAGGCAATTCCTCAACTGAGTTTCCCTCTTCTCAGGTGACTCAGTTTTGTGTCGTTACTAAATACTGACCAGCTCACAGTTTTCAGTCAAAAGATTATAAACCAGCCTTTGCTTCTGAACTGCCTTACATTGAACATAGAATAAGAGATTAAGTTATATTTTCCCCTGGGATCAAAAGATCACTTGTGAAAATCATTCCCCTATAGCAAGAGTGGCAAAAGTCAATGTTTATAAGGAAAATGTGGATTACTAATGTATATAGACTCATGCAGTAAATTAGTCTAAACATAGGCCTGTTTTCATTACTAAAGTAAGGGCAATATTCATGAAATAATATATTTTAATCCTAGACTTTCAAATGTGGTACTGCTTGAAATTTAAAATTTAAATTTGGGACTCATTATAATTTGTTCTAACTTGGGTTAAACACTTTCACATAACACCAATGAAGGTTTTATTTTATTTACAAATGCTTCAGAGTTCATTTTATTTTTTTTTCTACCTTTAAATTCTTTCTTTTAATCATAGTGGTTCCCATTAGCATTTTCTTTCATCATGTGTGTTAGAACTAATATTGATGTTCTCTTATTAATTACATTGATTAACTTTGCAAATTCAATCATACTATATATTTTAAAAATTAAGCAAAGCTGGGGGTAGTAGTAAACATTTTAACTCCATGACACTCTTGAAAGATCTATGTCAATCTCTGTGAGTTTAGATCAGTCTAGTTTAGAAAGAGTTCCAGGCCAGGCAGGACTACCTTGTGAGACCCTCTCTTTATAAAGGTAAAATAAACACAATAACAAAGACATTAAAACTTTGTGTAACTTGTTTATGCCTAATTGAAATATACTTATAAGCACCTTCATGACTTGACTTATGCTTTTTTTTAAATTATTTTAACTTTTATTGATTCTCTGTGGATTTCACATCATGCATCCGGACCCCACTTGTTTCCTGTCCCCTTGCCTCTGCCCTCTGCCCTTGTAACATCCCCCAAAAGCAAAACAAAATTTAAAAGAAAAACCAAACCCAGATGAACCAAAACAACAACAACAGAGAGAGGGAGAGAGAGAGAGAGAGAGAGAGAGAGAGAGAGAGAGAGAGAGAGAGAGAAGAATCCAGTCGAAGCTGTTGTGTGTCCCTGTGAGTCCTTTAGTCCATTCATCTTTACCCATACGTGTGTGTTCATTGCTATGAATCATTGTTTTGGCTCAAGGCCTCTGGCTTCTGCCACACTATAGATAATGGACTCTCACTGGGGCTCCTCTTAGAAATCCTCTTATCCTATGTTGTGGAGATGCTGCAGTTTTGGATCTACAGGTTTGTTCCTTCACATGCTCCAACAATTTATAGATTTGGTGGATGCTAGAAGGGGCCGACTCATAGCCCCGGGTGTATACCTGGGTGGTAGCTGGATTGGTCAGTCTGCCAGCAATCCCTTATTGTCATTTACTACCTGGGCAAGTTCTCCAGCACTACCTCTGCTAACACACCCATTGTGGCCTGCAGCAAGGAGCAGAGTCAGTTCTCCTGCTCTCAGGTCCTGGGTATGGCTCACCCACACTCACACCACTAGAACCACCTCTACTGATTTGCCCAGGCAAGGTGCACAGCCTTCTCTCCTGATTGCTGTAGGGGGCGTACAAGAGGGGTTCAGGGACTTGACATATGTTTAATGAACCATTGTGTGTGAGCTTGCTAAAATAGCTGGATTCTTTTTCAAAAACTACTTGGGACTTTATTTTATTTCTATATTTTCCTGTTACACTTGTATACATATACTCTGTCATGATGTCAGATCCTGGTGAATAATTTTCTAGATGACTGAGAACTTGAAGTAGCAATTAGCTTCTACCATGTGATTTTCACATCCTTCTGTTGGCATAAGACAATTACTGCTTTAGTCTGAGTTTTTCCTTAGTCTTATAGATCATCAGTTTTAGTTCATCAAATAAAATATAAAATGTATGAGCTCAATAACTTTTTCATTTTTCACAAAGTAGCAACATCCATCACATGTAGCAGCATCCTTTTAAGTACTCAAACACAACTTTGAACAACAAACACATGAAAAATGTCAGGAAATGATTTGCGAGTGCACTTTATTAAAATGCTCAGTGCTCCTGCATAATAAGAACCCTTTTACTGTAATCATTATCCAGAGACACTAAAGTCAACAGAATGTAATTTTCATACCTTGTCTTGGATTTTTAAGTATTATACTTGGCTTGGTTGTTTTATCCTTAATGTTGAGAATGGTACAATTTCAGGCATCAAAAATCAACTTTAGTTACTCTCCCTCAATATATATATATATATATATATATAGTGTGTGTGTGTTTGTATATACATACCATTATTATATATTTATAATATGGTTATATATCTGTGATTATATATTATATACACCACATATTTATATAAATATATACCCAATTTTACATTGTGATTTAACTCAGAATCTGAACTTAGTTGTCTTCTGACTTGAGAATGAAATCTGTATACGCTTTATGTCCTCCTAAACCGAGGACCTGAAGTTCTCATAACACAAAGTCATGTGCAGCTGTAGTCTGTGAACAACACTTTCAATACAGAGAAGGACAGGGACGCAATGACAGGGAGAACTAGGTCAGCTATTTCAAATAGAGAAAGTGAAGACGCAGCAACTTGTGAAAAATGAGGACTATAGAACCACACAAGTAAAAGTTTAAATAATAAATAGAAAGATTAAAAACAATTATATATATTGTAAGTGACAATTTTATTAAGAGGTGGAATCCTCCTGCTCTAGAAAATATGAAATTTAACAAATATATGTAGATGGAATTGTTCACAGAATTCTGAAAGAATACAGCTCAACTATCACCTTACCATGTCAAATGATACAGGAAATGAAAGACACTGTGGACAGCTTAAGAAAAATATCTAATAGAATCCTAAGAATAAAACATTAAGTGAATGATGAAAAGCAATATTATAAAGACTATAGATAAAAAGTATTGGGTTATGAAATTACAAATTCTCAGAAAAAAAACTCATATAAAAACAAACAGCCGGGTGATGGTGGCACACACCTTTAATCCCAGCACTCGGGAAGCAGAGGCAGGTGGATCTTTGTGAGTTTGAGGCCAGCCTGGTCTACAGAGTGAGATCCAGGACAGGCACCAAAACTACACAGAGAAACCCTGTCTCAAAAAACCAAAAAACAAACAAACAAACAAACAAACAAACAAACACATGTCCGGACAAACAAGGAATATTATAGAACATTAGAGTGAGGTTCACTGAATCTAAGAAACGTACTACATAATCAAAGAGAGAACAACTCGCAGAAATGAAGAAGGATGGAAGGAAAGAAAGACAACAAGAAATAATGGAGAAAGAACACAAGGATAGAAGCCAGACTCTAGACTGAAAACTGAAGTCATAATTAATAGAGAAAGGGAAAACATGTATTTTCAATCCATATTAAGCTAATACCCAAACAGAGTAAAGTCAGTGTAGAAAAACCAAGTCTTGTACCTTCATTTAAATAATATATGTGGCTTCATTTTTATCAAATATATACATGCATGTGTAACACGAATCTTAAATGGTCTTATTAGTAAAAAACTCAGGAGCCAGGTACTGGGTGAATTCTGAAAGATCAGAGAAGCAGAACAAGCCACAGCTAACCTCACCTTGCCAACTTCTCAGCCAATCCTGTTTCCTCAAACTGGAAGCCTCTCAGTCCTCACCTGAGTGGATCTCAGCTAAACTGCTGCTAAAAAGCCTAAAAGCTTAAAAGCTTCTAGTTCCTGGTACTCATGCCTTATATACCTTTCTGTTTCCTGCCATCACTTCCTGGGATTAAAGGTATGAGTCACCATGCCTGGCTGTTTCCAGTGTGGCCTTGAATGCACAGAAATCTGGATGGATCTCTGCCTCCCAAGTGATAGGATTAAAGGTGTGCCACCATTTTCTGGCCTCTATGTCTATCTGGTGCCTGTTCTGTTCTCTGACCCCCGATAAGTTTATTACGGTGCACAATATATTGGGGGACACAATATCACCACACACATGCACATGTATCTGAGTAAAAGTAAAAATTGCTTTAGAAAAGAATATTAATTATCATTAATATTAATAAATTTAAACTGCTTATTATTGTGAAATATATTTATCAATGTTCATTTACATGGATATCACTTCAGTTTATTTAATTATACATTTTAAATTTAGCACTGAACTTCTGAAAGATGACATTGTAATATAAAAAAAATGTATATCTAAGATTCCTGGTTTTATTTCTACTGTTTTAATGAATTAATTATCCAGGTTAAAAGTGTAAATAAATGCATTTATTTTAATACAATAAATTAATTCATTTATATTTAGGATAATATTCACAAAAATAGATAGCCAAAACAAAAAATCAAATTGATCATAATTCAGGAATGGTGATTTAAAAATACTTGTAAAATCATGGAAGCCAGGTGAATTTTTTTTCTGATAAAACATAGCCATCAGAAAGCTAAAATGAAAATTTCCAATTTTATTTCTTGATAATGTGAGGAAAATATGTCATCTTGAAATGGTTCAATTTAGTACATATACTGAAATAGGATCAATGTCATCAACAAATAAGAATGTTGAAATCATTGATATCATAGAAAGTACATTGTTTCTGTTCAGATTTACAGATTGAATGACAGTTGGTACCAAATATAGATACCAGATTCCATTCCAACATGTGTTAATAATATTTTCTCAAAAAATAGAAGTATATGAACATATGATGTATTCATAATACTACAGAATATTAGAGAACCCACCTAATATCTACTTAAATTAATAAAATGTTAATACCAGAATTCTCAAGTGTTAAGGATCTATACAAAACTTAGACATAGGGAAATAAAATAGGAAAGAGCACATTTTTTCCCTCAAATTAATCTGTGAAGTTTACCCATGCCTGTAGAGTTTCACAGTTATAAGCAGACTAGTCCTAACAGTTGTGTAGTGTAGGGGCAAATGCTAATACAAGATTATAGGAAATACTCTATGAAATATTTGTTATAAAATAATAACATAATCTTTAGATTGTTCTGGGAAGAAATCTGTACTAGAGACTGGATGCACAGAAATCATGCCAAAGAAAGAAGTAAATAGATAAGAAATAAATTCTAAAGTGGATTATAATATATACTTTGATCACATTGTGAAATAGAACATCCAGAGGGACTTTCCAACTAATGAAGCTGATTTAACTGCTTGTCATATGAAGAATGACAAGATGAAATCTTAGTCTGTGTCCTGAATTTGAGCCATAAAAGTTTTTTCATTTAATTTATATATTTCCCGGTTACAATAATCAGTATTTTATTGGTAATCAAGATCTAAAGTCCATACATTTAGTTTATAGATATATTTTTGAGTAGCGACTGTGGAAGAAATAGTTCAGCTAGGTGCGAGTATTTGTAGTTGTCAAATCAAGGGAGGCATTGTGTGGGATCAGCTGCGGGTTCTAGGACCATGAAAACATGCAGCTTCAGAATGATGAATCCACTGAGATGCACTTACTGGAGATGGTCATCAAATCAGAGACAAGGGGAGACATGGCATGGCTTCTCTGGCCGAGTTATTGTCTGATCTTTTCTGACAGAAATCAAGCTTGTTGAGTCTGCCCAAAAGATAGAAAATGATTGTAAAAATCAACTTTTTGCAAAAGCAAAACAGAGCCAGAGAAAGGTGATTATGTCCTAACAGCAAGACACAAAGACAAAAACGTCAAGATTTAGCTATGTACACTGGTAAGAATACTGCATGTTAGTCAGTAAATGATAAAAGACAGTAAGTGCATCTTCATTTAGGGAATTCAACACAGCATTTAAAAATGCCGAGTTCAGTTAATAGCACTGGGAAGCTTGCTGTTTTCTGGAGGGAAACTGAGGAGCAGTGGATCTGGGGGAGAGACAAGGTGGAGGGGGTACTGGGAAGAGGAGGGGGAAGAGACGCTATTGTTGGGATGTATTGTATGAGAGAATTAATAAATACATATACAAATGCATACATAAATGCTTACTTTGGAGTTTTGATTGAGAATTAGATTAAGAAAAGAAAGAAGGGCCTTTAAAATTTTAATCTACATCACTCTTTCTTGGAATTTTAAATTATATGTATGTGTAGTATGCTTAAAACAAAAAGCAAGCTGATGAATCTCTGGTGATCTTTAACAAATGCTAATTCATTCTATGTGATAGTTTAAACCTTAAGAGTAAAATCTAATGCATTTAATAATTCCATAGACATAAACTGTATGTTCCATTCTATGTAACTTAGCGAATAAAAATAATTAAAGTTTAGCTCGTTTTAGACAAATGTTTTCATTAACATTTGGGAATCACTTACTGTTTTGAAAAAAAATCTCATTTGCTAAAATGGAGCAATTAAATAGTGCAATTTAAAATTCATAAAATTCAGAACTTTGGCAAGAGGCTAGCACACACCTGTGATTGCTGAGTTGCTCCAAAAGTTTCATTTCCTGATATAAAATTCTAAAGCTCTTGGCTTTTCTTCAGGCACAATCCAAGCAGCAGCAGAAGCCAACTTTCACACAAACAGCGTTTAGTTCCCCGAAGCCTCCCCAGACAACCCACACAATTTTTGAGTTTTCTAGTTATATTAGTAATAAAAATTTTAACTCCTTTGATATATAACCCTTACATTTCTGTTTGGTTTTTAATAATGCTGAGCTCAGTTTGAACATACTTAGTATTGATCATTGATTTTTAGGAATACTTACATAAATGCATAAACAAACAGTTTCTAGAGTCTTCCTTCCTTTACCAGGTTCATTTTAATTTCTCCTACGAATTCTTTTATGAATTTTTTTCAATTATTGTGAAGTCAAATCATCTCTCTGAAAAACAATGGAAGGCATTAAGGATTAGTGATCTTCATAATACGTGGTCATGTAATGCACATAATGCACTGTAACTAAGTTGTTAATTTTCAGAGAAAAGAGACTGTCCACATTTTGTGATGGCATCAAATCCCCGGCTTATGATGTTTCTCTGTCTGGCTCTATCTTACTTAATACAGACCTTATTTACTGGTCTACATTAAAGTCACCCATTCATTTCCTTTTAAGTAAAATTTAAATCAATGGGCAAGTGTTAAATAAAAAACAAGAAGAGAAAAAAATATATGTATCCTATTTCCATTTACAATTCATTCTAGAAAGCACTAATGTGTGTAACAAAGTTGCATGATCATAATAATAAAGAAGCTATAAAGACTATTTCACAGTACAAGTTGACTTAATGTATGCCATTATCAATTGAAAACTGTTGTGCACATTTGATTCTGTTGTCAGGTCAAGAAGAGTTGAAAGGGAAAACTGGTGACTATCACCATGTGAACAGTCATATAACCTTAAAGCTTTGTGATGTCACTTGTAGTGGTGGCTAATCTTCACTGTCAACATGAAAGGATTTAGAATTACTTAGGAGACTGAAGTAGACCTCCTCATGTGCCCATAAGAGCATTTAGAGAGAGGATTATCTGAGAGGTCAGGACCCAACCTGAATGTGGGTTGAATCATCACAGGGGATGAAAGTTGGATGGAATAAAATGATAAACACTAGAAAGCCAGCTAATAGAATTCTTCTTTCTGCTTCCTGTCCCTGCTGATGAGAAGCGCTTCTGTTACAGAATTTTTCAGCAATATACTGAGTTTCTCTGCCATGTTCTTGGCCATGATGGACTAAAAACCTCTAAAAACATTACCTGATATCAAATTTACTTTCCATGTTTCTGTTAGATGATTTTTCACTTTGCCAAAAGTTAATGAATTTGTAGTCTCAAATTCAACTTTTGAAGTCTGTCTTGTCTCTAATCTCACTCCCTCTGCTGATGAGGACCATCATAGTCATTTCAGTTCAAGAAGTGCTAACGAAATCATGTCTTTCACCATCATATTTCTAAAACTGCCACATTACAAGAATTATCTTCAACAATATATTTTCTTAAAACTAAATCCTTTTTTTTTTCCAAGACAGGTTTTATCTATGTAGCTCTGGCAGTTCAGAAACTCACTCTGTAGACCAGGCTGGCCTTAAACTCACAGAGATCCACCTTCCTCTGCCTTCCTGAATTCTGGGATTTAGCCACCATCTGGCTAAAACTAAATATTTGTCAGCAAATAATCTGTTGCAGGTTTAAGTTTTCCCTGGTTCCACTCAGCCCTGCCATCCCACAGCTGCTTCTAAAACAATCACTCAGAGACTTAATATTATTTGCAAACTGTATGGCCTATGGCAAGCCTCTTGATAGCTAGCTCTTATATCTTAAATTAACCCATTTCTATTAATCTATGTATTGGCACATGTTCCATGGCTTTACCGGTCTGCTGGCATATTGCTCCTTGGGCGGCAGGTTGGCATATTCCGAGACTCTGCCTTTCTCTTTTCTGTCTCTCTCCTTGGATTTCCCACCTGCCTCTAAGCTGCCTTGCCATAGGCCAAAGCAGCTTATTTGTTAACCAATGGGAATAAAATATATTCACAGCATACAGAAAGACATCCCCCAGCACTTCCCCTTTTCTATCTAATCAGAAAGATAGGTTTTAACTTTAACATAGTAAAACTACATATAATAGAACAGTTATCAAGCAGGAATTACAATATCTAGTATATTTATATTTGGCAAAATTAAAGAAAATATTCTATCATTTATCCTATATTTGTGAGGCTAAGGTTTCATATCTAATTTATCTTTTATCATAACCAAGGAAAATTATAACTATTCAGTCTTCAGCTACATCAAAGACCCCTGAAGCATATAATATTACCTAAGTAAATAGGAAGTGCATTGTAAGCAACTTCCAAAATCTAGAAATGACAAGAGACATCTGGTTGCCTGGACAGTCACCCAAAGTTTCTCTGCAACATTGGGGTATCTATCTTCAGCTTATAGGCCTAGATTCTCTCAGTGTCTTCTCCCTGTGTCCTGCAGAATGTCTGGCAGTCTCCTTTGTGAGGCAGAAACCTGATGGACCATCTCACCTTGCAAAGTTCAGTGGTCATCTTTCTATGAGTTCTACATGTCCAGTTTATATAACATACTGTTAAGCAGTCCAGGCAAGAACACTTTCTTTCCCAAATGGCTAACTTTTGTCATAAAGAAAGCAAACTCCATATGCAGTGTCTTTGATGTCCATCTTCCTCTTTGAAGTATATTGGTGCTTCCCAGAAGCAGATGTGCCTCATTGTCCAGAAAAGTCTAAGTTTTAAAAACATTTTAAATGCCACGTTCTGTAGGTCTTTGAAGTATTTGAAGATTACCTACCAAATTGAAATATATCTCTGTATACCTAGAAAACTTAATTAACATGAACATAAGTTTGATTACCATAAATGCCTAATTATTCATCTGTATTTCTTAATTATACATTACAATTTTAAATGAGCTGCATAAACATAATACCTTAAGCAAGAGTAGAAATATACATACAGTATAACAAAATTGACCTTAAATTTGTATTAATAAATCCATACCAATTTAAAGTATTTTGAGATTAACAGTTGTTTTGAAGATTAAAGTAGTTTTATTAATCTACCATTTTTTTCATCATTTCTATATCTTATCCTTTTTCTTCTTTTAGAAAGAGATTGACTATGCCCAAAACCAATTTGTAACCAAACCCCTGAACAAAGACAAACATCTATAATCTATCTTTTTGGGAATGTGGGCATAGTGTTCTAGGCTACTTCCTGCTGATTAGGGGTGCTGGTAGTCTTATGAGGACACAAAGAAAATTCTAGGATTATGGTCAAGTCCTGACTGGAGTGGACTATAGGGCTGTATTCTCTGAGCCAGTTGTTTGGAAGCTGTTTTGAATGTTGGATCATCTGGAGACCTCTCAGGAGGTCTTCCTTGATGGAACCATATTAACCTAGAAGAAATCCACAGCTTCTCATCTTCTATGAAAAGAAAAGCTGAACCTCTTTTCCAAAGCAACATATCCCTAGATATAAATTTTGAAGTCAAGATACCTTTAAAATATATGTATTGGTTTAACTTAGTAGCCTTTACTATCAAATGTCTTTCTGCAGTTAAAAATCCTCAAAACAGCACAATCCAGATTCTCTGTGTAATTTCCATCTTTACATGGCTTATTATATTTTTATATGTTATTTTATCTTTTTATGACTTTATTTTATTTTCATGACTATCTATAACCTTTCTCTTCTCTCTCTAAAGCTTATGTACCTTTTAATACACAATGTAAACAGTTTAGAGTTTTATTCCATCTGAATCTGTCTCACTGTGAATCTATAATTAATCCTTCTCTGACAGGAGAGACTTTAAACTGCTAAACTGTGTAACTAGGACCAATATGGCAGCCTTGGCTGCTAACTCCACCCACCTCAACTTCCCAACATAGCAGAGGTATGTCTACCACCAACTCCCGGAAGCAGTGGGTCTATGCCTCCAACAAGCAGCATGTAGCTGAAAAACTTTTTTTAAAATCTGTACTAACAAAAGCTAAATCTACTACGCAGCATGCTGTGTGGCTTGAAGATATCTCTGTGTACTGCAGCCACAATCTGCCATACTGTAGGTCAAGCACACATGCCATGAACCTGCCACACTGTAGCTCACAGCTTGCCTGAAAGACCCAAATAAGAAGCTGTTTTTAGCTCTGTTTTAGAATCTTTTTTTCAAATCTTTCTTAGATTTTGGGTGAAAATTTTTGCTGCCATATCTGGGTGCCAAATGTAGGTATAAGTTTTCTCCAGTCTTGCTTGGCTTTGTGGTCCCAGAGCCACTGATAAAATAATCACTCAGAGGCTTAATATTATTTACAAACTGTATGGCCTATGACAAGTCCCTTGCTAACTAGCTCTTATATCTTAAGTTAACCCATTTCTATTAATCTATATTTTACTATGTGTTCTGTGGCTTTCTTGGTCTGCTGGCATATTGTTCCATGGGCAGTGGGCTGGTGTCTTCCCAGACTCTACCTTTCTCTCTCCCTGGATTTTCCACCTGCCTTGCCATAGACCAAAGTAGCTTAACCAGTGGGAATGACATATATTCACAGAATACAGAAAGACGCCCCTAGTAATGTATAAACTAATTACAATGAATTTCATACTAGATAGACTTACATAATGGTTGAACAACAAATAATTAAGTAAAATCTACTTACATATGTAAATGTTGCTATCCCCTCAGCTCTTTGACAAATTGGATTCTTTAATAGAATTGAGTTCAAACAAATTTTCTTCAATAAAATCAAAGTACTTTTCTTAAAAACTGAAAACGACACAAATGTTTGGTTTTATTACTCTCACAGGAAACATTAATAGCCATGTAAGAGATTTAGAGACTGAAAAACTACATTTTCTATTCTAAAACTTTAAATGCTTTAAATAAAATATTATATTCTGATAATGACAATTAGGTAGTCTAAAGTACCATGCAGTTGTTTGTTTATATGCAAAATAACATTTCATCTGTTGGAAAACATATGATTATATAAAGAATTGATCAATACAAAAAATATTATACTCAACAATTATAGATTAAAATAGCCAATCCTACCTCATCAGAGAATGTAAATTGTTTATGAAGAATGAAATAGATAGTTGTGGTTACTAGTTGTCTGTTAATATATCTTATATCACTGTTTCCATTAGAAAGTAGTATGTAAAACATATGAAAATAAAAAGTATAATGCTCAGAGCTTCCTTAGAAAAATTTGATTCCATTTTATAGAAAATAATAGTTGTACTTGTGATGATTTTTAATACAGATCAAATTAAAAATTTGAAAGCAAGAACAGAATTTTGAGATGCTAAAGGTGAACAAATGACATATCAACTTACAAGGAAACTGAGGGAAAATAGCTGAGGAAAACATGTGGACGTTAAGGCCAGGTCCAGTAGTCTGTTTGGTACTGGGCCTTCCCTAGTCTTCCACAGCACTATCATTTATTAATTAGGCCTCTGCTCCTTTGTCTTAAACATAACATATGAAACACAGCTCCAAGTGTCATTTCATTAGTCAACAATCTGCCTGTTCATTCAGTCACATGTGTTGGTGAGTTTGTGTCCATACACACTGGGTATAAATCCATAAAATATTTAAAATTGTGTTACTGTAAAAGAATTCTGACAAAATTATAATTTAGGAGATTTTCACAGTTCACAGATGGCAATAAAACTTTTAAGTGCCCACAAGCTAGCCTGGAGATTCAATGCTAATTATAAACATCTTTAGAGACCATTACATTGGTAAATATAAATTACACCAGAAATTAGATGTTATTATTTCTCTTAAAAGAAGATTTATTGAAAATCTATTCTCTTTTGTAGGATATTGGTCACGTTTAGAAAAGGAATTTATTATATAAAATTTTGGAAATATTTATCACCTAGAATGGTTTTCTTAAAGAATTTTAAAACCTGAAGTTTAAATTTATTTATCCATGAAATTCTCTGCAAATGTATATTTTGAAATGGCATACATTAATAGGATAGAATAAATATCAGAATATATCCACATTAAATTTTTGTTCTTTAAAGCTTCACATCCTTTTTCCCCAAATCTCCTCCTTTTTAAATAAGTTCTAAAAGGACATTGTCAAAAAGACAAAACGACAGCCTACAGAGTGGGAAAAGATCTTCATCAATCCCACATCTGACAGATGGTTAATTTCCCAAATATATAAAGAACTCATGAAACTAGACATCAAAAAAACAAATAATCCAATTAAAAAATGGAGTATAGATCTAAACAGAATTCTCAACAGAAGAATCTCAAATGGCCAAAAGACACTTGAAATGTTCAATATCCTTAGCCATTAGGAAATGCAAATCAGAACAACTCTGAGATTCCATCTTATAGCAGTCAGAATGGCTAAGATCAAAAACACTAATGACAGCTTATGTGGATCAAGGGAAACACTCCTACACTGTCGTTGTTGGGAGTGCAAACTTGTACAGCCACTTTGGAAATCAGTATGGAGGTTTTTCAAAAAACTGGGAATCAACTTCCAAAGACCCAGCCATATTACTCTTGTGATATACTCAAAGGATACTTAGTCGTTTCTCAAGGATACTTGCTCAACTATGTTCGTTAACAGCATTATTCCTAACAGCCAGAACCTGGAAACATCCTCGATGCCCCTCAACCAAAAATTGATAAAGAAAATGTGATACATTTGACAGTGGAGTATTACTCAGCTGTTGAAAACAATGACATCAAGACATTGGAAGGCAATGGGATGGAACTAATCTGAGTGGGGTAACCCAGACCCAGAAGGACAAACATGATATGTACACACTCATAAGTGGGTATTAGCTGTAAAGTAAAAGATAACCATGCTAAAATCCACAGTCCTAGAGAGGCTA
Source organism: Peromyscus eremicus (assembly GCF_949786415.1). Lineage (NCBI taxonomy): Eukaryota > Metazoa > Chordata > Mammalia > Rodentia > Cricetidae > Peromyscus > Peromyscus eremicus. Next base: position 10,206,513 of record NC_081427.1, read on the forward strand.
AGTAAGAAGGAGGGCCCAAGGGGGAACACATGGATCTCCTTGAGAAGGGGAAATAGAAGAGATTTTCAGGGTGAACTTGGGGCTGGTGGGAATGAGAACATGAAGGATTGGGTTTGGGGATGAATGGAGGGGAAGAGTAATAAAAGAGATTTCTTGATGGAGAGGGATTTGGGGGCAGTAGAAACCTGGTCAAAAGAGACTCCCAGGAATCCACATCCACAAGAATGGCCCCAGCTAAGACTTCCAGATTACCCCAGTTACCCCCACATTACTCCTAGTTACCCCAGATTGGTAACTAACTCAATTGTCATCAGAGAGCCTTCATCCAGTGACTGATGGAAACAGATGTAGACATCTACGATCAAGTACTGGGCCGAGCTTGGGGAATCCTGTTGAAAAGAGGGAAAAAGTATTGTATGAGCCAGTGGGGGTCAAGGTCATAATAAAGTAACTGATAGAAATAACTAACCTGGGCTTGTAGGAGCTCACAGACTCTGGACTGACAGCTCAGGAGCCTACATAGGACCAACCTAAGCCCTCTACATATGTGTGACAGTTGTGTAGCTTGCTCTACTTGTGGTACTCTTAGGGGTGGAAGCAGGGCTTGTCCCTAACACTTTGACTGGCTTCCAGGAACCTATTCCTTATACTAGATTGCCTTCCCCAGGCTTAATACAAGAAGGGGAGCTTACTCCTACCTCAACTTGATATCCCATGCTTTGTTGACCTCCATGGGAGGCCTACCCCTTTCTCAGCAGAAACAGAAAAGGAGTTGATTGGGATGGAGTGTGGTAGGATGAGGGAATAGGAGGAGAGAGATAGTGGAAACTGTGGCCAGGATGTATAAGAAATGAATAAATTTAGTTAAAAAGTTCTATATATGTGTTTTTACTTTATTTTATGTGTATGAGTGTTTTGCGTGCATATGTATATATGCACCACACAGATTCCTGGTGCCCAAAAAGGTCAGATGAGAGTGTTGGATCCCCTGTAACTGGAGTTAAAGGGTGTTGTGACCATGTGAGTTCTAAGAACTGAACCCAGGTTCTCTGTAACAACAAGAAATGCTCATAAACCCTGAGTATATCTTGAGCCATTAAATTTCTCTTTAAATACCATTTAAAAAATCAAGATACTCTTTTTTCCCAAGTATACTGTGGGTCTAAGTTTAGATGATTGGGATCTGATTGTACTTTATACCTCTACTTTCTTAAAAATATAAAATATTTACTTCCTGTTTTGCTAATGCCAATGATAAAACAATCAATCTATATGCCAATGACCATATTCCAAAATGAACAATAATCACTATTCCAAGCAATACTTTCAATATTTCCTAGCAGGGGGAAAGCATTCCAACATGACTGGTCATCAGCACCATATACAGATATCTTTTTCCTTTAGTAAAAATGGCTGCCTGGTATTCCAATAGGGAAAGTATCGATGGACAAAAGTTACACACTGCTAGGCCAAGGAAACTGAGCTGATATCCCAGGAAGAACAAGATGGCTGGAGGTAGGAGAGAGAATCAGGAAACATTTGGGATCTACAGGGGCACCTCCCTATGGGAATGCAAAGATTACTAATTTCTAAGTTCATGCACAGAAACTCTGCTGAAATGATTAGAAGGAATGACATCCAAAACCACTCAGGATTGAGAATAATCCCTGTTGCCATCATCCGGATAAATCTGTATGAAATAAAAAACCATTTGGCACACTACTTCCAAAATTTTCTCTATGTTGTGCTAGGCAGGCCTTAGACTGTAATGTTGGTAAATATTTGAGAAACATTTTAATATTTATTAGTTTAACTAAATTGTTTAATAAAATACTGCTGTAACTTAGTTCTGATTTTTCTGTCATTTTGGAGTAGTTTAATTTCTTTAAAATGCTGATATTGACGCTGTCCTTCATTGGCCTTAGTGTAAGTTTCATATTTTAATTGTATATATTCACCATCACTGGCATTACTTTTTTCAATCAATGAGTTGCCTCATTTTTAAACATGATTAAAACAATTGTTTTCTCAGAAAGCATTACAATCTGGTCCCAATTCCATAAGTAAACATTTTGCAAAGCTCATTGGGAGGGACCTAACCAAGGAAGCATCCAGTAACTAACAGATCTTATGCCATTTATTGCTGCCATAGCTAGCATCTTATGTGGTCAGAATATAATTTCATAAATACTTCATTTTATTGTCTTATACATATTCATCTATTATTCTGTATTATTCATGCTCACTCTTTCAAAAACATTATATCCAGTATTTACTGCTTTCCTAATTTGCAATGGTTATCATCCTAAATAGACATTCCATTGAGTGAATCTAAAATCATGTTTTTATAGCTCATGCTCTCTCTGCCCATTTTTCATACCCTTAAATACATTCTAGGGGTTTAGTTGTGAGTTATGTATGATATTAGAAGTTGACAATAGCATCTTAGCTATTTATTGCTTTAAGTCTCCCTGATAATTGATCTCAGTGGGCTCATATATGAAAAATATTTTGCTACCTCATTATTGACGCCCCTCTACCTGACATTGTATAAGTCAACTCACGAAAGAAACATGGGGACACAGGACAATGCAGATGCCTTTAAAAGGCCATTTTGATGATTTAGTATGAACTATTGTGTCATGTAACAGACACTTAAAAAGTCTTTGCTTTGATATTTAAAAAGAGTTAATTATCTTCTAAATGACTTCAGATAACCTGATTCCAAAGTGATAGAGTATGTGATAAAAATTGAAGAAATCATATTCAACTCTGTGATAAGCAAGGACATTTGGATCTCAAGAGTTACAAGAAAACAGAATATGAAGAGGTACCTCAGGTGCGTTAGAACTGCCATCACTCCAGGGGTCTTCAGAGTGCTTTAATCCACTCCTATAAAAGAACTCACTTCAGGATAAACCTGCATTTATTTTTAGCCTACTGAAAACTGTGACTTCCAATATTCTGTTGTTTCTTCCAGCATTTTGCAGGACATGTATTTATAGGCAGTGGGATTGCAGAAATTTAAGTAAAATTTAAATGTCACACTTACAGTTCCATAATATGTGTGCTTAAAAAGGTGTACAGTACAAAATTTCTACAAAAAAGTCCTAATATATACAACATTTAAGTCATAGTCTGATGGCCAGAATTAGTGATTTTTTTTTTTACTGTTTCATTTTTACCCATAAATTTCAGACGCATTCTTATATTTTAATGTCTTGAGGTATCCTTTTATTCTGTTTGCACTTGTAGTCATCTAGCCGCATGCCTAAAGAATTTACCCTTTTCCTTATTCTGCCATTTTTCACTTTTACTTTCTCTATCCACTTAAAATCAGGTCTGCCTCAATGCCTGATTTTTCATGGTTTGTACCAAGAATTCTAAAGGTATGCTCTGAGCTGGTCCACATGATCTACTGTGATTACTTTTTTAATTAAGCAGTTTAATGTTTTGTTTAAGGCAAAGAATGAACTCTCAAGAATAGGTGAGAAGTAGTGAGCAGGGAGGTGGCATCTATTCCAAACCTACTGGCTTATAAGATACTGGACCCTTGTAAATCACTTACATCCTACCCTTATCTGCCATCTTCCTTTATCATGGGCTCAGGGATGGGAACAGCATCTGTTTGTTGTATGTAGTTTAGGGAGGAAGAGTTTTCCAGTATCTCTGGGCCAACAGAGTTTTTTTCCATATTACTTTTGATGTAGCTTTCCCAAGTCCTTATTCTGCTCTCACAGCTTCAGTCTCACAAGGACAATACCTTCTTTGCTTCGTATTTATTCACTAATATCAGTGGGACATTGTGGTGTTTTGAATGAAAATTGTCACCCATAGGTCCATGCATTTGAACTGACTGTGGAACATTTAGGAGATGGAGCTTGCATGGCTGGGGTAGGCATTGAGGGTTAGGCATTCATTCCTCCTACCCTTCGCTTCTCTCTTTGCTTCCTCTGTGGATGAGCATCCAATCAGTCAGCTTCCTGTCCCTGCAGGCATACTTTTCCTACCTTTTGTTATGAATTCTGTCACTCTGAAACTGTAAGCCAAAATAAATCCTTTGGGTCCTAAGTTGCTTTTCATTGGAAATATTATTTTATAACAGCAGAAAAAACTAATAACTAAGACAGAAATGTTCTCCAGTACTTTCCTTGTTGGCTGTGATCCTGCTTCAGAGGGTCTCAGTGTTTGCTGTGATGGCTAGTTAAAACTGAAGTCAGTCAAGACCTTCAACTCCTGTAGGTTAACAGATGAGAAGTCCTTTTAAGTCATGCCACTTTTCCAAGTGACAGCAGGGCTTCTGCTAACCCTATTTACACAAGAACTCAAGCTGCGTGCAGGCTCTCTTCAGTGTACTTCTACACCTCAGCAGAGGGAATAAGAGCACAAGGCCAAACTTGTACAGGCTTTGAAATCACTGAGCAAAGGTTAGCATAGGTTATTTTCCCTCAAATTCCCTTAGTCAAAGTAGTACACATGCCCAGCATACCGTTAAAGAGGATGAAGGAAAATCCTTTATTACTTATAAAATAAAATCATGGTAAAATTAGGAGCCACAGTGATAACTGCAAAAATTACAGTCCAACAGTATGAGTACAACTCAGGATGTTTATTTTATGCTTTTTTATTAAAATTCAATGCTCTCTTAAGAAAGGGGGAGAGAAAGAGGAGGGAAATAAATTGATTAATATATCAGAGTATTGACCCTAATCATACTGCCTGGTTTCTTCACTAAAAGCCAGACAATCATCTTGCATTTTGATGACTTCATTTCCTAAATCCTGTTGCTGTGTAGCTTTTCTACAATCAGTTCCATATAATAGCCATAACAATAGTTCCTCTCCCATACTAGGTTTACTCAACACAGTATCATCTATGTAGAACATAATAACATACACTAACTCTTTCATCTGTTGGTATTTTATTCATAAAGGCTTAAATTTACAATGTCGGTATTTCATGCAAGGTATGTAAAATGCCACCTCATTGCTCCCCTGTTCTTGTTACTTTGAATAACAAATATAATGATAGCCAAGTTAAAAGATAATGAGGCATTCTCTGTAACATGAGCTGTTGAGATGATTGAAGCTTGTCTTTAATTCTAGATTTCTAAATTGCTAGAATTGTCCATGCAATCACTTTGCTCCCTGAAATATATTTTCTGTTGTCTGGATGGAACCTGATTGTGATCACTGATTCTTCTGCACAGTGCCAGCACCTCTAAATGACATGGTTTTATATTTGGTCTCAATTATTAGGAATAATGAATGTGTGCGCAGAAATTTATCCAGAAAAACTAGAATGTCAGGTGACTCTTTCAAACTAAGGCAAGTCATGTCATTATTGAAAAAAATCCACTTCCAAGCCATTGATAAAATGTCAAAAAGCTTTTGTGGTTATATTTCAGACTGACATTGTGCTACCTATAAATTCTCTTTAGCATAGCATCCTGTGATCATTTGCAAAACCACAAATTGGCATCAGAGCTTAAATAATTTTTAATATGATTGATGAGCAGATCATTTTAGACAAAATCAAAAGCTTTTTTTAACAGTCAATTTCACTACTATTTATTGATTATTCTTAGGAATATGGAACTAACTGAAATATATTCGCAACTTAATGGATATTGCTTGCCATGAATAATGGAAATGTATCTTATGATTAATGATCTATTTGGCTGAAGTTGATGTTTGAACAAATCTGCAAAGTGTAGACTGGATAAATCTACTAGAATGTGGACTAAAATAAGGATATTATTTTCATTAATATTTAGCAAGCTGAAGTATGTTTGAAATTTAAAGGTCAAAACTCTACAATGACCCAAAAGAATGATGTCTTATCTCAGTTAATGCCTCAGATTTGGGGAAATTGTAAACAGGATTTAGTATGTGAGTAAAAAGTCTGTTTTCAATAAAAGGAAAGTAGTCAATATATTATAACACAAAGATTAAATAACACATATTATTACTAAGGCAGATATAATATAAACTTAAAATATACAAGAACATGGTGCTTGAAAACCTTCATGCACTCCTTCAAGCGCTTTGGCTGAAATTTAAAGGCTGCATTGTGGGCCACCAAGTGTCTGAAACTAGAGATTGACAAACCATTGCAAGGATTTTACCATGTCTCCTTAGTTGAAGGAAGTATTTCCTTAGTTCAGTTATAGTTGATCAGGATTTTTATTATTTAATCCACTAGAAAAATAGTTCCTTGGTGAGGATTTATCTTGGATAAGTGAATGAAGATTAAAAAGACCTTGAGAGTCAACAAGTCAATATTTTTCATTAAATTTTGTCAAATCAGCATACATCGTTTGTGTAATTAAAAAAATCAGTAGGTATTTTGTTGTTTGTGTTCAAAGGTATTATTTGTAGGAGGACCTGTTTGTCTTTAAGAGACAGGTGTCCCTGATGTATAAGTATGCCTTCACAAAACACTCTAATCTCCTTAATTTTACTAATCTAGGGTATTGCTACTCTTTCTAAATACATACACCTAGCTGCTGAATTTCAAGGCGCAAATGCTATATTACTTATTGATTTCTTCCCATTTGTTCATTAAATATTATTTTGCTGGCAAAAGATTTGAAAACATTGGTAGGAAATCCCTTCAGCACTTTCCAAGTAATAGTTCTCTTGTGCTCTCTAAGAAATAAGAGCACTTTCTTTTAAGTCTCTACTTTGCTAATTCCTAGGAAAATTTTACAGTTGTCACTTCCTGCCTCACCCCTGCCCCATGAGCTCCAAAAGCAGTCCTTTGTCGAGATAGCAAAGCTTGTCATCACCTTCTCCCACGTTTTGTATCTAGTGCAGAGGATGGAGGAGGGAAGAGATCTTGTCACTTATGTAGCCCTGATACCCACTGTGCAAAGCTGCTCTGAACTGGCTCTCAGCCCATACAGTAAAATATGTTAGCACTGCTGGGGGCCTCTCCATGGAGCCTTCTCTATTTCTGGTTACAGATAACACAGTCTTCCTGATGACTGTCAGGTACAAAGTCACAAACAGTCCATCATATTAGTCTACTGTTATGTCAACACCTTACATGTGTTCCCAACGTTCTGGCTACATTTATAAAACAGTCCCTTCAGTGAAATTTCTACCATCTGTTTCCTGCTTGGGCATGACTGATGAAAATATAATGGCTATCCACAATGCATCAGCTGGATACTAAGTGCCAGCTCACTGCTAGTGACTGATGCTTACAATGGGAAGGCTGTGTTACATTTCTTTGTACCATCAAGAACAGAGGGTAGAGTTTGAACCTGCAGATCAAGTGTTAATTTACTCAAGTGAGAAAAAATATGCTCCCTGCCAATCTAAATTATGGGACATGAACAACTTCTATTGACTTAACTTAAATTTATGAAATGAGAGTATACATAATGGTGTTTATTAATGGTTTCTGTACCAAAAACTCCTTTAATTTAACTAATATTTGTTAATTTCAGTGTTAAAATTTCTTACTTATCTTCTCATTTTGTGAGAGAACTTGAAGATTTCATATTATTGAAAGTAGAGGAATACATATGTAATTTTACTCTGTTGAAGTTAAATCCTTCTTTTTAAATAGAAAGAAAAGGGAAATGATAAGTGATGTCACTCTGTATGCTGTGGATGTTGCTCTCATTGGTTGATAAATAAAATGCTGATTGGCCAGTATCCAGGCAGGAAGTATAGATGGGATAAGCAGACAAGGAGAATTCTGGGAAGAGGAAGGTTGAGTCAAGAGTTACCAGCCAGACATAGAGGAAGCAAGATGTGAATGCAGAACTGAAAAAAGGTACCAAGCCATATGGCTAAACACAAATAAGAATTATGGGTTAATTTAAGTGTAAGAGCTAGTCAGTAATAAGCTTGAGCTAATGGCCATACAGTTCATAAATAATATAAGCCTCTGTGTGTTTACTTGGGTCCCAGTGGCTGCGGGACCAGTGGATGAGAGAGAGATAAGTCCTGACCACGGGTTAGGAGGGACACAGGAAATCTTCAACTACATACATATTCAGAAATTTGCTTGATTCTCATACAGAATTTCATATTGCTTTAAATTTATTTGAAGAGTTAATACTTCAAAATTCTTATCTTAAGTAGTTTTTAATTGATACTTGTGAACCTGAGTATTAACCATAAAACATGGTAAATATATTATCTTGATCAGACATTGTATGAATACAATGTCGTAAAACAGTTAGAATTCTTATTAAATAATAGAGACTTACAAGTATATCACTCTACCACTTTTCTGAAAAATATTTAGGAAATTTCCTACATTTGTAAATTAAACTGTATAAATATATATTTACATTAAATAATGACTTGAAATTTCTGGATAAAACAGAAAAATACATTTTGTTATCAATAGCATTTTCAAAAATGTTCTACAATTATCAAAACAATGAATTTAGGTGAGTGAGAGATAAAGTATATATAAGAATAAGGCAGAATACCTAATTTAATTAGTTTAACTAAGTATAAAATAAAAATAGACAAGGTTTCTTCAAGATCACTCAAATGTATTGAAGAATATTCAAAAATAGAGATCTGTGAGAATAGAATACAGATGCTAGGAACTGGGAAGCTAAAAATCCCTAGTCTTAATAAAAGGTTCAAATCATTAACAACTTTGGATGCTTTGCAAGTTCTTATTTAATGATATGAGTTCTTGTCCATATTAAATTTGTGTGTGTGTGTGTGTGTGTGTGTGTGTGTGTGTGTGTGTGTGTGTGTGTTTGGAAAATATAAGCTCTGAATTACAGCATGCCGGGGCTCTTCTAGCCCACAGTATCACATTCTTCCACAAATTACATATGTATATATGTCTTGGGATCTTAATATTTTGTGCCTTGCAGTATTTACATATTTATACTATGCTTTGCTTTAAAACATAAGTGCACTATTTAAGAATTAAATTGATCATCACTGTATTAGTTAATTTTCTATTCCTGTTATAAACACCACAGGCAACTGTCTTTACAGATGAATGTCAGATCACTATACAATTGTATGGCTCTAGGATGTGATGGGAATGTCTTTCTGTATGCTGTGAATATGTGTTGCTCTGACTGGTTGATAAATAATGCTGTTTGGCCAATGGTGAGGCAGAATAAGGTTAGGAGGACATTCTAATGAGAGAGAGAGAGAGAGAGAGAGAGAGAGAGAGAGAGAGAGAGAGAGAAGAAAGACGGAGCACAAGAGATGCCTGCCCACCATCCAGGGAGCAGCATGTAATGGCACACAGGTAAAGCCATGGAAAACATGGCGACATATAGATTAACAGAAATGGGCTGAGTTTAAGTGTAAGAGCTAGTCAGTAGTAAGCCTGAGCTAATGGCCGAGCAGTTTTAATTAATATAAGCCTCTGTGGTTTACTTGGGTATGAGCAGCTGTGGACTGGGTGGGACACAGAACTTCCAGCTACAAGGATGTCCAACTATGGGTCAAATATCATTCAGTCTCAACCCAATAGGGAAAGCTTCTATCCGTTTTGAAAAAGTGTCTACTATATCAAGAAGATAGTAGACAAAATATCAGTTTCTTATATGACTAAAATTGATCCAAATAGCTAAAGCTTAACAAAGTTACAAAGACATATGTCTTTAAGTCAGTATCTGTTATCTTGAATAGACCATTTTAACTTTAGGAATTTATAAACCTTAACCAAATATATGTTGTTCATGAGTCCAATTTTCTGTAAACCTTGTTCATGGTTCTCTTCTCATCTGTTATTTTTCACTCTTAGGACAAAAAACCACTTACAGAATATCCATCTTTATTCAAAATATCTTAGAGGCCTGTTGTATTACTGCCTTAGTCTAGGGAAAATAAATAGAATAAAACAAGACAAAACACCTTAAAATACTTCTAGTTTTCTAAACAGGAGCTAAATGCAAGTTACATGTAAAGTAAGCTATAGCAAATTAAGATTACCTATACATGTATTTTTAACTATCAACAATTTTTGTTACATGATTTAAGATAACTTTTGCTTTGTTTTGTTTTTCTCAGACAGAGTTTCTCTGTGTAACCACCTTGGCTGTCCTGAAACTCTCTCTGTAGAATAAGAAGGCCTCAAACTCAAAGATCCCCCTGCCTCTGCCTCCCAAATGCTGGTATTAAAGGCATACACCACCACTGGGAAAGGTAACTTTTATGGCTGGGGATTTTACAGATTGTTCTAAAGCACACCCTTGTGGTCTTGGAAATCATAAGATTAAAAAAAATGTACATTTCAACAAAAACTTCAAAGATACTCATAGCCTTAAATTGGAGAGATTTTTCTTCAACCACACTCTCAATGCTTATATGGATCCTGAGAAGTTTAAATTTCAACAAAAAAATTAAAGATATTAATTACCTTGAATGGCAAAATATTTTAGTAAAACTAATAATGGAGTGGAGAGCTAAACATCTGTGATTACACTTAGCCATTTTAACTTTATTTATAAATTTCCCTTGATTAAAAAATTAAATAACACATGATAAGCAACAGTAGTAACCTCTATTGGTTACTCTCAGCTATTCTCAAGTGCATAATATATTTTTCTCAGATGTTCTGTTGTTCTTCTCCCTGTCACAGAACCAGGATCTAGCCTAACCCTGGACAAAGGCTTTGGGGGAAGCTTTTAGGCAAATGTGCTTGGGTCTAAAGTGGGCATGCCAAATCCCATCTTCAAAACAAGCTTTTCAATAGAGTAAAAACAGCATGTGAAAATTTCCCCATAACATTTGTCACAATCTGTGAGAATTTGGAAATCAAATGTGCCACTCTGGCCATTGAGAATGGTTGTCAAATTCGCACTGAGGCCAAGCAGTAAAAATTAAGCATTGAGCTTAATTGTATCTGAGATTGAAGAGGGAAAGAAATTTGAAAAAAAAAAAAAACAGTGGGAGGAGCCAACAAATAGCCCATAGTTAAATAGAGGGAGGAAGGGAGACGCCCTTGAAGAAAAGGTGTCAGTAAAGAATCTCCAGAAGCAGAACAAAGAGGAGGTAGGAAAGACTTGGGAAAAAAGTCCTCTGTAAGTAGGAGTCATACCAGAAGGAAGACCCCAATAATACAGGAAAGGAGGAAAGTGCAGTACGATAGAGTCTAAACCACAGGGTGTCTCCAAGGGGGACCAAGACCTGTCAGAGAAATGTCTAGGATTGCTGCAGAGAGAAAATCGCTTTCCACATTATGGAGAACTCAGGAGGGTTTGTAGAGGCTGCCTGGAGAACCCATAAGACTTTCATTGTGTCAGTGAGCAAGAGAGACTGAGCCGGGCTCCAAAGAGTGAACAAGAGTGGCAGACTATGCTTCAGTGAGCAAGAGATAGTAGTGGCATCTCTGGAAAGACAAGGAGGCAAGGAGAGACAAGCGGACAGAGTAGGTATAAGAGAAAACTTCCTGAAGAGACCTACACTAGAATTGAAGTTGAATACGGTGAGCGGCAGAACCCATCCTAGTCAAATTATCCATACCTCAGTGTGGTGGTATTGGGTTCCCCCAAATATTGTACATCCTAATAAATTCATCTGGGGTCAGAGAACAGACAGCCATTAGATACAGAGGCTAGAAAATGGTGGCACTCACGCCTTTAATCCTAGCATTCCAGAGACAGAAATCCCTCTGGATCTGTGAGTTCAAGGCCACAATGGAAACGACCAAGCATGGTAACACATGCCTTTAATCCCAGAAAGCAAGCCTTTAATCCCAGGGAGTGGTGGTAGAAAGCAGAAAGGTATATAAGACGTGAAGACTAGGAACTAGAAGCATTTGCCTGGTTAAGCTTTCAAGCTTCTAGCAGCAGTTCAGCTGAGAGCCATTCGGATATGAGAACACAGAGGCTTCCAGTCTGAGGAAACAAGACCAGCTGAGAAGTTGGCCAGGTGAGGTTAGCTGTGGCTTGTTCTGTCTCTCTGATCTTCCAGCTTCACCCCAATACTTGGCTCTGGGTTTGTTTTATTAATAAGACTCTCTAAGATTCCTGCTACACCTCAGGAGGGTCAAATAGGCAGTTTGCTTTCATTAAGAGAGACTGGGTTTTCAGGGGCCCAGTTGAGTCTCTCAAGGGTTTTGGCACCAAAGGTAAGTGAGGGCACAGGGAAGCCACTGAACTGGACCTCTCCGTGAGAATAAAGAAAAGGTTTTTTAGGGGGTTAAACCGCACCACCGCTTCTGAAAATAGAAGGAAGGAGGTTGGTGGGAAAAGCGAGTGGATTTTATCCGACAGTAAGAGGGGGGTCTTTGGGTTGATGCAGATTATTAGGATTAACTAGGAACTAGGTGTTCTTTTCCAAGGCAGTTGACCTTTGGTGCAGGTTGAGTCAGTGTCTTTCCTGGTAAACAGAAACCTGCCTTACCAGCTTCCAGAGGAAAGTTGAATTTAGACTTCTGTTTACCCAATAGTAATCCTTCTGTTAGGACATTGTCGCCAGCACTGCCATTTTTAGGGCCAGCATTCGACCTAAAGATCTTTTCCTACTAAAAGTGGTGAAGGACAAAGGGAGACATTACTGCTTTCCAATCTTCCTCTGCAGATTTCCTGTTGTGGCTGATTCCTTTCTCTGAGAATACTTTGCATTCAAATTCAGGGTACTACATTTTTATCTTCTCTTTGTTTTAGGATTTGCTGTGCCTGGTGACTTCTGTAGTTCTGTTTGTGTGTGTACATATTCACCACTTGATTTGAATATTTTCCTTGTGCGCTTGTATTTGTTATTTAAATTCCTTCTTCCCTGAAGGCTGCTATCTCACATTGGTTTCTGACAGCTGGGCCATGCCTTTAGGTTCCGTGCCCAGGACCTCCGTGTGTCTTTCCCCTGAGCTGTTCTGCTGCTCTGTGATTTCCCACATGGTTTACATTAGCTCGCCTGCTGCAGAGTTCTGCCTTTTGCTTGTTTGTTTTCAGGCTCCATAGACTAAGTGTTGTTTGCTTTTCATTTCAAAGAGATTTCATATTGTTTTCTCTTTTTTGTTGTTGTTTTTCTTGTTTTCCTCTCTGTACCTGGTAACACTCTTTACTGATTCCCGTTATTCTTTCAGAGAAGTTCTCAAATATATTGTGTAGTTGAGCTGGAAAAGCCATGCCTTAAATTTTCATCAGCTATAGTTTAATATCATATATTTATTCCCCCATATACTCTCTAAATAAATTTAATTAGATTGGTTGATTAGGAAATGAATAGACTATCACAGTACTTAAAACAAGAATGTGATCAGTCTGCAATTGCAAAGATTAATGGTTGGATGCAACTTTATTCCCTTTGCTACTACCATAAACTGAACATCACAAAGTATTTGTTTATAAAGAATAGAGCTTGATTTGCAAGAAAATCCTGGAGATAGAAAATCTTGAGAGAATGGCATTGACAGCTTTCAACATCATCTGGAGACCTTCATGATGCATCAACAACACATGATGAGACACAAAAAGCTTTGGGAACTCAATTTCTCCTTTTTTTTTTTTTTTTCCCAATCAGCGCCATAATAAAGGCTCTGATCATCTAACCTTAATTACTATCCCCAAACCCAAATCCAAATACCACTGCATATGAACATGGGTTGTTTTAAACATAAAAGGTTTGAAGGTGACATCCAAAGCATTGATAGAAATAATGCCAATAAAACGAAAATTTATTAGAGAGAGAAGGAAGAGCTATGGTCATAGAGAACTCCTAGAACTACTATCTTCCAAGGAGACACGTTCAGACCTGACACTGAGGCTTTAAGGAGAGTAACAAAGACAGTTTGTGAAAGAAAGAGTTTCCATTTAATAGCCAAACCAAAGAACACAATAAATAGATGAAAATGTAACAGATAAAAATAAGTCACAAATAAAGGAGGTAAAAATAAGTATCCATCATTTATGCAGTATACTTCCTAAAAGGCTAGTTTTCAAAGAAAACTATGAGGCATAGAAAAAGAAATGAAGGATGAGTTCTGCGTGCAGAACTATGTACAAATTTTGGTAGAAACACATAACCTACCTAAGGAGGACAATGTCAATACCAGGGAGACACAGAAGTCCCCTGTGCTGAAACTGTACTGCGGTGAGCAGAGTGGAAGGTGCTAGAAACTCTTCAGAGGAGCAGGTATGTACCAAGGAGTTGCAGACATACAGTGAGCAAAAAATTGCCTGACTTATCTCTAAGAGATCTCAGCTGTCAGAGAAGAAAGAGATCAAGTCAGCTGATCCAACGAGTGATAGCATTTAGGAACTGTAAAATATAGGAAAAAACACGAATGAACAGATATGTGGAGAAAACAGAAGCATTTTAAAAAATAATATTTTGTATTCTATACCAAGACATTGCTGATTAAAACAGTTCCATAAATGTTTGTCATATTTTGTTATTATTTCCCATCATCCTCTCTTCTTCTCTCAAGGCTAAGAATTTGGCAAAATCACTGAAAAATCATCATAAATCCACTGAGAAATCTTCCAGTATTTAATTAAAAATGTAGAGAGACAGTCTATTATGAAAAATCATAAAACTGAAAAACTCATGTAAGCATCAACTACATTAATTCTGACAGGCTTCTTATCAAAAACAAGAGAAACTACAGGAAAATGGGATGAGGTCTCTCGTAACACAAATCTTAAAAGGTCTTATTAATAAAAACAAACCCAGAGCCAGGTATTGGGGTGAACGCTCAAAGATCAGAGAAACAGAACCAGCCACAGCTAACCTCACCTCGCCAATTCCTCAGCTGATCCTGTTTCCTCAAACTAGAAGCCTCTGTGTCCTTATCTGAATGGATCTCAGCTGAACTGCTGCTAAAAGCCTAAAAGCTTAACAGGTTGACTCTAGTTCCTGGTTTTCACACCTTAAATACCTTTCTGCTTCCTGCCATCACTTCCTGGAATTAAAGGCATGTGGCACCATACCTGACTGTTTCCAGTGTGGCTTTGAACTCACATAGATCCAGCTGGATCTCTGCCTTCGGAATACTAGGATTAAAAGTGTGTATGTGCCACCATTTTCTGGCCTCTATATCTAGTGGTTGTTCTGTTCTCTGACTCCAGATAAGTTTATTAGTGTGCACAATATATTAGGGAACACAATATCACCACAGTCTCTAAACACAGGAAAAACATATTGTCATTCAAAAGTTAAATATGGCAAAACTGTCATTCAAAACAAAGACCAATAACAATGTGCTCATATAGATTAAAATAGAATACATTTTTTGAGCTGATTACATTGAAGAAATACTCATCAGGTTTCTTCAAGCACACAGTGAAAAATGTAAGATGGAAATATGAATATACATTAAATGAAAATTGGTAAAGTTAATTATTAAAAATATGTAAGAGTATAAATGAGTATGTTTCATTGGAATGAGGAAATGACTTCAGAGGACAAATGTAACCCACAAGAGCAAGAAGATAAATGTAATGAATCATAAAACTTTTATTTTTGTCTCTTTATAGAGACGTAAATAAATATATAATTATGGTATTTGGTTTACTTTTCAACATATATAGATATAATATCTATTGTAATAATAGTACAGAGCAGAAAAATATAACTGTGGAAATTCTGTCTTATAATTAAAGCCTTCTTAGAATACATCTGACATACTGTCAGGTTAGAATACATGTAATGTGGATGCTAAAAAGAGAGCAGTACATCATCAGTACTAACACCAGAAGAAACTAATGTAAGCACTACCACAGTCTTTCAAATACTACAATAGAAATGATCATTTGTGAACAAAGTAGTAAAGCAAGAACAGCAAACCAAAAGTAAAGTGACAGAATATAGAAAATTTAAAATAAGAATGTACAAATCTAACCATAACAATAACATAAATATGACAGATTAAGCAATGCAATGTAAAAGTAGAAATTGTCAGAATGGCTAAGTAAACATGATACCGCTTTATATTCCCTACATTCTGTAACAAATACACACATCCCGAAACAGTAAATAGATGTTTAAAAAGAAGCTGGAAATTGAATAAGATCATAAAATGCAACAGAATTAGTAACAAAACTGTTGCACAAACTCCATGGTAGGTGTGTTTCTTGACGAAGTACACCAAATTGCTAAATAATAATTAATAATTTCACCAGATCTTACAAAATTCAGACTGGAAACTCACTTCATTTCATATTTTACACCAGAAACCTACAGACAAACACTATAAGAAAATAATATACTATAATGTGTTAAAATATGTATGCAATATAAAGAAATAGATGTTTTTCCAGGTGTTCTGGGCACAGTGGACATTTGAACAATCAACCACTGTAATCCATTTTATCTATACAACAAGGAAAAATTTTGTATTTGTACTTTCTGATGTAGAATATATGCATTTTAAAAGCTGTTTATGATCGATATTCATTACAAGAACAATAATGTATGAATATTCTAGAATAGAGTGTAATCTGACTAACATTTTCAAGAGATAAAAAATGTCAATTATGTCATACTTAATGCTAAAATGTACAGAGCTTTACAACCCAAATCAGGGAAAAGCTTCTGTCATCTATGATCAATACCATTCAAAGTTAAAATAGAAAAAAAGGAGCGACATCAAGATATACAAATAGCAAAAGATACTACCAGTCATATATAGAGGTCAAAACTTCTAGTAAAAGAAAAAAATTACAAAATGTTGACCTATAAGTACAACCACTGTATATTCCTTAAATATTAATTATGGCAACTTGATATAAAGATTCAATACAATACCAATAAAAATAAGAGAAAGTTATGTTATGTCATTTAAAAAAATCAGTCTGAGAGTTTGCATGAGTGTGCAGTCAAGCTAGAAGAATAGCACAAGACAAATAAAAAGACTGACACTTTTGCGTTTGCAGATTACTATAAAACTGTAAAAGGGGAGATAACAATAGTGGGAAAGGTAGAGCAATAGAACAAAAAAATGTCTAGAAACTCCCAGCAGAATCAGACTTGACTTGTCTTCAACAAAGGAGTTATGCCAATTATCAAAAACAGAATGAAGTTTTCAGCAAAGATGTTGGAAAAAAAAAATGGCTGGACTTCGTCACCTTTCCAATTATATGCCTGTCACAAAACTCGGGACTGAATGGGTCGCATATACTAATACAATTTGCTAAACTAGGTGGCTTTGGGAGAAAAACTAATGAGAACATAGATGAATCTAAGTTTGAGTCCAGGTTTTTGGATACAGGAACTAAAGCAAAGTAAGTTAGACGTCATTGGTTATTTGTAAAAACATAAACTAGTGCTCCATGAAAGACACAGTGAAGTAAGTGAAGAGACAAATTCCATTTAAGTTAAATCTTTCCAAATCACAAATATAGGAGAATAAGCATTTATAAAATAAGAAACCTTTAAAGGTCAACAAAATATACACTAACAACCTAGTTGAAAATAGGCAACGTATCTTAATGAAATCACTGCAAGTATCCATAACTCTGTAACCAGCGCGTGAAAAAGTTGACAACTTTCATCATTAAAAAACACAAGAATAAAATAAGAATGGGTAGAAATCCTAAGAACGTATACAATAAAATGCTTTGGTAAGACAAAGGTGGTTTCTGAGTGAGGCATGAAAAATTTCACAGCCAGGTAGAAAGATGGTTTATGACCACTCGGAAACTTAAAACACTCTAAACACAGACGTACTAAATCCAATTAAAGACTGTGTGTCAAAAGATATGGTCACACACACAAAAGAGTGACCATATCTCCAATAATATGATCTGAAAAAGACAAAACTAGATAGATATCAATTAGTTGATAGAGGCTTAAAAGTAAGGACTTAAAGTTGAAGGGTTAAGCATAATACACATTTTGAGGACATTGAAAATATTTTCTGTGAAACTACACTGTAATATACGCTTTATATATTTAATAACCCATTGAAATTTACACTTCAAAAAGTTAACCTTAATGTATAAACATTAAAAATGAAATCATTTATGAAGCTGCAGCTTCCTAGCAGAATCAGTGTGTATAACAAATAATTTGTGCTAATTAGATGAATCACCACACTGAGGTTGACAGAAGAAAGGGGGTAACAAAAAATATGTAAAATTATTAAAGTCGTTAGTGTGAGAAGATATATAAAAAAATCAATGCAAATTAATCCCTGACATTATCATGGTAATAGAAACTAATTTGACATGATGATACATGTATATTTTAATGAAATAATTAACATATCAAGGACCAGTTTCTCATTTTAGGAATAACAGTGTACAGAGGATGAGGGTAGAAAGCTGACATGATCCATGATGGTGGACAGATTAGGAGACACAAAGAACTTAAGTATAACATAATGTGGTTACTGATCTTTATTTACACAACTTTTAGCTGCTCTATCAGCTACAAAACTCTAGAATTTAGGATTCCCTGATCATGTCATACCTGACACCTATATTTGGATTTCTAAATCCTTTCCTCCATAAAATGAGCCATGGGTCCTTATAGATTTGGGTTATTCAAATATAGGGATAAAATAAGTAAATGAGACTGGAATAACAATGACAAAAACAACAGACAAGTAAAAATAACAGAAGACTGTGAGAAAAAATGAAAGCACATGAAAATGGGGCTGGACTCAGTGATTAAGAGGTAAAATGGCTCCTGCTGAGGACCCACCTGTGCTTCCCAGTGTCCATGGTCAACAGCTCACAGTTGCCTGTAACTATAGGGTATCTGACAGGGTCTTGGACTCCAAGGACAACTATACTCATATGTATACTCATATATTAACACAGATATATACAATTAAAAATTGTAATAAGTATCTGTGACAAAAGTACTTAATAATCAAATGGAAGACTTCTTCATGCATTAATTGACACAATTAAAATCACAAAATGGAGCCACTCTTGACTCTTCCAGCTGTTGAACATGCCCTAAGAAGGCTGGGGAACTTATCACAGAGGCTGAAACTCTAGAACCAATCATGGCAGATTCAGTATTGTCAGGGGCTTGGCTTTCCAATTCATATGGACATGCTCCTGCCATAACTCACTTGGAGGAAGGGAGACTCCTTCATGAACATTAGTTTTCATAAATCCGTCATCTCTAAAACCTCTTGCCTCCCAATACTGTTACACTGAGTGTCATATCTCAATGCTTGAATTTTAAAGAGTCGAAAGCATCCAATCTGTGTAGACTAGAGCACAAAGTGGAAAATGAACTTTCCTGAAACAATATGAATGAAATGAATGTGGAAAAGTATGATGAGTGAGTAAATAAATAATGTATAACATAATAAAATTATAAATAAATAACATCAAGACTCATGTAGAAGAATTTTGAATCAAATATGTAAACATTCTACCCTCAAAAAGATAGACTATAGACTTCAAGTACTTGTTAGTAGCATGTGTCTAAGGACTTTCTTCTAAAAGGGTGAGAAAAGGGGCAGGGGTTGAGAATATCTTCACAGTAGAAAAACTAACACTTCCTGAGCCATTGGCAAAGGTCAACATTAAGAACCATAAGTCATGCTGATTTTTAATTGTATTTATCAGTTTCAATGAAAATGGTATTTCACCTCTGAGCTCTACACTTCAAAAAGCCATAACCTCAATCTAATTATGATAAAAACAGCAGATACATTCCAGGAGAAGGACAACCTATGAAATATATGGCTATCACTCCTCATAAATATCTCACCGAGAAACTGTCACACTGAAGAGGTACCTCGTGGGACATGACAATTTTGATGTTATCTGGTATCCTGAGTAAGACCCTGAGACAGATGGAGGACATTCAGTAAAAATGAATAAAGTCTACAAAGAGCAGGAGGTTTTTTTGTTGTTGTTGTTGTTAATTTTCTTTTTCTTTATTAAGGAATTTTTTTTTTTTTTTTGGTTTTTCGAGACAGGGTTTCTCTGTGTAGCTTTGCGCCTTTCCTGGAACTCACTTGGTAGCCCAGGCTGGCCTCGAACTCACAGAGATCCGCCTGGCTCTGCCTCCCGAGTGCTGGGATTAAAGGCGTGTGCCACCAACGCCCGGCTTATTAAGGAATTTTTTATTCATTTTACATATCAACCACAGATCCCACTCTCTTCCCTCCACCTGCCCCTCCAGCCTTCCCCTCACCCCCCCAAAAAAAGTTTAGATTGTTGATTCTTTCAAGATTTTTATAAGATTATCTTTTGAGATAAATCATAAAATGATTGATCCTTTCTTTGTAACCACAAACAGCTGCTTGGCAGTACAAAAGGAACTGGCTTACATATAGTAGGCTTGCTTAAAATTTTGATAATAAATATAAAAGAATCCTTGCTTTGGGTGAAGATGTATGGTGGGAAAATTAATACAACACAAAATGTTTAACTACTTGGGGGCATCTGAGGAAAACATGTGATCATAATGTGATTTTTTTCCTGTATAAAGATTTTAATTTGTTTTTTGGAAAACATTTAACTTGTAGTTGTGAGGTAATCTTTTCTTTCTTAGAAGTGCTTGTCTTAGGAGTTATAAAAGGAATAAGATAAAAATAAATGAGGCAGAAGGAAAACATCAGGAAAGATGTAGAAGGAAAGCAACAGGACAGAGATAGAAGGAGAATATCAAGAAAAAAAAGGAGTAGATAGAGAAGGAGGAGGAGGAGAAGGAGAAGAAGGAAAACAACAGAATAGTAGAACAGAGCAGAGAAAGAACAGCATAGGAAGAACAGAAAGAAAAAAACAAAATGAAGAATTAAGATTTGTCCTTCAAATAAAATTCCCATGTGTGTCTGTTTGTCTGTCCAGCAGTTTGCTGACTTCAAGCCTCCTCTTCAGTACCTGATCTGCTGAGGGCAGAGAGGGAAGAGGGAGGAGGATGAAGTAGACAGGAGAGAAAGGAAGAAAAAAAGAAGGAAGGGAGAATAGGGGAGGAGAAAGGAGAGAGTTATATTGATATTTTCCTTCCCATCCCCTCAGTAACAGACATGTACATGTGTGATTCCTTATCAGATTCCTTATCAATTTACCATTTAATCAGAGAAGGTCACACGTCATTTGGAATACATTTAATGGTGCCTATTACAAGTTTCTTTTCAGTTGCATGTAATCATTACCAGCCAAATGAAGCTGTTTCTGGAATATTTTAACCACCAACTTCCTATAATATCTTTGCAATGTGAAGATCTATATTTTCATTCAATGTAAGTTTTATTTAAATAAAATATACATGTAGGATTTTTGAGAAATATTTCAAAACTAAATATCCTAACTGCCCTGTTGAGCTGCACTGGGCTGCAATGCAGTTTTGATGCTACTTTCAGTGAAACCATCCTGTCACGGCAGCAACATGCTTTCTTTTCAAGGAAGACTGTCTTAAATAATAGCTATGTATTACTACACTGACACAATAATCAAGAGTGTTGTATTATTGAATCTTATCTATACTAAAACATGGGGAAATTAATTCTCACAGGTCTGAAGTCCAGGCATTTTTTTCCTTTTGTACAAAAAATCCCTTGAGCTGATTGGTAGGCTGAATGAGGTTTTCCTTGAGCTGTTGGTGGTGAACTAAAGAAACACATTAATGGTCCTTTCATTTTTATTAACAAAATTTCAGATCATCCATTTCTTGTTATTTTTCCCCTTTCTCTTCATTTGCATGTATACTTGTGCTCCAAGGTATGAGTACATATATGCACATAAATTTAAGTATGTGTTTGTACATGCAGACAACTTGGAATCTTCCTCAATCACTTTTTCACTTTATTCTTTGAGGCAGGGTCTCTCAATTCAACCCAGAGCTCACAGATATGGCTAATCTCAGAAGCTAAATTGGTGTGGAGAGTTGATCTCTACCTTCTTGGGCTGAAATTATAGAAGACCACCATACCCATGCAAAATTTCATGCTTACTGTGAATCCTTCTGCATGCTCGGCAAAGTCTTTACCCAGAACCCCATTTCTTCTGCTGCAGCTTTTTTAAACTTAAACCTGGATTAATTTTATTTTATAACAATTCATCTTAATTTTCAACTGCTTGCTTCCTCAAAGATACATAAAATCTCTTCCATTCATTAATTCACAAATATTTTTGATATGTATTATGGAAAAACATGGTAATTAAAAAAATGCTCTCTATATACGTCTTGTTCAGATCCAGTACCACAAAATGTTTTGTGTACAACACAAATGGAAATTGGCTGGAACATGAGAACCCTTGAGAAAAGAGTCTAATATGTGAACTCCTGTTTCCAGAGAAATAAAAGTAAGCTTTGCAGTTTCCTCACAAATGTTTGCTTTTATTTATTTACAAAAGGAACTGTGAGCTTAAAAGAACCTAGAAAAATGTTAACTAAGAGAGTTCTTCATGGTGCATATTAAGTCATCAATCAATAAAACTGTGATGAATGAATGCAATAATATATTAGTTCCAGAAGAAAACTAGAAAATATCTCTAGGCTCAACTAAGTCCTTTGATACCCACAAATACTTGATATGCACTCAATTTTTCTCATTATATCAGTGAACATTCCATTATTAATTTTACAGTGGCACAGGAGGATTTCACAGAGTAAAGTAAACACCCAATTATCATAATTGAATATCACCTCATGTTATGAAGTTCACTTGTGAAGATAATAATTTGAATTTATATTATTTTTCCCCAGAGTTTACTGGGGGCTGGAAGATGGCTCAGTGGTCAAGAGAACTTATTTTCCTGTAAAGGAACCAGGTTGATTTCCTAACACCCATATCACGTGGCTCACAACCATTTATAATTCTAGTTCCAGGTATTTGAGACCTTTAGATCTTTTCTGGCCCCCCAAAACACGTGGTGTATATATACTCATGCAGGTGCATGTATACACATAAATAAAAAATAAGTAGTTATTTTTTAAAAGAGTAGTTTCATTGATTTATTGAACAGATATCTCAGAATAAGGACTGTGTAACAGGAATCATAAAAGGTCTTATTAATAAAAAATCTGGAGCCATATATTGGGGTAAAAGATGAAAGATCAGAAAGACAGAGAGCAAGCCACTAGTTCTTACCCCTACGAAATCCTCCACTGAAAGAGAATGAGTTCCTGTTTCCTCATGCCTTATATACCTTTCTGTGTCCTGCTATATTACTTCCTGGGATTAAAGGTATGTGTCCATGTGTCCTTCCCAAACAAAGGCATGAGGTCTCTAGTGCTAGGATTAAAGGTGTGTGCTACCACTGCCTGATCTCTATGTCTAATTTAGTGGCTGGCTCTGTCCTCTGATCCCCAGATAAATTTATGATGGTACACAATATATCACCACAGGACTATGCTAGAATACTGACAAAAAAGAATAGACATGTCAAAATAAAAAATAAAAAACATAGTTTCTAAGGTATTTTATATAAACAAATATGCAAATATGTATGATTTATATGCATATAAATGTGGATCTTCCATCTCTCTGGATTCTTCTTCAGTGAAGTTATGCAACCACACACTGAAATACTGCATTCATAAAAGACATGTGTGTATACTACAAACAGACTGTTATTATTATTATTATTCCCTAAACAATACAGTATAACAACAATATGAGCAACTTTTAAATTGTATTAGCTATTTTAAGTAATATTTAAAGGACTGGTATATGTGCATAGGATATATAGAAATACTGCATTGAAGTTTGTAAGGGATTAGACTTGGATTCATACATATTCAGGATTCATGGATTCTTACATATACAGGAGGACTCTGGAATTAGTACTGAGTTTTGACTATATTATATTCCGGCATATTTTCCTGTGCAGTTATTCCTAATCACATTGTTTATTCATGAAAATTTAATAAGATTGCTATTGATTTCTGTTTTTAAATAATTACATTGGTTTGTAGCTAGAGTTTTCCTGCCTGGCCCACAGTCAGGGCAAATCTCTCTCACCTGCCAATCCCACAGCCACTCAGACCCGACCAAGTAAACACAGAGACTTATATTGGTTACAAACTGTATGGCCGTGGCAGGCTTCTTGCTAACTGTTCTTATAGTTTAAATTAATTCATTTCCATAAATCTATCCCTTGCCACATGGCTCGTGGCTTACCAGGATCTTCACATGCAGCTTGTCATGGTGGCGGCTGGCAGTGTCTCTCTGACTCAGCCTTCCACTTCCCAGCTTTATTCTCCTCCTTGCCCTGCCTATACTTCCTGCCTAGCCAATGGCCAATCAGTGTTTTATTGATTAATCAGCAACACATTTGCCATACATCCCACAGCACTTCCCCCCCCTTTTTTTTTTTTCAAAAAGGAAGGTTTTAACCTTAACAAAGTAAAATTACATATAATTTGGGAATTTGGGCATAGCTTCTCTTACTACTTCCTGCTGGAAGGGGGCGCTGTATCTTATGGGGAAACAAAGAAAATTTTAGAATTATGGAATAGTCCATGAGGCTGTATCGTCTGAGCCAGATGCCTTCAAACCATTCTGGATGTTGGATCATCTGGGCCATGGTGTCATTGGAGACCTTCAGGGGGTCTTGGCTGGTCAAACCTGATGTATCTTAATCTGGAACAATTCCATAGCCTTTGGCTTTCTGTGGGAACAAAAGCAGAGTCTCCTTTCCAAAGTAACATATCCTTACATCCAAATTTTGAAGTCAAGGTATCTTTAAAATATACATTTTGGCATAACTGAACAGCTTTTACAATCAAATGTTTTTCTGCAGTTAAAAATCCCAAAGACAACACAATCCAGATTCTCTGTGTAATATCCATTTTTTACGTGGCTTTTTTTTTTTTTTATACTACCTTTACTGTCTCTTTAAAGACTTTATTTTTAAAAACTGTTTATTTCTTTATATAACTGTATATATTCCTTTTTCTCTCTTTCAAGCCTACGTACATTTTTACATACATTGTAAACTATTACATCTGAATCTGTCTTATTGTGAATTTATTGCTTTAAACTGCAGCAGCTGTGGCTGCTGGCTCCACCCACTTCAGCTTCCCCACATGGCCGTGGTACTTTACCATCAGCTCTGGGAGCTATCGTGGGTCTATGTTTTTATCCAAGCAGCGTGTAGTCCAGAAACCTCTTTTTTTATTTTGTACTAGCAAAGGCTAAATCCACCACACAGCTTAATGTGCCATTTGCAGAGGCCTGATTCCCGCCATACTGCAGGTTGAGCACGCATGCCAGGAACCCACCAGTAGCTGAAACCAGCAGCTGCCACTCATTTGAGAGAGACAATTAGGAAGCTGTTTTTAGCTCTGTTTTAGAATCTTTTTTCTCAGTTTTTAGGTGGAAACTCTTGCCACCACGTTGGACTCCATTTGTAGCTTGAGTTTTTCTGCCTGGCCCACAGTCAGGGCAAATCTCTCTCACCTGCCAGTCCCACAGCCACTCAGACCCAACCAAGTAAACACAGAGACTTATATTGGTTACAAACTGTATGGCCGTGGCAGGCTTCTTGCTAACTGTTCTTATAGTTTAAATTAATCCATTTCTATAAATCTATACCTTGCCACATGGCTCGTGGCTTACCAGGATCTTCACATGCAGCTTGTCATGGTGGCAGCTGGCAGTGTCTCTCTGACTCAGCCTTCCACTTCCCAGCTTTATTCTCCTCCTTGCCCCGCCTATACTTCCTGCCTAGCCAATGGCCAATCAGTGTTTTATTGATTAATCAGCAACACATTTGCCATACATCCCACAGCATTGGTTATTGAACATGATGGTTTATTTTGATAATCCTCACTCTCAAAGTCTCATCTAAATAGGTCTCCAGTTTGAGGCAAGCTGAGAAATAGAAGTTTCCAGGCCAGCATGTGCCTCATATTAAGCACCCATCTCAAAACAATAACACAAACTAAGAAAAGATATAGGAAAATCAAAAACAACACCCTCTCTCACAAATCTAATATCTGATTATGCCATTTCTGTTTTGAAATGTATGTAGTCAATTTCTTCATACTTCTGTTATAACCTGGCTAAAAGCAAGAACAAGCTATCATAGTTTATAGCCAGTCCTCTACACTGCAATTCAGGGACAATTGCCTTATAAGAATCTTGTCCCATCCTGGAACACTCTCTTCAGAATTGTGTGGGTTTCTCTTCCTACCATTGGCATATGCTGAGTAAGACTGTACATTGGCCCTTATTTTCTGGAAAGGTCTGTTTCTTTCAGATATTTTGTCTTGGTTTGGTTTGACTGGCACCTGACGGTCTCTGGAGCCTGGAACCTCCTCCATTTCCTGCAATGCTTGGGTCATGACACTCTTTCTTCCAAGTAATTGTACCTGTGTCTTTCAAGATGTAAATGAAACTTTGAAAACTCACTCAGTGTTCTTCTTCACTTTCTTGCCCACTAATGAGGCATAATCCATCCCCCAAACTTGTGGTGAAATCATAGTCTTATGATATTCTTTATCCCCACATAACTCTCATGTTACTTAATAAAATTAGTCACATTCTGATATTGTCTGTGTGTGTGTGTGTGTGTGTGTGTGTGTGTGTGTGTGTGTGTGTGTGCGCGTGCGCGCATGCGCACATATGCTTCTGTTTATACTTATACTTTTCTTTTAGAATATAGGATTGATTCCATCTTCTGTCAATCAATGAGACATCATCCACTTCTCCAGCTCATGATGTGTTGAAAAGAACACGTGTTTAAAGAAAAAAATGTGTAAAGAAGTAGATGGCTTTGGTACAGAGGAAATTTAAAGACAAGGGACACTAGAATTAATTTTTGTATTATTTAAGAATTTATTCAAAATCATCAACTATAATATTATTGTTTAATCTATTTAGTTGAATTTCTGAATTCTGGTGAGTTAACATATCTTTTTTTTTCTTTGTGATATAACAGGTTAAATAGAAACTTGAGGAAAAACATGTATAAATTTATAACAATGTCTCACTCTCTGAGTCATTACCTTGCATATCTCAGTTATTTACTACTCTGGACTTAGAATAGCTACTCAGACATAATGGCTATATGGACAGAAGCCATGCTGTTTTTGAAAAATTTATCAGATTATTTTATTTAGAGAATATCTGTATTTTATACAGACATATGCATGTATAAATGCTTATATGAATATATTTCACTTTATAGTGAATGTATTTAAATTTTTACAA
Organism: Peromyscus eremicus; assembly: GCF_949786415.1. Taxonomy (NCBI): domain Eukaryota; kingdom Metazoa; phylum Chordata; class Mammalia; order Rodentia; family Cricetidae; genus Peromyscus; species Peromyscus eremicus. The sequence continues at coordinate 10,233,534 of NC_081427.1, forward strand.
AAATAAGACATTCACATAGTTTTATATATATAATTATTTTGAGCATGAGATTTTTTGCATATACAAATTACTCTTTCTAAAACATGTTTTATATTGACTATGCTCAGATATAAAGGAAGCTTGGTAGGTTTGGACCAGAAAGAAGTCACATGTGCAAAACATTTATTAAACTGAAATAAAATCATAGATCTTTGGATTATAGCTCTGGAAGTAAGTAGCAAAAGATAAGTCATTTATTTAGAAGCTCAGGACTAGTTGTACTTGATAGGAAGCACTGATAATCCATGAAGGCACATTCAAGAAGAAAAGATGTTTGGTAAGTGTCAAATATGTCACAAGTTTCTCCTTTCTCTTTCTAAGAAAGCTCCTGGTTGAGTGATTTTTTCCAAGGATGAGGCAAGGTAGAAGGGCATTGAGCTGTAGCAGGTATTGAGCTGAGCATGCAGTGCTGTGCAACTGAATTTCATCTAAGAAATACAGATTTGAACTGGGAAGCTTGAGGCTATCATTGTGTCCTCCATTCAGCTCTCCAGATGCTAGACAGGATGTAAAGAATACTGGCAGCATGAAAAAGAAACAAACCCAAGTACATTGACATGCACATGGGACAAAGTTCAATCAAAAATTATATGAAATGTGAGAATTAGGAAAGTGAAAGATAAAAGGATTTGTAAATATACAGACATGAATAAAGAGAACCCACTCACAAGTTCATCCTTACTAAAATTCTCATCAAAGAATATATTTTTAAGTTAAAAATAGAAGATAATAATGAATAAAATCACAACCAAATACATGCAGAATTGTGGCCCAATATAAAAAAGAAAAGAAGACAGAGTCAATTCTGCGATGCTGTCTTTGATAATAATTGTATGAGAAAACAGGCATTATTGATTCTATAAAACGGATGACGTGAAGGAGTGTAGACACAAGACTTTTCAGCTGCTGAAGTTCCTGAGTTATATAAATACAAATGGTAAGGATGGAAATTAAAATAAAAATTAAATCTGGAAAGTATACTAAAATATAAATTTTAAAAAGTATGTGACAGTGTGGGAATGGAAAATGTTTATAGCCTCTAAGCCAGCAGAAATTATATTTCAGGGTAGAAAGTTGCAAAAAGAAAAATCACATTTGGCATGCAAAGTAAAGTAAATAGAAATAACATGGATAATTTATTTTCCTGAAAGAAAAAAGAAAATAAAGGGAGATGCAGCCTTTCTACCGTATTGTCCTCTGCACAACAGAATATTCACTACACGACAATGTGTTGACAGGCAACTAAACAAAGGAACCTCATAGCTCAGAGGATTTCCCAATGAACAGCCACTACCTACAGAGGGAAGGACAATAATCTACAACAGAGAAAACAAGCAACACTCCAGTAGGTTGATGATTGCAGTTAAAAATCACAACCTAAGCCAGCTGTGGTGGCACATGCCTTTAACCCCAGCACTGGGAGACAGAGGCAGGTAGTAGATCTCAGTGAGTTCAAAGCCAGCCTGGCCTGAGTAGTGAGTTCCAGGAAAGCCAAGGCTACAGAGTCCCTGTCTCAAAAAAAAAAAAAACACAATAATTTAATAATAATGATATTGATGATAATAATGAATAAAATCACAACCAAATACATGCAGAATTGTGGCCCAATATAAAAAAGAAAAGAAGACAGAGTCAATTCTGTGATGCTGCTTTCATATGTGCACAGACTTGAAGCAAATAAGGAGAAATATCAGGACACCTGAGTGAGACTAAGATCCATGCAGTACAGCATCCTACAAACTAGTGGTTCTCAACCTTTCTAATGCTTCCACCCTTCAATAAAGCTCTGCATGTTGTGGTGACCCCAACCATGAAATTATTTTGTTATTACTCCATAACTGTAATATTGCTACCATTATGAATTGCAATAGAAATATCAAATATGCAACCCATGTGGGGTCTTGACACAAAGGTTGAGAACCCACTCTGTTAAAGGCTTAAAAGGAATTCATACAAAAGAAAAACAGACGTGAGACACTAGCAGAGAAGGAGATGGACTGATGTTGGATGGATCGGTTGGAAGGAGAGACAAAGGGGGGGCAATTAAAAGCCAGAGCAAGGCAGAATATTTGGTGGGAAAATGTGCTCTCACACTGTATACAGGTAGGGTTCATTTATGTCCTGCTCTCTTGCTTCAGATATTCACTTGAGACAGGAACGTTCATGGAACGTGGAAGTAAGTTCATGTAGATTCATGGTAAGCAAGCCCCGTGATAACAAATGCATGAAGGTTGGAACAGGATAAATTATGAGTAAGATTTATATCTAAAACACCTAGAGAGATGCTAGGACAGAGGATTGCTCTCTGAAAACCAAGAGTGGGGCCCCCGTTGCCAAGAGCAACATCCACACAACTCATTGCACACAGAAAGGTCAAACTGCTGCCTGCGTAGAGCCTTCACCCCTACATTCTAGTCTCTTTGGTGTGGGAAGGTATTCTGTAGGCTACTGAAATAGAAACCTGGGCACCAACCCAGTCAAAAAAAAACTTCAATCTACAATACGTCCTAACTGCAAGATGTGCTGGGACAATGGTGGCATAGAACTTGTGGGAGTGACTAACCAATGTTTGGTTTAACTTGAGTAACTTGAGGCCCGCTACACAAGAGGGAAGCCATGTCCAATGATGTTCAGAGGGCCAGGAATCAGAGACTGCATAGTCCAGAGACCTAAGGGAGAACCAAACATGACTGACAGAAAGGAAGAAGAAAGAAAGAAAGAAAGAAAGAAAGAAAGAAAGAAAGAAAGAAAGAAAGAAAGAAAGAAAGAAAGAAAGACAGAGAAAAAGAAAAAGGAAAGAAAGAAAAAAATTAAATGATTCCTCATGATATTCTGCTACACTCATAGACTGATGTCTTGTCCAGTTGTCAACAGAGAGGCTTCCTCCAAGAACAGATGGGATCAGGTGCAGAGACCCACATCTAGATATTATGCCAAAAGAAGGTCTAAATTAGAGGACTTCATGGGGTCCCTCCTCTCAGAGATCTGGGAATACCACAGAAGAGGAGATTGAAGATTGAAGAAGTCAGAGACAATGGAGGACACCAGGAGAACATGGCCCACTGAATCAATCAAGAAGGGCTTACAGGGGGTCACAGAGATTGACGCAGCAAGTATGGGCCTGCATGGGTCTGGCCCAGGTCCCCTGTGGATATGGTATGTTCATGTGAAACGCCCAACAGTGGGAGCCGGTGGGTGTGTCTCACTCTTTTGCTTGCCATTGGTTCCCTGGGGACCCTTCTCCTTCTACTGGGTTTTCTTGTCCAGCCCCAATATGAGAGATTTGCCTTGTTTTATTGTATCTTGTTTTGTTGTGTTTGTTTGTTTGTGTCTTTTGGAGGCCTGCTTTTTTTTTTTTTTGGCGTGAAATGGAGGAGGAGTGGATATATGCGGCAGACAGGAGGTGGAGGGGCTAGCTGGCAGGAGAGGAAGACGGGAAACTGTGGTCAGGATGTGCTGCATGAAAGAAGAATCTTTATTTCATTAAAAAAAAAACAGAAAAGTAAAAGAAAAAAAAGAAACAGTTTTATTCTTTTGCCCTCCGCTAGGAATTCTATTAATGCATCCATTGTTTCACTCTGAGTGGGTACTGGAGTTTCTTAAATTTACTTTCCTTAAGTAATAACAAACAAATAAACAAACAATAAATACTTATGATGCATCATTTTTTATAAATATTAGAAACTTTCTTCTATATTGTGCCTGTTTCTTTTATTTTCTGTTGTAACCAATACAAATTTCATTAACGATATGTAGAAGCAATGTGATTCTCAAGTCACAGAATGACAATGAGATACTCAAACAACCTACATTTTCTGTGTAAAAGCACTGCATTTTTACTGGTATAAATATAAACATTCAAGTAAACCACACGTTATTTGACTCAAATACCACAATCATAAAGAATGAACACTTCCAATTCTGCTTCTAATGTAAAATTTAGTTTAAATCTTAATGACGTCTTCTGTCTTTCAACTGTTTCTGGCAATCTTGAGGTCTAAATTTGGAAAACACTCTGTTCTAAATGATCAAAGTGGAGAAAAACCTGTCATCATTATAGCAACTGCACAAAGAGCACTGAGTAAGTGAATCTTCTTTTTCAACTTAATAAATGTCCTGTCCGCTGTAGAGAACACAGTTAATTTATTAACTAGTACCTCCTTAGGTTCTCAGTGTAGTGGTATTTCATGCCAAGAATTATATAGTGAGAAAATAGGAACCAGGGAACCAGCAGTTTAATTGAGGGGAATGAAATTATAACCATTGAGGGATTGGAGATGTGGCTCATCCAGTACAGCGCTTGCCTCACAGGCATGAGTGCTGAATTCCAGACCCATGGAGAAAGGCTGGAGAAAGGCAAACTTGTAATCCTAGTTCTGACTTTAGGAGTGGAAACAGGAGGATTCTTGTCATTTGCTGTACTTCTAGTGCAAACAGTGGGCTTTTGGCTAAGCCAGAGATCCTGACTCAAAAATAAAGTGGAGAGTAGTTGAATAAGACACATGATACCAATTTCTGTACACAGAATGTCTGGGCACACAATTGTGTGTGTGTATCTGTACAAGTGTATACACACACACAAGCATACACAGACAGAAACACAAACAAAATATAACTATTTAACTTCATAAGAAACTTTTTATAAGTGGTAGGAACTATTTATTAAAAAAACAGTAGTGGATTTGTGAGGGAGATTTTGGAAAATGTGTATGTGATCAGGTAGAAAGGAAGCTCTCTATATTGAAGGCAAAATTGGCCTGTATGATGACTGGAAAGAGTGTAAAGAAAATTAGGAAGAACATTACTAGAAGTGGGAGAAAGTGAGGAAAGCATGCTCAAGAGGTGCATCCTTTGCAGAAAGAAAGGAACATGAAGCCGAGAAACAAAAACACAAGGTAGACAGCAGAAGGGGTTGTAGGATTTCTGCAACATTGAAGAATCTGGAAACAAATTGCAACAAATAGTAATGAGAAATTAAATAAGGATCCAATGATTGGAAATCTAGATTGCATGGATGTCCGCATCAGAGTTACATTTCTAAGTAAAGGGATGTTAATAGGAGTGTTACAGTTTGACTTGCACATAAAATATTCTGATTAAGAAGTCATCCATGTGTTTCCTAGTACACACATGAATACATACACATATCTAAATACACTATGGATGCATGTGTGTGTGTATGCACAAGTGTGCTAATTTAAACTCAGAGAGAATTTAATTACTTAGAGATTTTGCATGAAATTTGACCAGAAGTGAGTATGAAATGAAGCCTTGAGGTCCTATGACATATAATAAATGAATTAAAAAAATACAATGAAAGGAAGAAAGACCAGCTATTACCAAGAATTTATCTAAAGCATCCATGGAGGAATGGAATCAATGGGTTGATTTTATAAGCATTAAGTCAGGAAATTGATGTTGCTAAGCTGTACACATAATGAAATTCTATTCAGTAGCCCTACAGCCTTAATTACTGTTTAAGGAAATATTTTTATAATTATGTTTCATTAAACCAAAACTTCATGCTTTCACCAATAACAAACTAATATTCTTTAAGCAACACTAAAATGGTTTTAGATATCCATTTAAGGCCAGATAGTTATCATGTATCTCCGAGTTCATCTCATCCAGATTCAGTCTATAATAATATGTGCACTTACTCTCATAAATTAACTTTATAGGATGATATTAAACAAACAACAAAGTTTAAATTACCCTTCTTGAAAATGCACTATCACTGAGCTTTATCATAACTATTCTAAAAGGATTTCCAAATGGTATATTTTCATCTCATATATTTTAGAGTAAATTAGCATATTTTTTTTGTTTTAGCATATTGTTATTAAAGATCTCATCCATTTGCAAATATTTTATACAAAGGAAAGTAGAATTTTTTTTATATTATGCTTTATCTCCAAAAGAAACATCAATCAAAAATGCCATGCAAAAACAAACAAACAAACAAAAAACCACACTCTGCCAAGGGAAAAATAAAATACATCAGATCATAAGATGTCCATTGTATATTTCTAAAAGCTGAAATCCAAATGGAAAGGTGACACATGCTATATTATCATGTAATTTAACATGACAAAACACAAAGATCTGTAACTGGGGATGAAGAAACTGAATGGCCTCTAAAGATGTTCTTTGGGTTGTGTTTGTAACAATAAGACTCATCTTGATCGAGCCAGTCTGAAAGTTGACAAGTGCTTCGTGACTCAAGTTCAGGGATAGTAGATTTCAACTTTAGTATAGGAAAGTGTAATGTTCAAATTGACAAAAGGCACACTTCGTGAATTATGGTAGATCATTCATACTATTTCTCTTAACATGGATACTATACCATTATTTCAGATGGGAACCCCAGTTTTAAAAGCCCAACATTGTGTACTTGTAAAACATATTTTAGTAGTGTGAAAAATGAGAGTGTTTTCTCAAAGGTGAATCCTAATGTAGTTTCGAGGTATGAGGATATAGCTCAGTTGTGGAGAGCTCATCTAGCATGCACGAGGCCATGCAGTTATTACTCAGCACTGAAAGGAAAGCAACTAATTTTAAATGTAGTATCAAATCAGTAGACTGTGCTTTGATAATCTGTAAAGTTCAATAGGATCTCAGGTGTGTTCATGGAGAACTCTGAACCCAGTAAGCTACAAAGCAAACTAGATGCCCACATTGGCTCCAAAGAACCCCTAGACAAACTGTGTCATAAAACTGTGGAAACAATAAGCAAGAATATCTCAATAACTCCTTGTTTTGTATGAAAAAGAACTTGTATCTTTAGGGTCTAAAGAGCAGGTTACCTCCCATTTTAGTCATGACTTATTTATGTTTAACTGACATGTACTACCTCAGACTGAGGGTCAGCGCAGTGTTTCCCTGTGCTGAGGCACCTAGTCAAGTCTCTATCTTTTAATGTAGTTGAGCAGCACAGTGACACAAACACAAGCTATAAATAAAATAATTCACCTCCACTAGAACTCAGTTTTGTTGCATATATCAGTAAAACTCTCAGAGTCCTTAAGCACCGTGACAACTCAACGGATATGATAGAGCAGTTCCCATTCCTGGTTTTCAGTTAAAGTGGCACACTATTACAGTGACGAAGTCAATAATGATAGTTTCAGCATACGCAATTCTCAAAACGCAGAGTATAATTTGGAATATATGGATTTTCATCCTTGTTTTCTATGCAACATTTACTCTTCACAAATGGACAGTTGCCAGCACGCCTGTCACTTTACTGTCCTGTTCTTCTTGGTAACTCCAGGGCATCATGTGCTATTGATATGAGAGAATCAAGGAAATCACTAATTTTCTAGGTGGGATATGGTCATATTAAAATTTCCAATAAAGAACGAGTTTTAGGAAAACCACTCATATCAAAAGTCTATGGGATATTTTGCCATCATTAATGAAAGCATACATTGGAGTTGGTTAAGCCCATTCAGCTCTTCACACCCTGTGCCCTTTGCACACATGAGATGAATAGATTGAGATTCAGTTCCCCATGAAGCAAACCTGTGAGTGCAATGATATTGTACTCTGACTGCTTTTTCAGTTGGGTTCACACCCATTAAGTGTGTAACATTTGTTGATGTGGATGTTGCTGAGTGGCATGCCGTCCTTTAACAAACTCCAAGGCTCTGGAGGCAGCAACACATGAAGTGTGTGTCGTCTTCATTTGTTGCATGGTGACACATGTACCGCATGCAGATTTCACAGAAAACCTCACTGTCCCATAATCTTTGTGCTTCTTTGAGTCAATCAGGAGTTAATTATACGGAATGCTCATGATGCTAATTAGTCAACTTGCAGCTGTCAAGGACTCTACAAACCTCAGGGAGAGAGAGTCATCCATTCATCATCTTAATAATGATTTTTAAATTATATTTTTCTTTCATATCCTCATTTATATCTTTTAATAATAAAAAGCCTTTCTTACCCGTTGGCACTCTGTAATCTTTGATGAAGTAACTTGCAGTCTTACTAAGTTTTACTAAGTGTGCTCTTTTATTGTTTCTGCAGGAACTATATCTTGCCTTGATGTGCAAAAATAATTCAATGCTTTCATTTCAAAAACTTGTGTAAGACCCACATAAAAACATGAACCCAAATGCTCACTTCATACTGCACATGGAAGATAAATAAAAGAAGGATAATACAAACTTCTAACAAGAACTCAAAATTATTGAAGGAAAACCAAAATATATTCATGGATTTGGGCAAAACTTTTTTTTTTTTTTTTTTTTTTTTGGTTTTTCGAGACAGGGTTTCTCTGTGTAGCTTTGCGCCTTTCCTGGAACTCACTTGGTAGACCAGGCTGGCCTCGAACTCACAGAGATCCGCCTGGCTCTGCCTCCCGAGTGCTGGGATTAAAGGCGTGCGCCACCACCGCCCGGCTGGGCAAAACTTTTTAACCTGGAAGACAAAATAATTAATCTTTGGCAAGTGGATGAGGATTGCATCTTTCTGAGAGCTGTTACAATGGAAATGGAAAAGATAATACAGAAACTTAGTGAATGTGCCGTTCACAAGGACCTGAAAAGGGATAGTTTTAAAAATTGTAATGAACTTAGAACAAAGCAGGCAAGCAGACATGGACTGGAATCTCTCGTGTCAGCGAGGCAAAATAAACCTTTTCTTTTATGTGTACATTATCAGAAATATTTATAATTGTTACAGAAATGTAACTCAGTAGCCTAGCCAATGTTCATTTTATGTGCAACATTACTAGATTTATCAAGTATTCATGGCTACAGTACAAGGTAAAGCCTGAAAATTATTTCTATCTTGAATTTTCCCTATAGTATTTTTGGGCTGCAGTTGACTGTAGTAAGTGAAAACAAATGAAACGGGACAACTGGTAATAGGAAGACTTATTGGACATTTTAATGAAGTAATAAGTGATAATTATGTATTGTAAAAACCAAACTTACCAAATAATGACCTATTCGTCACACATATTCATGGTCATGTGTACAAATCCATATAAACATGTGAAAACTTATACTTAATGGAAATATGCATTATGCTCATTTTTAATTAGTGAGTATCTATGAATAATTGTCAAACTTTTTATGTCTTTAATGTTTGAAAACATACATCTGGCCGTTTTGACCATTTGTAATAGTGTATTACTATTACATATTTTCATAAATTTTCAGATAAGATGTAAATGCTTGTCTCAAAATTAAGAATTCTGATGAAGTCTTCTTCACGTAGGCATCAATTTACCTAATGTCAATTACTAAAATGTAATCATTTAATTGCTTTAACTGAATAGGCTTTTTCCAGTTACTTGTGCATAATTATATTTCAATAAACTGAATAAACCACTGAAGTGATTTCACTATAAGAAAACCTGTGGAGAAATGAAATTCCACTAACTCGATAGTATAGAAGGTTATTCACTTGCCATCAGCCCAATTAGCTGAATCTCTTTGCTCCTTTTTTAGTGGTTCTGGGGTTGACATCAGGACTGCAGGCCTTGTCCTTGTTAGACAAGCTTCCTTGACAGAGCTCAATCCCAACCTCATATTGCCTCTGTAAATATTGAACTCCCAAAAATGGTTGTCTCTTATTTACGTTTATTTTTTGAGCAGTAAGCATTTTGCATTCCACTGAGCAATTGTGATTACTTATTAATAACCATTTGATTACTGTAGTTTAGCTTATCATAGTTTTATTAAGATGTTGTGATAAAAAGCTTAAGGAATTGATAAATTTAAAAAAAGGACTCATTATCACCTTACAGAATCTATTCATTGATTTAAGTTTCAGGTTTCTCCTCTCTGAGGAATGAGATAGTACTAACTGTGATTAAACTAAAATATTTGTAACATCTTACATGTTTAAATAATAACAACAAAACTGTAATGGTAAAAATTCATCTAACCAACAAATATAGACAAGAAAAATAATACTAAATTTTTCTATGGAAAGCATGAGAAATTGTTAATTTAATTTGCAAAGTTAAAGACATCTTATTTTTATTTCTGGTTTCCTTCACATCTGTGATTTTCATTTGATTCACATGAAATAAAGTTAATGTTACTTTAATTTTATTAGCAGTCAGTCTCCTTTGCAGAAAATGCACTTTTAGATTAATCCAATTACTTAAACTCGAGAACCTTGACTAATACAATACAATGAGCGCATACCAGCAATCAAATCAAACAGAGACCTTAAGGGACACTGTTAACAAGCTTGCTCAGCTACCTTTATTATAGAACCCAGTCCCACTGTCTTAGAAATAGCAATGCCTTCAGTGGGTCATCAATAAAATGCCCCTCAGACAGGGCCATAGTTCAGTTTCATGGAGGCAAATACTCAACTGATGTTCCCTTTTCCTAGGTGTGCCAAACTGACAGCCAAGTTTAGCTACTACAAACATTTAAGGTGCACAAGAACAAGGTTGAATACTAGAAGTAATCAGAAAGCATGAACTATGTTTGTGACCAAAATGATCTAATGTGGAGAAAATGAGTACATTAGATCTTACAAATACAACAAAGTTTCTAATTGATGTAATAGCTTTATTATTCTACAGTTCTAAGATATAGACAAGAGTCCATAATAGTAATAACAGCAACATTCAAAAGCCTCCTTCCTTTGAACTGGCTTATCAATAATTTTCATTAACTTCCATTGCACAATGGTAGTAGTCTAGAAGGAAATTTTATGAACAATTTTTACTGTTAAGTATATCGAGTGAATTTTAAATTAAAATAGTTTATAGTTTATATACAAAATTACTCAATTTCATAGTTTTAAATGTCATGAAGAAGATTCATATTAAGAAGGAAATTTAATTTTGATTACTATTTATTACATTGAAAATAAAAAAGATGATTATTCTTCTCACAATGTCTTTCAGTGTTCAGATAACTAGTTGAAAAATAATCTTGTTGAGTAGGAATAAGAGCTGGCATCTCTATTCAGCTGAATAGCATCTACCAAAACAATAAGGTAAATACTTCAACAATTGGGTATATTTGAATGATAATGTCACAGAATAAAGGGAAAATAATATTGTAATCATATCTATTGTGAAAATGTTGCAATATTATATGGTAAAAAACACCATTAGAAATTTTAATTTTAATTTCACACGTCTACAAATAAAGTTTCCTTATTATGAAATTTTACAAGCATATAGCATATAATATAATCAATATACAAACATATCTTTGTAGATGTAACCAACCATCTTATTAAATTAGAAACACAGAGCCGATTCAGAGAAGAAAGCCAAGAGGTCAGAGCTAAGAGCCTTAACCTTCCTGCTTCAGCGATCCTCTTCAGCCAAGAGAGCTCTCAAAAAAGGACCTACTTCCTGTGTGTATGTCTTTATATAGTCTTTCTGTTCTGCCTTCTCACTGGTTGTAAACCCAAACACATGACTGCCTTGTCACTGCCTGTCTGTAGAGACTTCCAGGTCTTCTATGGTTGGTATTGAGATTAAAGGCATGTGTCTCCAATGCTGGCTGTATCCTTTTACACACAGACATCTACCTAGCTCTGTCTACCAAGTGCTGGGATTAAAGGCATGCGCCGCCACCACCACCACCATGCTCTTGCTATGGCTCTAATAGCTCTAACCCCCGGGCAACTTTATTTATTAACATACACTTAAAATCACATTTCAGTACAAATAAAATACCACCATATATATATATATATATCTTGAATTGTAATCCAATGATAACAAACAAGAAAACCTCCTCTGATTTATATATTCTGTTTACCTCTTATTGCCCTGATTTAGATTTAGATTTTCCTACAGTGAGCAAGCTCTCTCATTTCAATCTCCATCACTACCTTTTTTCTTGAGAAACGTATCTATTTTTATATCATATCTCCTAATAGCAGTAATATAATATTTATCTGATTATACCAGAACTCACAGCTCACCTACTTTGTCTCACTTATTTTATAGATTTTTAGTTCCACATCTCTTCTTTCTTCAACATCAATTACATGGTGAAATACACAGTCTTTACGTGTATCAGCTCTCTTGTTCTATCTTATGAATGACTGCTTTGTTAACCTTAGTTGAATTTTAAAAACTGTGTTTGTTTCATGTTCATATTTGAAAGGTTGAGCATGGTTGGAAACTGAGAACAAACAATGGACTCTTTTGGAAGGCAATCACTACTTCTCTTACATAAACTTGAATTTTGCCCAAGCTCCTGGATATATTTGAAAAGCATCAAAGATCTTATTCTCCTGTTCACTCATACCTCAGATTTTCTTGGGTACTGAGATGACATATCACTTTACCACTCTTTCACATCATGACAATTTCCCTCATCTTCAGACAGCATTTTCTAGACTGTAAGTCCCTAACCTCCTTTCTTCCTTTCTCTTATTTACTTTAAGAAGTTTGCCAAGTAAATCACTCTGAAGATGATAACCCAGCTTTAAAAAAAAGCCTTATGGAAGTTTTGCAACAGAAGACTTTCTCGGATATCTGAAAAGCATCTTTTTGGTATAATGCTACCTAGATCCACCTTAGGAGTAGGACAGGAACACTAGCATGGTAATTTGCTCTAAGCAGCAAAACCATTATCTATCCTGAAGATAAGAGAGTATGTACCCTTCTTGGTAAGCAGCCAAGTGACCAACTAATATTTCTATACCTTTGCCACTATGAACTGTGAGAATGAAGTTACTGATCCTTTATAGTAATTAGAAGCCCTACCTTTCCTTTTTTTTTGACCCGAATCCAGAAAAAAAAATCATAAAGAAAATACGCATCTTCTTCATTCCCTTGTCTCACATAAGAGCATTGGCTCAACCAGATGAGAAATGTGTTTTTAGGCTTCCCATGGCAGCATGCATAGAGAATTATAGAAAAAATATGAGTGAAGATGAGAATTTCTTTCTAAAACAATTGCTCTGGAAATTTAGCATTGTTAAAAACATTCTCTACCCTTAAATGATATTTGCAACATGAACTACAAAATTAAGCCTGTATACAAAATGAAACATCAATCCATATGAAAGGATAATAAAATACTTAACAGTTCTCCAATGTCAAAATAAAATGCTTCAATCAATTGTGTATTAGTTCTGGTTATATGAGTCTCTCCCTATTTACTCTCATTGTTACAAGAATCTCAGACTTTCTATGTTTAACATAGAACAAAGATCCTGAGAACAAAACTGGTGGAAAGAATCAGACCATTTAAAGATGACTTCTCAAATCTCTACTTCAAGAGCTTCGGTGGGGGGCGGGGGCGTTATATAGGAAAACAAATAAAATAAGTAGACAGAAAATAGGAAGTCCCTGTGCCCTGCAGGTCTTGGTCACCAGAGATGTGACTTTTTTTCCTCTTTACTGGAAGGAACCTCACAACGTACTCTACCACTTGTACCTGGCTAACCAAAACCTGAGGGATTCTTTTTAGCAAAAACATGGGGCACAAGGAAGCAAGAAAAACGGAGAGAATCCAGAGACAGTTTCAAATGACGCACTAATATCTAACCTGGTTGTGTGTAACTTAAAGGAAATGACAGAAATGGCCAAAGTAATAGCTTTGTAATTTATCCTCTAATCTAGGGCAATTTTGCAAATAAAAGGGTAAGTCAATACTCCAGAATAGCAAGCATTACTTAGCACTTTCTTGAGCAAATGAACACTACATAAATGGCTATGTCTGATACTCTAATAAATTCGCTTTCTTTCATTATGATATACTTCTTTGAAAATAGCAGTTGTCAATTGTAGTTATTTACATGATGGAGTGATGCAAATTCTATTTCCAAAGAACCAGAGTCTTAGTGGCTTTTAACATCAGGTTTCTTTATTTCCAGCAATATTCAAGTTCTCCTAATAGGATACCCTGGTTTGCGCACAATGACTATTTCCTTTAACAGACACGAAATATTGCATTATACTTTAGAGCAACCTCCATTTAATTTTTGATTCAGTATCATGATGACACTGTGATGGCTATTAAATATGAACTTAAAGAATCATTGTGATCCCAGAAAGAAGCATTGTGCTTACTGGAATTAAAATGACATAATCAAGGAAAATGAAAAAAATTCGTATTTTAAGGGAGAGAACTATCAGCCACAAGAAGAGAAAAAAACGTACTTCTCTTAGCTCCTAATTTACCCAATTCTTATATTTTCTCCCAAGAAAAAAAGCCACACTGTATTGTACACTGCATTCAAAACTCTTATTACCATCTTGGAACGGCAACTGAAGCCTGTATATTTCATAGAGGTGTAGTAAAATGATGTCTCCACAAGAAGTGCTGGTGTAGAGCTCTGCACATCTTCATAGAAAGAGGTTTTGTGGTGAGGATAATGTATCTTTCCAGAAGTATGGATCCTCCCAAGAATGTAAAAGAGCTAAAAACTAAATCACCACACACACACACACACACACACACACACACACACACACACACACACACAAACAGGTATAAAAAGCAAACAAACAAAAAACCCAAACTATGCCCCAGCCCCACAGTACTACACAACATGCTGGGTTAAATTTTGGAGTTTAGAACACACATTTTATTACAGAAACAGCTCATGAGTCAGGATGTCTTGCAGGATAATGGACAGAGATTTGACTCCCCATGGAATTCTGGTGACATTAATTAAAGTATATTTATATTATTAAAATTCACCCAACTCAATTTGAAGGAGCAAACACAGCAACATTTATGTGTAGGTAACATTAAAAGAAATGGATATGTGTATAAAAAGATATGGATATGTGTGTGTGTGTGTGTGTGTGTGTGTGTGTATGCGCGCACATACACAAACACACACACACACACACACACACATGCACACACACACACACACATTCTTCTCAAGCTACCAGCTGTGTAACCTACTTTTCAACACTTCTGAATGCAGAAGGAGCCATACTCATATTTCTTATACATATTTCAGAAATTCTAGAAAGGACATTCCCAGGGATAAAGAACCGACATTGACAGTTTCCTGAGAAGTAGATGTCCTGTGTATCATATACCTTTTGTTGGGGTAGTCTTAAAAGCCTCCTGATATGACATACAGTTCTCATCTTGGACGCCACAATTGTTAAGAATTAAAGGCCAAAATTACCTGCTATACTAAATGGCATGTCCTGTAAAACCCCAAAATATGGTCAGGTGAGAATTAAACAGAACCACACCTATTATACTATTTTTTTCCTAAGAAGCCCAGGAAAGGCTATGATAACTGTGAGTCTAGAGAAAGGGGGCAAGCCAACACAGCCTGTGACTAACCACTGCTCATCAAGGGTGCAGACACAGACCAAAAACAACCTGCAGACTTGTGGAGGTCCAAATTACTCAGGGCCAGAGAATCTGAGCATGGTTTACCCAGCAGGGCTGCATAAGAGGATGATTTGACCATGGGCATGGTTACCAGGTGTTTGGAAGGGTCTACACTTGGCTGTGTGATGTGCTTTGATCTAGCAAGGGGGAGGTTTTTTGCCTCACCCCTTGGCATTGTTACAAAAAGCCCCCTTTTTGTTTTTTGTTTTTGTTTTTTTTTGTTTTTTTGAGACAGGGTTTCTCTGTGTAGTTTTGTGCCTTTCCTGGAACTCGCTTTGTAGACCAGGTTGGCCTCGAACTCACAGAGATCCGCCTGGCTCTGCCTCCCGACTGCTGGGATTAAAGGCGTGCGCCACCACTGCCCAGCTAAAAAAGCCCATTTGAAGAGGCAGAAGGGGCCACTGGGTAGTGATCAAGGCTCTCCTGAAGCTATCATGTGTTTCTTTCTTCTCATCAACTAGGTCTTCGTTTCTACCTAATATTTTCTTATCGATCTCTCCTCCTTATATAAACTCTAGAAAGGGTGGGTAAGGTAGGCACTGGACTCCCACAGTCCCCCACACAGACTGCTATGAAAATCTATCATCTTTCCTCACTGAGTACCATGGGACATTTCTTCTCCCGTTATAAGACATCACACTTAATATTCTTGTCCCTCTATAGGCATTCTATATTAAGTTCATAGAATATACATTTTATCCTCCAAGTACACCCATGTAACTTATCTTCACCTGAGTATATTTTACACCTCTTTACCCTCAAGGTACTCTCCTACTTCGTCAGCACAATAGACCACAGTCAACTTCTAGATACTTTGTCAGTGTTCTTTTTATAGGAAAAGTAGATACTGATTTTTTTTTTAAATTTGGACCAATAATCATTTGAAAAAGAAGTCAGACGTATTTTATTCCTTTGGTGAAACCTGCCACAGCCATTCCCATTATATTCAGTGAATTCAAGCCTTGTATCATGAAAGATATCCAAAGGTAGCTCAGTAAAATAACCTTTCTCTTCTCTTCTGTATAACACACACACACACACACACACACACACACACAAATGCAAACACAAGTGTGTTCCCTTTGTATTTTCCTGTCGTTACTGTTACTTCATTTTGTTTGTGTCCATCTGGAGATTTGGAGGAAGGAACCACAGAGGAGAGAGAACATGTTACATTCTTGTTTCTGGGTCCCTGTCTTCTCACTGAACATACTCTTTTCTAGGTCCATACTTTTGAGTGCAAATTTCCTGATTTCATTTTTCTTTACAGCTGAATAGTATTCCATTTTGTACATGTATTACATTTTCATTATTCATTAGTCATTTTCCATTTCCTGAGTCTTGTCCATAGGGTGACAATATACATAGTTGAGCCAGTATTTGTGGAATATGAGGTTAATGCTTTTGGGTATGAGACAAGGAATGGTATAGTTGGGTCATGTGATAGATTTATTTTCGGATTTTTATGAATTTTCTCTACTGAGTTTCAGAGCAGCTGTAGCAGTTTCTAGTCACATCACCAGCAAATGAGGGTTCAGCTCTCCCCAAACCCGTGCGTTGGATGCCAGTGGTTTATCGCAGCCTTTCTGACCGAGGTAAAATGAAGTCTGGTTTGCATTTCTGTCATTGCTGAGGACAATTAACGTTTTTGAGGTATTCTTAGCCGTGTTTTGAAAGCTCACTAGATCACTGACCCATTTTTAAAATTCTGAATATGGAATCCGCGGTCAGATTTATAGCTGGCAAAGATTCTGTCCTACTCTGTTGATTTCCTCTTCACTTTATGGGTTGTTTTCTTAGCTATACAGAAGCTTTTCAGTTTTATGGTGTCCTATATGTCAGGTTTTGTCGTTATTACTTGGAAAATGGAGTTCCTGTTAAAAAAAACTCCTTTTCTACACATATACATTTTAGGGCACTGCTGATGTTTTCCTTTAACAGTTTTAGTGTTTTGGGTTTCAAATTGAGGTCTTTAATGCAGACGGATCTAATTTTTATGCAGGGGGACAGACCTAGGTCTAAGTACATTCTTCTGCATGTAAAAACGCTGTTTTCCCAGCAGCATTTGTTGAAGAATCTCTTTTCTGAACTGTAGTTTTTTTGCATCTTTGTCAAAATCAGCTAGCTGTAAGTTATGTTATTTTATTTTACATTATTTTATTATATTATAATATAATAATTTCAATATTATAATATTATTATTCAATAATTACAACAATATTTATAATTGTAGTGATATTATAATAATTAATATAATTAATATTTAATATTATAATATATTATATATTTTATATATTATTTACATTATTTTACATGCCTATTTTGTGTCAGTGCCATGTTGTCTTTATTTTGACTTTATTATGTCTTTATTATGGCTCCATAACATATCTTAAAGTCTGGAATGACAAACTCATCAGTCTGTTTTTTTCAGGATTTCTTTGGCTATCTTTTCCTGTTCCATGTGAATTTGAAGGATTATTATTTTTTTTCTATTTCTGTGAAGAATGTTTTGAGTATTGTCACTGGGATAGCACTGACTCTGTGAAGTTCTTTTGTGGAGTAGTCATCTGACAATATTAGTTGTGCTGATACACGAACATGGTGGTCTTTTCACTTTCCAGTGTCTTTCTCAATCTCTGTCTTCAAAACTTGAAGTTTTAGATGTTGTGATCTTTCAACTCCTTGGTTAGTTTTATTCCAGGATATTTTGTTGTCTTTGATCCTATTGTAAGTGGGAATGTGCTGATGATGACTTTCTTAGTGTGTTTGCTATTGATGTATAGAAAGGCTACTGATTTTAAAAGTTGATTTTTTTTACCCTGCAATGTTACTTTATATCTACCTATAGTTGTACACAATACATATATATTTATATATGATATATATCATATTTATATATCATACTTATCAAAGGAAGTTATACTACTAGGACCGCCAATTATCCCTGCCAGAACCATAGACTAACAAAACTCCCAGTACCAGGCATTAGAAATCTCCTTTAGAATGGTTGGTAGGAGTAATACGACTGATCCCCAAACAGTAGGGACTGTGTTGTCCTTGATTGCCACTCAGCACCCGGAGAAACGCTCCTATTGCTGAAGACACCTTACACATAAGAAACAGATTATTCTAGCTAGATCTAACTTGAAACCCTCATTCCTATGGCCTAGCTTCCTTGGTACCATAAAATACTACGCACGCTGTAAAGGGAGGGAAGCATGTAATGGTGCTGCCCATCTGTGATACTTATCAACCACAACAATAACCAGAATGGCAAGATGCCTGTCAGGGTGCAGTATTTGACACACACAGGTTGGTGCTAAACAACAGCTGTTGAATTGAACTTAAGGCCTACCCTGCAGGTGGGAAACAATGCTTGGTGCTAGAAATATAGCCAAATTTCTAGGAAAGTGAAGTCATGAATCTTAGAAGAGAACCACCCACTACTGCTTTACTAGACAGCAGAATTCCTAAGAATATTCTAAACCACTTTTCTCTTCTAAGCATGGAGTCATTTTCTGGAACTTTTCCAAGTTTTATTTTAATTATTTCCTCAGTATATGAATCTTTGATGCAGTATTTATATGAGGAATTTATTCTGTCCTAGAAGTCTTAATTTGTGTTTTGTGTACAAATGAAGATAATATGGCATCTATTAAACTGATTCTATTTGTTTCTGCCAGCCCACATGAAAATGTAAATATACCTAGGTCAAGGATGAAAGAAATGGTGTCTTAATTCATTCAGTTTTAGTTACTTGAATGATACCTGGTTAAAAATAAAAAAGATAGACACTGCATGTTGTTGAATCCTAAGAATGGGTGAATTAGTGAGAAAAATCTCATTCAATGTTAACTATTACAGCATCTCTCCTTTTCATTAAATATATGTTTCTAAGAATCTGTTGTGAATTCTAACAATACTGTTTCTGGTATGGGACACTCATGACAGTGTAACAGCATTCTTTTTCTAAGAAGAAAGTAACCTGTACTAGTGAACTGAAACATTTTTCAGTTACTTGGGAATTATTTTTATTAATTTGTTGTCAATATGAGTCAGTAGTCTGGATTTGAGAAAGTAATACAAAGTAACACACAAATTTAAACACAACCATGTGATAGAAATTTCATCATCTCTATTAGTCAGTAGACTGGAAAAATGATTATTTTCATGAATGTTTTAACTTTTGGTTTTATACTTTTGCAATATGCATTCTTGAACATTCCACTGATAAAGTAACTTCAATTTTTGTCTACTGTAAAATATGTTTTAAGTTTTAAACTATACTTTATTGTGACTGTATAATTTAAGACATTAAAATATAGCTTGTCAGATTCTTTAAAACTGAAAGAGATTGAGATATACCAATATACTAATATCTATTGAATTTGTATTAAATAATAAACCATCAAGAAAATATGGTCTAAACAGGAACTAAAATACATGAATTATTGTGGAAAATATAAGGTCTTCTGCTATACTGTTTTTATTTGTAATAGTTATGATTATTATTATGTTATTTTAAATTGTATAATAATTTAATTCTGATATGACTATAATATTTTAATATTAATCATAACATTTGTTTATAATGATATTGAAGAAATAAAAAGGAATTGAATTTGGTCTAAGAATTAGTGAAAATGCCAGAAAGCAATAACACATAATAGACTAATAATTAATAGCATAATTATTTTATTTTAATTGTAGTGGAAAGAATAATAAATTAGAAAAGGATAAGAGCCCGGTATATTTATGCTTTTAGACTGATTTAAATCTTAACATTTTAAAATTCTAGTATTTCTTAATTCTACAAAAAACAGTTCTCAATGAGACACAAATTTACTCTCTCATCAAGATACCTCCAATTATCTAAAGATTTGTTTGCTGAAGCTAGAATGAGTTAGAAACCAAAACAGTGCATGGCCAGAAGACCAGTCTTCATAATAAGCATATGTATATTAAAACAAACAAACCAACAATAACAACAACAACAACAAAAACCAACTCCAGCATCAAGGTTGTGCATTTCTGTTCAACTGGTAAATACACAGGCAATACTACTTAAGACATGGAATATCCAAAAGCTGAACAAGCCCATGAGAGAATGATGGTACTTGTGTTCACAGCTACAGGCCAAGCAATCTCTGTGTGAAGGCACCCCTAAGGAAGGATACTGTTTGAATTTTGAAGCTACTTTGGCATAAAATGCAAAGGGATAATGAGAAGTGTGTGGTAAGCCTATGCATAATAGTTTTTAAAATGCCTTTTGATGTGAAACTTGAAGCTAATTTAACTGAGCTACATGTATGATATTTGAGAGTCTAGATCTTCTAGGAATATTGAATATATTCTGATTGACTTTAAAATGCTTGATCTTAATAGAACATCTTTGTCCCAAAAATAGCTGATGGAAAAAGATGGCAGTCAATGTGATTTAATATGTAAAAAAATATTAAGAAAATTTTGACTTTAGTAATCCTACCACCAGCATAAAGGGAGAATGGTTTTTGTGGAAAGCAATACCAGGATTGCCTGTGAAACAAAAGCAAGATTAGACAGTCATTATGAGAGTGAGACCTACCCAGAACAATTGCAGCTAAGTTCTTCTGGAGAATTCTACTAAGCCATGAAGGGAACATGCCTTAGAATTGTAACTGACGGAGGAGGCCTTGGGAACAAAAGTTTTCTCTACATGTTCCTGAGGATGGATAACAACTGTCCCCTTCAGAAGGTTGTCTTATTTGAGTGGAAAACTTTGTTCCTTTCCACATATGATCCTAATTTTCCCAGACTATGCAGGGTTATGTGAACTCACAAGAGTCTGTTAAAGGATCTCGGGAATTTATTAAGATATAAAATGGGGATAGCACTCTCACTGATACACAACGAAATAAACACCACTGCTTATCCAGCCGCCGTTGTCCTCTGTGCTGCCCCAGGTTGATGGGAACCAACTGCAAGCTGCTCCATGCTGCCTGACCTGGTCCTCCCTACCCAAGAGAGAGCATGGCTCCCCTCTCTCTCCTTTTAAGTGGTCATGTATGCATACAAGACCATGCTCATTGGGCCACATGTCCCCAAAGTCATTGGTTGAATGGAATGAATTCCCACAACAATGCAGATTGTATGCAGTCTTTTCTACATTACAACTTCATTACTCTAGAAGAAAAAATCAGTGCAATGATTCCTTTTTTTTAAATTAAGAAATCTTTTGTTTATTTTTACATACCAATCACAGATCCCCCTCTCTTCCTTCCTCCTGCTCCCCCAAACCTTCCACCCCAACCCATCCTCATTCCCTCCTCCGAAAAGGTAATGCCTAATACACTCATGCATTGATGCCTAGCCCAATGGTCATGAGAGAGGCTTCCTTCACCTAGCAACTGATGGAAACAAATATAGAGACCCACTGTCAAACCTTAGGGTGAGCTCAGGGAATCCTGAGGAAGAGAGGGAGAAAGGATTGTAGGAGCCAGAGGGGTCAAGGACACCACAAACACCTACAGAATCAAACTAAACTGAGCTCTTAGGGCCTCATAGACATTGAACCGACAGCTAAGGAACCTGCATGGGAATGGCCTAGGCCCTCTACCTATATGTTATGTTTGTGTAGCTTAATCTTCTTGTGGGACTCCTAACAATAGAAACAGGGGCTGTATCTAACTCTGTTGCCTGCTTCTGGAACCCTTTCTTCTTACTGGCTTAGTTATTCAGCCTTAATAGAAAAAAAGCTGGGGAGGAAGAGTGCATGTGCAGGAAGTGGGGGAGTGCAGGTGGAGGAGGGGCTGGAAGGAGATGAGGGAAGGCAAACTGCTGTTGGGCTATAAAAACAAAAATAAATAAATAAATAAATACAAAGAAAGAAAAGACAAATTCTGTGCATAGCCTTCCATAGCTTGTTGGGTCTGTCTCTAAATCTCTTCTCCATCAACATCTAATTTGGTGGCTTAAAGTCATTCTTGGTGGCATTTTATGACAGAAAACAGGACAAGTTTCAAATCAAAGGTTAAAAAATATTCCTTAAATGTTTTCTTTTCCTCTAAGAGCTAATGATTGCACAGATGCTAACACACCCCTGAAGACAGTTCCACTGCCTTTGTAACTCTGTAGATATCCATGCCTACTTCCTGAAAAAAGGCTGTAGTCTGATTAGGTGCAGCTGATAAATTAATTGTTTGTTTGTTTGTTTTTTCCACATGATGCTGCAAATGATCCCACAGGAAGTTTTACAGTATCTCTCATGAAACCTTTAATCACATTCCTTCATGTGAGTATTAGAAATAAATTGACCATCACAAGTCATTATCTGTATCAGCAGCTTAATAACTTCATTCTCATAAAATTAAAACTTAATACTTCACAATTCTTGAGCTAGGAAAATTAAATAGGAAATATCATTTGTTCTAAAATATCATAAAAACAGAGTTAACCTTTCTTGCATTGATGTCCTCTTGGAGCAATAAAGTCTAAAAAGGGAGAAGAAAGAATATGTTGAAATTTAACTGTGTTTAAAAACAATCTATCTTTAATAGGCAGGGAAAGGCCCTGCAGTATCATCTTTAATTTCCATAAATAATGTATCACTTGAATCTCCCTGCCTGGAATTAATATAGGTATGCTACAACATATTTTCCCATATGCCCCTTAGCTTATAACTACATCAAAGGTAGTTTTAGTTATTCAAAGAACAGTAGTCCCCTTCAGCATGTGGGTGTGTTCTTTTTACAATTTTCTGGATTATTCAAATGACCACAGGATAAATTTTAAGATGGGAGAATGTCACCATTGACATCTGCTTTGATTCATATCTATCCAGTGAACATGGCTTAGCTGGAATAAGTGCATTAATTAGAGTCCACCTAAAGATCATTAATAAATTTTCTCTGCAAAGCTGTGAAATACTTAAAAAACAAACTTTGTCAGAGATTGTATTCAAAAATAAACTTAAAAGCTAAATTACATCTCACATGTGTTTGCGTGCATGATTAATGCTTTTATTACTAATTTTCCTGTTGCTGTGATAAAATACCATGACCATAATAACTTACGGAAGAAAGAGTTCATTTTGGCTTACAGTTCCAGAAGAATAAGATTCCATCATGGCAGAGAAGCATTGCAACAAGAGGAGACACAAGACAGAAGCAGGAAGGTGGGTGATCACGTCTTCAACAGCAGACGGTGAACTCAAAGTGGGGTGAAGTAATGAGTATTCAAAGGCTGCTTCAAATGACTTACTTCTTCAAACTAGGGTCTACCCTCAAACACTTCCATTACCGTTCTTTGGTTGAGGCATATCTATGTTGTTCCCAGTTTCTGGCTGTTGTGAATAATGGATAAAGAAAATGTGGTACATTTATACAATCGAATATTACTCAGGTGCTAAAAAAACATGAAATTTTCAGGCAAATTGATGGAACTAGAAAAATCATCCTGAGTGAGGTAACACAGACCCAGAAAGAGAAACATGGTCTGTACTCACTTATAAGTGGATATTAGCTGTTTAGTAAAGGATAATTATACTATAATCCACAGATCCAGAGAAGCTAAGTAACAAGAAGGGCTCAAGGGGGAACACATGGATCTTTCTGGGAAGGGGAAATAGAATATATTTTTAAAGAGGATTGGAGATGGGAGGAAATGGGAACAGGAGGGGTCAGGTGGAAGGAGTGATGGAGAGAGACAGAATAGAGACAAACAACTGGAATTGTGGATAATTGGGGGTGGGTGGGTGATGCGGACCTCGTTCAGTGGAAATTCCCTAAGAAAGACTCCTCGTAATGAAATACAGAGTCTGAACTGGTCTTTCTGTAACCAGGCAAGGCTTCTAGTGGTAGGACTGGGACACCAACCCAGCCACAAAAACTTTGATCTACAGTTTGTCCGGCCTGCAATATGTGCTGGAACAATGGTGGTTCAGAACTCCTGGGAGTCCTCATCCAAAAAAAAAAAAAAAAAAAAAAAAGTTCTAACTAGTGGCCCACACCACAACAGGGAGCCGATGCCCAACACTGCCCAGGTGGTCAAGAAGGAGAGACTGGATTGCTCAGGAGACCTAAGACAGAACCAAACACAACTGACAAATTATATATATATATATAATGACTTCGAATGATATGTGGCTGGGTCTTTCTTTGGACTACCTGCTCCCAAATAATAACACAGAGACTTCTTATTAAGTACAAAAGCTTGGCCTTAGCTTAGGATTGTTCCCAACTAGCTCTTGATACTTAAAATTAACTTGTTTATATTAATCTACATTCTGCCACGTGACTCCTTACTTTTCCTCAGTACTGTATGTCCTACTTCCCTGCATCTCCCTGGCAAATCCTCCTCTCTGAATCTTTCCTAGCATTTCTCTCTCTCCCCAAAAGTCCCACCTATTCTCTCTTGTGTAGCTATTGGTCGGTCATTCAGTTCTTTATTACACCAATCAGAAGGGGCCTTGGCAGAGACACATCTTCACACTGTACAAAGAAATGACCTCACAAGAGCTATATATTGGTGCCTAGCCAATTATCATCAGAGAGTCTTCATCCAGCAACTGATGGGAGCAGATGAAGAGACTAACAGCCAAACATTAGGTGATGCTCAGGGAACCCCATGTATGAGGGGAAGGAAGGATTGTAGGAGCCAGAGGGATGGAAGATGCCACAATAACATGTTTGACAGAATCAAGTAAGCAGAGGTCTCAGGGGCTTACAAACACTGAAGTGATGATCGTGGACCCTGTATAAGTTTGAACTATGTCCTTGGCTTATACATTATGGTCGTGTACCTTGCTTTTCTTGTGGAACTCCTAACAGTGGGAGTGAGAGATGTCTCTGACTCTTTAGGTTGTTCTTGGGACCCTTTTCCTCCTACTGGTTTTCTTGTCCAGCCTCAATATGATGGTTTATGCCTAGTATTATTGCTTCTTGTTATTCCATGTTTGGTTGATGGTTGATATTCCTGGAAGGTCTGCTCTTTTCTGAAGAGAAATGGAGGAGGAGGGGGTCTCGAGGAGAGGGGAGGTAGGAGAGAACTGGGAGGGGTAGGGGTAAGGGAAACTTAGTTGGGATGTATTATATGAGCAAATAATGATAAAAAACATAACAACTTCATTGTTATACAAACAAAAAACATGAAACAACATAAAAAAATACCTTCTATTATCCATTACCTTGCCCCATAGCACCACAGACATGTCAGTTTGTGGAGGAAATTTCTCATTCAAAACACTACAGGGATCTCACCCTTGACATATGTAAATTAAAATTTCAGAGAAAGAAAAAGACAGGCTCATTTTTATTTTTAACTTAGTTTAATTGAAAACAAAACATTCAATGAATGAAATGTATATAACATAATTAGAAGTAGGAGTCATTTAATTTGGGTTACTTAAGTTTGGCTCATTATCCCTGTATTCAATTGTTGTACTTTGTCTTAAAGGCTGGAGTTTACACCCTTATTTCACTTTAGTAACGTGGCATGTATGCTTGGAGGATCAGAGTGATATCTTTTAGATTTGTTCCTGTATTCTACTTCAATTATTCATTTTCTCCCAGCCCACTTCTCCTGATAGTTTCAAATGGACACATCTGTGCTTACATTTAAATTAATTGATTAATGGTCAGAAAGTATAGAGAATAAATAATATCTCATTAGAAAAAGGTTAAAACAACACTTAATTGCTTTTGCTTCTGTTTGGAGACAAGATCTCATGTAGCCCAGGCTGGCTTCAAAGTCTCTATGTAGCTAAGTCCAGCAGTGAATACCTGATCCTCCTGCCTCAGCCTCCTGAAAACTGAAATTTAAGAAATATTGCATGATTCCTGGGAGGGCAAATAATTTTTGCACACAAATTTCATAATGTTTAAGTTGCAAAGAAAGTGATAAATACAACATATATTTGTATAATTCTTAATTATAGTTCACATTGAATACTCCAAAAATTACCTACTGAAGTGAGAGAGATTTCTTAATAATACTGAATTTAATTTTAATATCTGTGAAAAGTACACTTTACATTTAAAATAACATGTTTTTCATTAAAATTTTAGATCTTCAAACGATTTTCATAAAATATTAGTAATTTTGGAAATTGTCTCCTATTGCATGCTAATTTTTATTTACAGACGCTAAAATGTTAATAAATGAATGTCCACAGACACTTCATAAAAAATTCTCACACTGTCTAAGTTATCATTTTATTTACATTTGCTGCCATGACTTTCGAAAAGTCAAAGCACAGGGCATGTTATTAGAAGTTGATCTTAATTCATCTACAAGAGAGAGCTACTGGAAAGGTTTTTTTTTTTTTTCTCACAGGCATGAAATTTGATGGTGTTGGGAGGGGGTGTGGTTGATGTACAAAGGACACAACAACGCTGACGACCTGATTTTGGATCCCAGAACCCAAGTAGACCCTGATGTCTGATGTAGTGCAAATTGTAATCCTAGTGACCCCATGCAAAGTGGGACTTGAGGCAGAAAATGCCTAGGAGTGCTCATGCCAGATAGGCTGCATACCTGGAAATAAATGAAAGGTCTCTGTCTCATGCAGCTGGCAGGCAAGCACTGATACCTGTGGTTATCCTCTGACTTCTACTCATGTCTCATATGCCATGACATGCATGTGTCTGCACCCTCACACACAAACATGCATATGTAAATATATATCCTTCTCCCTCCCTGTCCTCATTCTCTCTCTCTATCTCTCTCTCTGTCTCTCTTTCTCTCACACAAACAAACACACACACGCACAGACACACATGCACACACAAATGCATCCACACATGCAAATATAATGTCTTTAAAAGAGAATAAAGCAATAAGCTTGTCTCAGTCATTTGCCTAGGAAGAACATTTCTCACACTTAATTTCTGTTGCTTACAGGTGTATGATTCCCGTGTTTTTTACTCTTTCAAAGAGTTTGCTATTTCATGCATCTTGAAATTTGCTTCCTATGACAGTTATGATGTGATGATTTCTAACCCATCACTTCAGATGTGATGAACTCTACAGTAGGGGAGATAAACTGACATATCTTATCCAGAATTCATGCTCCTTGTGAGAGTAAGCCTGTTTATAAGTTGTGTGTATTGTTCCAGAAGGCAGTTTATACAGCTACTTTAACTTACTAGCAGTGGTTATTTCCTATTTAATTTCTTAGAAAATTTATCTGGTAAAATGGAAGAATAGCTATTATCTGGACATATATGTAAATATAACCTCTGAAAGTAGACCAGAAAGAATAAGTTATAAATCAAATAATCAGTAGGAAAGCTGATAAACCTGGTCATTGTGTTTATCTTGAGATACAATTTTTGTGTGACTTTAGCAGTTTCCCTATTTCACTCTAAAAGATAACTTATTAATATGAATTATTTTTGCAGATATATATCTGTTACATGGTTTTCCTGGTGAATTGTGAAGTAACATCTGTCTACTCCAATAAGGGAACCAGTGACAGACCACAGAAATAATCCTACCCATGTCTAACTTGTTGAACCTATGAATTTATTAGAACTATGTATACAAGGATAGGTGATGGGCTCCTTGTAGGGGCATTGGTGACTGAAGAGAAGCTACATGACGAAGATGGCTCATATCAGCTGTACCCTTGTGTACATCTGCCCAGACCTTCCAAGTCTCATACTTATGAAGATCCACAAGGTTTGTAAGTTCCGTTAGATTCCTGATTTTTGTTTTCTTTGTTTTCAGTGACTTTTCATTTTCTAAAACAATTGAATAAAAAAGAGGCCATGAGTTTGATAAAGCAATCTGGGTAACATGGGAGGAGCTGGAGGAATAAAATTGTTAATTACATTAGCACTTAAAGTATTGTGAAATTTTGCCCGATTGACTTTAGATTATTTTTAGCTTTTATTGGTGTATCTTCACTATAAAGATTTTACAGTCTTTTGTAGACAATTTCCAGTATATAATGGCAATTCTTATGAGGCAACCGTCTCTCTCCAAGAGAAATGTTTTACTTTGGAGGAAATAGGTCAACAGGAATACCCTACAGACAAGCAAAGCTGCAAACTGTCAGAACCAAGTCTTTATCTTCCCACTAGCTCTAATAGTCTCTGAGCTAAGATGCAAAAAGGATCCTCCCTCTGGGTGGAAAGTTAAGCAGTCAAAGCATGCCATCTTCTGTGGCCATACAGATAGCCAAGATTATACAACTCATTTTCTTTCACAGGTCAAGTGAAAGGTACTAAAAAGGATCTTAAGTCAGTATCAGAAATGGTACATCATATGTTGAGTGAGTTTGATTTATTTCACTACTTTAGGATGTGAGAGTTTATCTCCCTTATAATAGAGTTCATCACAACTGAAATGATGGGTTAGAAATCACATCATAACTGCCATAGGAAGAATACTACTAATTCTGGTCTTCATTAAAGTGATAGTTCAGATGTTTGAAAATACATGTGTGTATTGGAAAAAAAAATTTGAAATACTTTTATTTTTAAATAGAGACATTTAAATAAATACCACTCATTGCACAAGCTTAAAATATATAGACTTTGGAAAAGTGACAATTTCTTTACCAAAACACTCTGTATATTATAATACCATTATCATATCTCTGATAGCATCATCCGTTATTATATTGGGACACAATTATGTGGCTGATAAAATTTGAATTATATATTTTAATGAGCAAATTTTCCAATGGAATTTTAAGGTTCAAACAGTCCACAAATGCACACAGTAAAATGTGAAAGATTTTGGTAGCCCTGAACATTAGAATTAGCAAAATTAAATTCCTTTGTTCTTTGAGTGAGCATGCCTGACTATAGCATAGTCCAAAGACAATATTTGAAGCTGATGGATTAATATCCTGTTTTATACATGTTGCTGTGTCTTTAAAATTGAATGGATGAATGAGTAGGTCTCTGCATCTTTATCTATTTCTTATAACTTTTCTTGGGCTCTTCTCTTTGTTTGTTTTGTCCTCCTCTTCTGTGTTAGTTTTTGTTATATTATATTATATTATTATATTATATTATATTATATTATATTATATTATATTATATTATATTATATTATATCATATCATTATATCTTAGAATCTGTTTGTTTTCTTTTTTTTTGTTTGTTTTTTTTGTTTTTGTTTTTTGGTTTTTTTTTGGTTTTTCGAGACAGGGTTTCTCTGTGTAGCTTTGCGCCTCTCCTGGAACTCACTTGGTAGCCCAGGCTGGCCTCGAACTCACAGAAATCCGCCTGGCTCTGCCTCCCGAGTGCTGGGACTAAAGGCGTGTGCCACCACCGCCCGGCGGTCCTGTTTGTTTTCTAACAAGAGACAGAAGAAATGGATCTGGATGTGAGAGGAGTTGAGGAACTGGTAGAACTAGAGGTAGGGGAAACTGTTATCAAGATATACTACAGGAGAAAAATAGACTTTAATAAAGAGAAACAAATAAAAATATACCAAGTTTTGAAGAGAGCTTTATGTAGCTGGAGAGCACCTGGGACAAATAAAATGAAAACTGTTAAAGATTACAGTTGACTGCCACAGCCAAGGCTCCATGTCCATACAACATTTAACTTTGAGGATATTGTCAACTCTAAGAAGTCATGCTATGACTTTCTCCACATTACCAAACTTCTAACTCCAGAAGAAAAACAAAATCACATTTATCATTCTAGGTACAGCTTTGAGATATTTTTCTACCCACAAGTGCAGAAATAATTTGAGTTTTTTTTTTTTTTAACTGATACTGGGCTATGATGAGAAAATTTGCAAACAGCTGTGCCAAATGTTTTGTGTATATTTGAATAAGTTATACATGCTGGTTTACAAATTGTCCTAGCCCGGTGTCATATGGAGCAATTTTCCCAGCAGTGCTGTATCCAACTTTTTGTCTTTCTCTATCAAGAAGTATATTAGTTAGTACAAAGTGTCTTAAGAGTCATAAATTAGCCGGGCGGTGGTGGCGCACGCCTTTAATCCCAGCACTCGGGAGGCAGAGCCAGGCGGATCTCTGTGAGTTCGAGGCCAGCCTGGTCTACCAAGTGAGTCCCAGGAAAGGCGCAAAGCTACACAGAGAAACCCTGTCTCGAAAAACCAAAAAAAAAAAAAAAAAGAGTCATAAATTATTTATATATATCTATATATATCTATATATATAGATATATATATAAAGTTGTGTATTAAATTCTATGAATTTGTGCAATGAGTAAATCAATTTATATTATTAACCTGGTTTCCTCATCGCTAAAATGTTGACATCAGCACCAGATATTGCATGACTGTTGGTAAGTATCATATCAATAAGAAATATTACTCATAAAAGTGATCAGCCCCTTAGATGCTATGAAAATCTCAATGCTAATTCAAATTTGTGAGTATGAAGGATGCACACACTTACAAAATAAATCTTTAACACTCAATATTACTCATTGTAAAATAGAATAATATTAAACCCAAAGCAAGAAAATCTGAAACGACTTAAATAGAAATTACATAGAGTATTTATCATATATTCTAAGAACCATAGAAGGGGTTTATTTATAAGTAAAAAGATATATAGCTAAATTAAAGGCATTTTCCTTTAAAATAGAAATTATCTTTGTTAATTCAGTTGCTAAAACTCTAGAACACTGAAAACAACTGTTTTGTACTTTCCTATGCACTCTATGAATACCCTATTCATATTCTAAGGCTCCACTCAAAGGAGGAAAAGGGAAATGTGTATTTTATGCTCAGCTCAGTCATATACCATGAGGAAATTAAGCTGGCATCAATCTCCACTGTGCAGTAGTATCACAAGTATTGTTGAAGTAACAAACTAAATTTTAATTGATTTACAGCCTCTCTATGGGATGATATACATATATGTCAACTTTATTGCCCTGAGCCTATGGCTAGTCAGATTGTAGACCTAAGAAGAACATCTACTATTATTGAATAGTAGAACCCCTCATTTTTATTCAGACTATGCCTGAGTTTAGACATGAGGCATGGAATGGAACAAAGAGACAGCACATGAGATTCCAAAGCAAAACACTGAGTGTAGCTGCAAGGAGAAATGGGTTGATGAACCGTTGACATGCTGTGTGACTTACTGGTTTTGGGGAATCAAGCTTCTTTCTTTCCCACCGTTTGTTGGGTGCGCTTACAATGAAATTGATATGATTCTTAAAAATCAAATGATATTTACCTTTATACAGTAATTTTAATCTGAAATTATGTTTGTGAAAGCACTATATTTTAACTCAGTAGAGCTAATAGAAACTCTTCAGTGACAGGAGCAGTGAAAAAAATAATAAATATATTGAAGTTGGTCCCCATCTACCCCTCAGAGCAACTTATGATTAAATTTTATAAATCAAAGAAAATGCATGGACAGTTTTTGAGGTGTATTATTACAAACAGAGTAATAAGTTAAAATGAAATAGGAACTGTCATTGCCACTACTACTGTTGATGATTAACTGTGCAAAGTCTTACAAATTCTGTCATAGGAAGAGACATGAGGTGAGGTTTTTGTAAAGAATGTGTAGCAATTGCCACAAGTAAAGGAGGACCAGAAAGAGAAAGAAGAGAGAGGAATGCAGAGGGAGACGATGAGGAGGAGATGAATCAGGAGAATGAAAGAGAAGAACACCGCAGGAATTGTGGAAAGAATCACAGATAAACACATGTTATCACATATTATGTGTTTAGATGGCTAGAGAATACATCAGAGGCATTTGGCTTTGATTTAAATATATGCACACATGGTAAAACCATATCATAAATTCTAATCTGTGTCCTAATGTGTGCTGCTTTGAACACAGGTGCTGACCATCAGCATTCCCCTTTCCTGAAGAAACTATAAGAGAACAGTTCCATGTCTTCTAGAAAATAAACGTCACTTTTAACTACCAACAACTACTGTATGTCCCACTGCTGTGACAAATTTTCTGATAAAAGTAATGAGAAAGGAAGAATGTACTTTTGCTCAATTTAAGGCTGTGGTCCATACTGCCAAAGACACTGTGGCCATGAGAGCTACTCTAGCCAAGGTAGCAGGATGTGAGGCAGGTCTCACTGCATCTTCACTCGGAAAGTAAAGATCACTGAGCTTGCTTTCTCCTTGTTATACATTCCTGTTCTCAGGCCCACATAATGGTGCTGCTCAAGCTCAGAGTAGGTTTTCCTTTCTCAGTTGAACCTCTTTGGCAATGCCCATAGGTGCATCACCTATGTGATTCTAAACTCCAGGCAAGTTGGCTATAAATATTAACTACTACAGAAGCATGATTCAAAATGCCTTCAAGTTGTATTGCCTCATTTGCTATGTTTTATATTTCCTTGAATTTATAGATCAAATTTTCATCTTCAGTGGAAGTGTAGTCCCCCATTCTTATTGAAAATATTAACCATCATTCACCTTTAAATCAACTGAAGTATATTAGTTTGGCATTGTGGTACATGCCTATCATCCCTGGATGCTAGAGGCAGAATCAGAAGCAAACCTGAGCTACACAGCAAGTTGCAGGCAAGGTGAAGTTACATAGTGAGATCCTGTCTGATAAAGATGAATGACTCCTTTATGTACTCTCAGGACTCCACAATAAGTGTCAAAACTTTCCAAGATGCTTGGCATGTGATCTCAGGAAACGCAAGCTGCCTTTCAAACTGTCCCTTTTAAATCCTGCTGTAGCCAGGACTGGGAATGAAGACTGTTTTAACACAGCCTATGAGGGCCCTGAACTTTTATTGAGCAAAAGATAGAGATAATGCTTACTGAGTAGGGTTGGGTCTTACTCATTTTTCAAAAATATTTGAACAATCTGTGTCATCTATAAATGATGTATATAAATTAAAGTTTTTTGTATACTTAATAGACCACTTACTTTGCTGTACAAAAACTGTTTAGTTTCATGAAGTCTCATTTGTCAGTTTCTGGTCTTATTTCCTGTGCCTATATATTTAAGCATACTTCTTTATATTTTTCCTTTGTTGATTTCCAGGTATCTGGTCTTCTGTTGAGGTTCTTGATCTACTTACAATTAAATATTGTACAAAATGATAAGTAAGGATATATTTCATTTCTCTTCAGGTTAATCCAAGTTTCCCAACACCTTTTGTGAAGGAAATTATCTTTTTCCAAGGTATATTTCTGGTATATGCATTGAGGTCAGGTAGCTAGAATTAGTTGGAATTTTACCTGGTCACAGTTACATATGTCCTCCCCACCCCCCACTTCTTTCTCAGGAGAGACTATGGCTCCAACAAAAAAAGAAAAATCCCTGGTAATAAATATTATTTAATCCTATCATTTCTTTGATTAGCTTTTATATAATTGAGAGAAGGAATTTGTGGTTGATTTTTCTTCTAGCACACTCTTAATTATATTCCAGAATAGCTGTATCAGTGTATATAGTTATTTTGTGTGAAATCTCCAACAGAGAATTAGAAATGCATGATATATCTTTATATAAACTGCATATGGCTTGGGAGTACTTAGATTTCCATTTGTGTAATCAACATCTAAAGACAGCTGCTTTGAGTTGAATGGCATTGGAGAATCAATCAGAAATCCATTTTAATGTAAGTCATAAAATAATAATTGATAAAAAATTGTACTCTGAACTATGCAAAGATTATCCACTACACAAAACAATATCAGAGTCATTTAAAAAAGACTAAACCTAATGAAGTATTTTTCATACTGTCATTTGACTCAGTAATGACAACGTTGTTAATGAAAATCAAATGAGCTAAAAGATGCATGCTTTAGAAGAGAACAGGGGAACCCAAGGGCATCTTTCCAAAAACACAGCCAGGGCATGTGTTCGAGCAGCCTGATTTCTTTATTTCCTTCTTCTTCTTCTTCTTCTTCTTTTTTTTTTTTTTTTTTTTTTTGGTAAGGAGGTGCAGATCATTATAGCAATCACAGTAATCTCTGTTATGTGCAGTGAAAAACAGAGTTGGAGTCATATAAATTGATAATGATCTTTTCACTGTATAATAAATTCCCAGTGGAAATTGGTTGACTTTCCCAAAGGCAATTTTATTACTTTTTTATGGGAATACACTGAGTTGGATACTTTCATCTTCCTAAAAAACACACAAACATAGTTTAACATAAGAGTGAATAAGTGAATAATGCTTAAGTACATTACACCCTAGTATAACCATAATTATTCTACTATCCCTCTAACTATATTTTTTTTAGTTGTACGCTTACTCCAAAAAAGTTACATAGCATCCTACTCTCTCATAAGTTTCTTTTAAACTTGTGTAACAACCATGGCAATGTCTGAATTTATGTCAAATATTTCTGATATTACAACCATTTCCTCTCAATGAATCAGTCTAGTTATATAGAAATAATACATAAATCACTTGTAGAAGTTACTAAATTAGGCATAGTCTTGGTACAGAGAAAATTTCATTTGAATAGAACATTAGCACAGTTCAAAAGAAGACTAGTTTGTATTAAGGACTTAATACATGTAGCTCACTGAGTGGACATAGGTAAGTGAATTAATGTGTTTGCCTATTGACATTGGGTCAGTTCTGGAGGGAGAGTATCCTCGTAGGAAACTTATAGTTTGGAGATTTCATTCAAGCTATTATAGGAAAGAATGGCATTCACAGTGTTGAAGAGTCACATTCTGAACCATGGTGCGGAGAGAGACAAGAGCATCTCAGACTTAGCTAGTGTGATGAGCAAGCTCAGGGACTGAACCTATACAATATTTCTTTATTTATAAGATTGACCACCTAGTCTTCCAGTATTACTCCATTATGTCTGGAATGTGTTCTTAAAATTCATACATTTTAGTGTTTGTCTGAGTGTATTGGGATGCATGCTAGGATGCAAAATTTTGGGGATATAATTCCTACTATAATCATCTGGATGAGCTCTGATCCAATCAGATTAGTCTCCTAAGGAAGGAGGTCATGCATTGTCACTAAGAGATAGACAGTGTATGAGCATATGAAGGGTTAATCTGCAATCCAAGGAAGGAGCTTGGAGTGGAGTGATGATTTAGGAATCTTCTAATTTTAACCTCGAGGATTCTACAAAAACAAATTTATGCTGTTAAGGTATGGCAGTTTGTAACATGTTGCTGAAAAACTTAAACTAACATCTTTATCTCAAATAGAATCACATGGCCAGATGGAAACATCAAATGATGGAAAGACTATCTTATGACACACTCAGGTTAGGATTAGACCAGTCAGTACCTGACAGAAATGCTCAGAAGAAAACTGTTATTAAGACTGTCATTATGTTGTTCATCAACCTCTGATGGCAAACACAGATTGTTACTTTTATTGAAAATACACATGGTGCTAGGTAATTTGGTATGTTGATGAAATTTTGGCCCTCAGGAGGCAGAACTATGAGAAACACTACAAATTCAAAAAGAGTTTGGTATACAAAGTGAGTTACATTACACCTGAATCTACATAGTGAGAATCTATATTTCAAAAAAGTCTGTGTTAACTTGTGTTTTAAATCTTTGCTATATTTGATTATTTGGGTTGTTGTTTTAATGTATAGATTTTTTACTTGATAATTTTTTCCATCAATTTTTTTTTTGTTTTTGTTTTTCGAGACAGGGTTTCTCTGTGTAGCTTTGTGCCTTTCCTGGATATCGTTCTGTAGACTAGGCTGGCCTGGAAATCACAGAGATCCACCTGGCTCTGCCTCCCGAGTGCTGGGATTAAAGGCATGCGCCACCACCACCTGGCTTCCATCAATATTTTAAAAAGGTGCCACATCATTCAATATACTAAATACATAATCATTTGCTAACAAATAACATCTATTTGCATTTTATTTTATTTTTAAGGATTTATTTTATTTTTTATTATATATACAGCATTTTTTATTATTATATACACAGTGTTCTGCTTGCATGTATGCCTGCAGGCCAGAGGAGGGCACCAGATCTCATTAAAGATGGTTGTGAGCCATCATGTGGTTGCTGGGAATTGAACTCGGGACCTCAGGAAGAGTAACCAGTGCTCTTAACCTCTGAGCCATCTCTCCAGCCCCACTATTTACATTTTAAAATCTAAAGTAAAAAATTCTCTATGAAAATTCTACAGTGTACAGTATAAGGTATTTGTTTTCCCAAAGATTAATCTCTTCCCAGAAATAAAAATTCTGCTAAATTCTGATAAACTTAATGTCATTGTTGTAATGTATTATTAAACTATTAGAAAAATTTTAAATTTAGTGACATCAGTGAACAGCCATGACTTTGCCTGTGATGACATCCTTTTATGTAACTCTACAAAAGGATGGCACATCTGTAAGAGTGAATTCAGTCAAAAACCATGTTCATTATGGATAGAAGGTTGTCTACCAAATATAATAATTTCAGTTCTATTAGGTACACTGCCCATTTTTAAGTCTCATTAATTAACATTTTGAAAGAAGTAGCACTATATTGGATTTTGTATTTTATTATTTATCTTAATAGTTTTACATACATGCATATGACTAAATGTCAATTGCTACATAACAAAATATATCACAAGTTTTAGATTAAAAGAAAGTCATTAATTAAAAAATTAAAAAATATTTTAAAACTTATTAGAAGTGTTCCATTTAATTGGTATTAAACATAATTTTGGCTATGATTGTAAACAAATTTAAGACAGATTACTTAAGTCGGAACTTATTTTTTAATTATTTACATTGGAATTTTTTTATTTAATCTAATTTCTTCTCTTTTTCTGTTTCTTAAATTTTTAGGTTGAGAGAATAATTTTATCTATGTAAGTTTTACTGAACAGCTCCTGGCCAATTTTAGTGAAATGTTTCTATCTCATTCTACCAGCCATTCATATTTCCTTCTTTTGTATATAGATATTAGAATGTTTTTTAAAAAGAGAAAAAGTTTTGAGAACTTCATACTTAACTATGGACCCTACATCAGCCCAGATAAGGCACTGAGGACAAAGCAAAGAATCACTTCCATTCAAGTCAGTATTAGTGAAACAGTGTGTATATTGTGGTTCGTTGCAAGCACATGGATGAGAGGTTTCTTACAGGGTCATGGCCAACTCAAAAGCAAATACATTATAGAAAAGCCCCCTGGGGCTGGCTGATATCACACAAGATTGCATCACCACAGTTCCCTGAATAAAATACTTTCAGAAATCTCCACTAATCTCCTATGCCTAGTAATAGTTTACTGCTCAAATAAAGTGAGAGACTTTGTGAGTCATTAATTCCTAGAATTTCAAGAATCTTACAAGTCTCTTTCTCAACTATAAATAAATTAAAAAAATAAAAATATAATTGAATGTTTCAATTGACAAGAACTAGCTACCTAACAAGAGCTAGCTCCTTAATGATACTTCACTAAAATATTGAATATATACAATTATTTGAATATAATTCATATTTTATATATACTGCCAATATAACACAGTTGAGAAAAAAATTGAAAATATGGCTTTGTAGTTCATTGAAACTGTCTTTAGCAGATTCTTGTTTTGCTTCTATTGGTTTTTTTGCAACTCTGCTGTTTTAGGGCTATCGTTCCACTGTGCAGAGACATATGTTTAAAGCAAGAAGACAAATGAAAGCCAATAGTGCTTGCTTGCTTGTTTGCTTTGATTTCTGATTTTCTCCAAAAACGAAGATGATGTGACAGAGAAATACTCATCAAAGGTATATTTTCCTCTTCTAATATTTAGAAATTCAGAACTCTAATCAGGAGATCTGGCAGCTGGTTTATAATTTGCAATAGAACCAAAGAGCATACCCTAAGCACAAAATATATCCTCTATGCACAAACAAGTACTTCCTTTCTTTTTTGCATTTTTAAAAGTTTTTATGTTCAAATAGAAAGAAAACAAGTAAGTTATTTGGATCCAGTAGAAAAACATTAATATTGTCAAGAGCAATGCATGAAGGGTAGTAAGAATATAGATAATTTCATCATAACATGCCTTCATTTCCTGTTTTCAAGAGATTTGTTCTCTGTGCAGTTGGAAAAAAGAGCTGAGGACAGCTGGAAGAGCATCTAGGTTGGTCTGGTTCAGTGGCATTGATGGTGATCATGAAGAGGTCAAGATCCTCCTACTCCACACTCTTGAGTTGAAATAGATTTTGGATGCCCAGCAGTGGATTTCCACATTCATAGTTCTATGTTGCCCCCATCTCTTTCTTGGAACATTGACTACAAAGACGTCATTTTCAAAAAAAAATTAAGGAGGTCCAATCACAATCTTTGTTGCTATCTATATTATCCCAAGCACAGATGCATAAAATGAGGCATAAAAATATTAACCTTAACCTTCAGCTCCTTTGAATTCTGACCCCAAGTTTAATAGCAACAACAGCTACTAGAAAAAATCCATAGAAGACTTATGTAGGCTTCTGTTTAGTCTACACTTATTGTAAACATCACATCAGAGAGATGGCAGTGTTTGTGCTCCTGCTCTTGGAGTAATGACCAAAGGACAGAGTTTTTACTGGAGATATTGAGGCTATAGTTTAATATTCACTTGTATAAAACTATTATAATGTATGCAAGGCATTCCTCTTTGGAGATACTGGTGATGAGTTACAATGATATTTGCAAGAGTGTCATAATTGTGGGTATTGGTCCTCTGTCAATAGCTACTTCATAATGCAGCTGGAGAGATGGCTCAGAGGTTAAGAGCACTTATACTTTTTATAGAGGATATATATCAAGTTCCAAGCACTCACATGATGGTCCACAACAATCAGTAACGATAGTTCTGAGGGATAGGAATCCTTTTCTGGATTCCTAAGGCACCAACCTTGCACAAAATGCACAGATATATATGCAGACAAAACAGTTATATACATTAAAAATAGGTAGACAGATGGATAGATAGATGATAGATAAATGATAGATAGATAGATAGATAGATAGATAGATAGATAGATAGATAGATAGATAGATGTTTGACAAAGAAGGTAAGGTGAGGCGTATAAAAGTAAGCTCAGTAGAAAAAGGCAGATACTAAAACTCTGACGACATTAATTGGATTCCAGAAACTGATTCTAGAAAGATGTCCTCTGACATTTGAACTCTCAACTTTGCTTTGACACACACCCCACACACACACTTACACACACACAAATACAAACACAAGTCCATAAAATAAGTAAATCTGTTTAACAAAAAATCAGAAGATAACTTGGATATCCACAAGCATATGTGGAAAGTTATATATGAAAATCTTCATTTTAAGTGGGAAGTCCTTTTGCATGGAGGAGTTGTAGACACTGAAAATATTGTTCAAGCTAAATATTACTGAGCATCACTCTTTAAATATTAGCAATATCTTGGCTATGAGATAGAATTCTCCATGCTATTGGAGAGCTACCTTCCTAACAAAAAGATGATGGGAGAAGGTATTTGATTTAGTGAGGGGGGCCTCATGTATTTCTGTCTTTCACACAGCAGACATTAATTGTCTTTTTACTTTGTGGGTTGATATAGGGGAAGGACATGGGATGCTGGAAGGATATGATGAAAACAAATGTCATCTGCCATGAGTCTCTCTCACCTTTCATATAAGGGAAGAATGAAGCAAAATGTTGTTAAAATCTCAATATTATTGAGTAAATTCTTAAATTATTAAATCTCCTTAAGGTATGTACAAACAAAAATTTTCACACAGTAAATGAAAGAAAAATGGCATTCTAGAAGAATGATCCAAACAGAAACTCATAGCAGAAATAAATCAAAGTAATATGAGCTAAGAAGTATTCAGATGTTCTAATAACCAAGTAAATAGATATATAGTTAAATTAATTGGATATTAAAATGTAAAACAATAATGAACATGAACTCAAGTTTGTAGGCTTTCAATGGAAATAAATTAATAAAATATATTAATAACATCTATATGTATTATGCCATTGAAGTAAAACTATATGATAGATTATAAAAGCAGTTTGGAAAACTTTATAACTATTTCTTCAAAATCTGTAAAGATAGGTTCTAAAACTAACATCAAAAACATACTACTTTTCATACATCCCATCAATGGCATCAATATACATGATAGAGTTGAGCCAACTGATTTATTTGATTTTGATGATTCTTATTTGTGAATTCCAATGTCATTCTTGTTAAGACCATAATAAAAATTTGATTAATACCTTACTAATTAACATAATTATTGCTAAGATATAATGTGAATTTTTTGATTGTCATTGCTCATAATTTAACAATAAAGCTTCTCTGTTTTGTCAGGATACCAAAAGGAACTAATTATAGTAGAATTTTGTTGTTTTTTGTTGAAAAAGTATGGTTTTCCCTTTTTTCATATGCTTATCTCAACATAAAAATCACATATATAAATTATATTTGCTTAAATATTTGTGTGCTCACAAAAATAGCTGATTTCTTTGTGAAGATGAATTGTGCTACCTCATGGTATAATTGGCTCTGAATTTCCTAGTGATAAGATACTAATCAGCCTTACTCAGGCTATGAATTATGATACTAACATGGTTCCCTCCTGGGAACAAAAAGTACCATGTATGTCCATACAATCAGCTCTGTGGTCCTCTCTCTGTCAGTGACACGGCAACAAGTTAACTAACGAAGCAACACCACTTTATATCCTACAAATCAATCACGGGAATATTTTAAGCAGTCTCATGATGGAAATGAATTGCAATTAAGATATGAAGACTTTGAACAATGCCAAGTTTCACACTTGTGAAGTTAAGAGGGAGCCAAAATTCACATTAAATTGATTTTTTTTCAGGAAACTCAAATCAATACATTAAATATGACTTTAACTTGGCTGGCAATATCTTAGACAAGAAGGAATTTGCTTCAAGGTGATTTTTTCAAAGAAATTGAGGAGGTTGGAGAATAAAATGAAAGTTAAATGTTCTGTATAATTTATGTTCTTATCATTTATAAGCAAACAAAGTATGCTAAAAAAAAGCATTATGTATGAAGTCCAACAATAATGACCTCCAAAAAGTTTAAGTAACCAGGAAGTGACATATAATATGTAATGACTTAAAAAAATTAGAGACACATCTCTTTACTACACAAACCAGTAATTCATATTTCAATATTTTAAACAGTAATTCATATTTCAATATTTTAAGCAGAATATATAACTAATCTTCAGATTTTCTTAAACAGTTTTCAATTTAAAGCTAATATGTTTTTCTTTTTTTGTGATTATAATTTAATTACATTTATCCCACCCTTTCTTCCTGCAAATTTTTTTATATATCCCTCCTCCTCAAATTCATGGTCTCTTATTTTTATACCAATTGTCATTGCATGCATTTGTGTACATACTTGTATGTTACTGAATATAACTTGTTCGGTCTCTATAATACTTCCTTACCTCTATATGTATTTGTACATACTTACATATTACTGAATATAACTTGTTCGGTCTCTATAATACTTCCTTACCTCTATGTGTATTTTTACATACTTATATATTACTGAATATAACTTGTTCGGTCTCTATAATACTTCCTTACCTGTATGTGTATTTTTCAGGGCTGATTGTTTGACACTGGACAAGCAGTTGGCATTTTCTTTCCTGTAGAAGAACACAACTTCCATTTGCAGCCTTCTTCAGTTGCCTATGTTTTTTTTTTTCTGTCCCTAAATGAGGCATTTATATCAAACCTCTTTCCCACAGGCTCAGGGATGATTGTGGATGAAGGGGGCAGAAATATTATATGCTGGTTCGACATTTTGGTTAAATTGTCATAAGCGAGGGTCATCTGAGAAGAGGGAACCTCATCTGAGAAAACACCTCTGCAAGAGTGGCCAGTAGAGAAGTCTGTTGGATATTTTCTTGTTTAATGATTGATGTGGGAAAGCTCAGCCCACTGTGAGTGCTGCCACCCTTGGGCAGGTGGTTTGTGTTCCGGTGAGAAATCAAGCTGAGACAGGCATGGGATGTAAGCCACAGTGCAGAGTTCCCCCATAGGCTCTGTTTTAGCTCCTGTGTCTAGGTTCCCACTGGACCTTCCTTCTCTGGCTTCTGTTCAAGAAGGACAATAAACTGTTATCTGAAATTAACTCCTTAGTCCCCAAGTGGCTTTTTATCACAGTGCTTTATCACAGTAGTAGAAAACTAAGACAAATTTTAAAAGCCAGAGATTGCAATGGACTCCTGTGAAAGTTATTTCTGGAGAAAACAGGGATCTTTCATGGACTATATTTCACTCTGTATGAAAAAATAAAATTCTGATAGAATACCCAAATTAAACAGAAGACAAGCATTAAGGAAAAAAAATCATAGATGCTAATAAGCCTATGTTTGGGGTTGCAACGGCTACCTCATATAAGAGAAAATGAAGTGGATATTATGTTCTTCCCTGAGGCAATTCCTCTTTTTCTTGAAACACTCATTCATAGGATGTACTTTAAGTATTTCAACAAAGATAAATGTTAAATGCAAAAGATAAACAATAAAATGTTTAAACTCACCAGGCGGTGGTGTAGCATGCCTTTAATCCCAGCACTTGGGAGGCAGAGCTAGGCAGATCTCAGTGAGTTCGAGGCCAGTCTGATCTATAAAGCGAGTCTAGGACAGGCACCAAAACTACACAGAGAAACCATGTCTCAAGAAATCAAAAAAAAAAATGTTTAAACTCTAATTTTGGGCATGATCCATGGATGGACTTTCTACAGTTAAATTATTCATTATTGCTGATGAGAAATACGTCAATGTACACCGCCTATTGGATTATAAAGAATCGAGAAAGTCTCTAGTATGAATATTACAAGAATGGGGTGTCTTTTAACACCACTGGACTTAAGAGAAATAGAACAATGCATCTAATTCTCTAGATAAAATGTAGCCTATACCATTACTAAACTTACCCTGATTCTAAGAATGTCACAAAAGAGTTCTGTGCATGTATTTTATCTATTTTAGATGTTGCAAAGGAGCATATTTTTCCATGAATGAGAAACGTACAAGAATGCTAGTAGAACAATGGAATACTAAATTCCATAAAATTTCAAATGAAACAAAACCTCAGGAAGGAGAAATATGTCTGATATAAAAATTGTGCTGTTGGAGTTTAATGAAAAATTAGGGATGAGGGATGTTGTAGCAGAATGAAAACAGTGTGGTTTAAACAATGGCAATGTATCGTCTCCAGCTTTTGGAACCTAGAAGTTCTGAATTAATGTGGTGCCAGGCTTCATCATCAACGAGAACCAGAAGAATAACTAGGAGTGATCGTGAGGTATTATGTTTCTGACTTATGAACCTGGCAATGTAATCTTTTGTGATTTGTATAAAAATACAAGGGCATTCACACCAAATGGGACTGAAGGCTTATGCCCATAATCCCTTATCTGTATTCAAATGATTTCCAACCAAAATGCTAAAACTACACATTGCAAATAAACAATATTTTCAATTTTGATGAAAACATGTGCATTCACAGGTAATAAAATAAAATAAAACAAGCTCACAGGCCTTGCTAGCCTAAAACAATAAATTCAAAATGGATTAAAGACTTAGACTGAAGACCCAAATCTAGGAAATTTGTAGACGAAAACACCAAGGGAACACAGTAGAACATTTGGGTAAGCAAGGTGATACTTTGGGGAAAGTCTCAAAAAAACATAATAAATAAATAAATAAATATAGAGAAATTGGCTGCATAAAATGAAAAAGCAAAGGAAAAGTTAACAAGTGAGGGTGTTATGACTATATGAAGCTCTGTCCTCACAAAGAAGCAGCAGGCATTTCAAGGGAGAAGCCTTTTAGAAATGCCTAAGATCTGTATATGCAACCTTTTTATTTTTGAATTGTTATGAAAAGGCTAAAATGTATAATTATAAGAACCAAACTTAATAAAGGTTTATGTCCAAGTAACACAGAAATATAGCTAGAAATACATTCAGTTTCTCAACATTTTTCTGGAGTCATCCATTGTGTTGTGGAGCTCATTGTGAGCCTGTGTGAGGTAACACAAAGAATTCATTGTTTAAAATATGTGTGATAATCCTTTGTACAAAGATGTCACATTCATTTCCTACTCCCTTCTTCATTTCTGTGTATGTGAATGTGTAAGAGGTGGAGGTATTTCTGGTTTATTTACTATGAAAGTCTCTTTAAACATCTTTGTGGGAATAGACACTTCTTTCTCTTAAGGCATAACTGAGCTTTC
The DNA here is from genome assembly GCF_949786415.1 of Peromyscus eremicus. NCBI lineage: Eukaryota > Metazoa > Chordata > Mammalia > Rodentia > Cricetidae > Peromyscus > Peromyscus eremicus. The sequence goes on from NC_081427.1 coordinate 10,278,006, forward strand.
TTGATAAGTAGGCTTATGTGTAGAAATTATTCAGTTAATTAAATAGTTAAGGATTGAAGCTGTTTTTCTGCTGTATTTTAAGAAGTTTACATGTACACAAGTATGTTTGTTTATTTATGTGTCTTGATTTCTCTGAAAATTTAGTTTGTCATTTGATTTCATAACCAAATATTTCTAATAATATAAATATCTAATTGAAGATAGTATTATCAAAATAAGACAAAAAGTACAAATGAAATTGAGAAAATTTTCTCATTACTGTAAAGGATATCCATATATACTCCAGAATTTTCACTTCTGTGTGTATTCCAAGAATCATTGACAGAAAGTTCTTCAGTCTAACGCTCTCCCAACTGCGTTATACCAGGCTCTGCTGACTCCCCATGGGAAGCCTTACCTTCATGTTGGAGGGAATGGAGAGTGGGTTGCAGGGGAGACTGTGGGGGCCGGAGGAAGGAAGTGGAGGATCTGCGATTGGTATGTAAAATTGATAAAAAAAAAAATTCTTAATTAAAAAAAAGAAGAACCAGTAGAAAAAAAAAGAGCATTCTTAATGTCACTCATTTCTCTGTTTCCAGGAACATATTTCATGAAAGCTAAAGGTATGTATTAATTGGTGAATGAATAAAAACTGTAAAATATATTGATAATAACTTTGGATATTGTCCAGCTATAAGGAAAAGTGAAATGCTGCCACAAACTATGACAAAGATAAACCCTGACAGTTTAAAAAATATTTAAATACTGCTCACAAAGAGGCAATGCTGAGATATTCCACATACATGTAAAATATAATGCCATTACAACCATGAATTTAAACTCATATAGAAAGAAAACAAAAATCATATTTTCACTGGTTGGTAAGTAGGAATTATCGGAATTGATTTCTCAATGAGCTTAGATTTTCATAATTACAGGACAGAAGTTATTGGATATGGCCAGTAGTCATAACTGCAAAATAAAATGTATTTAAGCTAATTATGTTTAAAACTACTTACTTTATGCTTAAAACACAGAGAGGTTGATCCCAAGAGGAGTCAAGGGTAAAGCACCTGGTAGACAACCATGATAACCCACATTTGACCCCTGATCTCACAAAAACTTGCAAGGAGAGAATGGAATGTACAAAACTGGCCTTTGAGTTCAACATGACACATTCATAAACACAGATCACCATACATACAGTAGAAAACATTAAAAAAAGACTAAAGTACTACATTTTATTTTACATACATTTCACAAATTAAAGAATATACAGAATATGATGAAGTTTGTAATATTGCCTCTGGATTCTTTCATTCAACTTAGAATTCTATTGCCCATATTTTCCATGACTTAATAAGTATAATATTTGTTATCAGCAGCCACTTTGATATTCACATTATTGTGGGTTGGAAGAGTTGCTAAATTCTGTGGTTTTAATTGGCATATGCCCAATGTGTAGTGATACTGAATATATTTCCATGTGGTTTAGACCTTTAGATATCTTCATTTGTAAAGTGTCCAAACCAAATTGTCCATAGTTCACTGAAGAAGGTGTCTTATTTTTGTATTTTTCTTTTTTATATTCTGGATAAAATGTTTTCTAAGATATTTATTATATATATTAAAAATTCAGCATCTTCCAATGCCTGGATTTTATGATCAGATATTTGTCCCTTTTATATTAAAAAAATGTTTTTCTCTCTACCATTTGTGTATGAGGCTCTAAGAAGATTTTTCCTGAATATATTCATAGACAGACAGACAGATGTATGTATCTGTTTATCTGTGTGCATGTGTGCATTAGATTTTATTGTTAATTATTTGTATGTGTGTGTGCATGTCTGATGGGATTTTGTGCAGGTTCTAAGCAGACCAGAAGTTTAGGAAGCCTGAGCTGGAGTTACAGGCTATCATGAGCTGCCAACATGAACGCTCAGAACTGAATTATGGTCCTTGGCCAGAACATTCAGTAAAGGCTTTTAATCACTAGGCCATCTCTCCAGTTCCAATTTATTTTCTGGTATGATTAATATAGGAATCTGCTATCCAATATAATTTTTGGTATTATGTTGGTATTACAATTTGAAGTCATTTTTTTTTCTTTTTTTAAAAAAATACGCTTTGGATAGTAAAAGAGTTTTGTGAAACAGTTATTTCTTCATTTACTTGTTACCTATGTTGACAGTGAAGGGCACATGCTTTAGGCATTTATTTAAATCACCCCTTCTCCTTCATCTATGTGTCAAGCTTTTACTGTGACCATACTGTTGATAACAGCTCTATTGTAAAATTTGAAATCTCTTAGCCCAAATATCCCAAATTCTTTACTTTTTTTTTTAACTGTAAGTGATGGTTGTTAAATTTTGCCAGATATTTAATTTTCATCTATTTTAATAACTGCTGTGGGATGCTCTGTTTGTCAAGTGTGTTGCTGATTGGTCAATAAATAAATCACTGATTGGCCAGTGGCTAGGCAGGAAGTGTAGGCGGGACAAGGAGGAGAATAAAGCTGGGAAGTGGAAGGCTGAGGCAGAGAGACACTGCCAGCCGCCATAATGACAAACAGCATGTGAAGATGCCGGTAAGCCACGAGCCACATGGCAAGGTATAGATTTATGGAAATGGATTAATTTAAGTTGTAAGAACAGTTAGCAAGAAGCCTGCCATGGCCATACAGTTTGTAACCAATATAAGTCTCTGTGTTTACTTGGTCGGGTCTGAGCAGCTGTGGGACTGGCAGGTAAGAAAGATTTATCCTGACTGTGGGCCAGGCAGTAAAACTCTAGCTACAAATAACTATTTTTCTGTTAATACAATAGTTTGTAATTATTTTCAAATTATCTAAATTTCATGAGAAATGAAATTGGATTGAATTTCTAGATTAAATACATGAGATTGCAATTTTAAATAGAAATAAAATGGTGACTAATAAGTTTTTCAAATTAAACTTAAATAGTGTTGATCTATTTGTCATGTTGCAGAGGATAATACAGTGAATTCAGACAGATATGAGTATAACTGAAGGTTAAATGTATTTTTATAAATTTTAAAACTAGAAAAGAAAGTGGTTTAAAGAGACTACCTCAAACTATATGAGAATCAAGACTATACAACATTGTATCATTTCATAGAAAAGATAGGCAACATTTGCACTGATATTGAAACATTTCATCCTGCAGGGAAGCTCCTTACATAGGAAGATGAACAACCCAAAATAGCTCACAGTAGTCCCTGAAAATGACCAGATTCACTAGGCCCCTTCCTCTCCCAGTAAGCATTAAAGATTACCAAGAGTTATTCTGAGACAAGCAACCTGCAAAGAAGACTTCTGAGACTAGACCAGTTTCCTAAAGAAACAAGCTGAGCAGCACAGAAGAGGTTCAGTTCAACTGAAGCACCTGAGGAGGACACTCTCCAACCTGTTGAGCTGCCTGCAGGCTGTACAGTGTGTTCCCGTTCCCAGGTTTGCGAGTTGTCACTCATGTTGGGGTGTGCTTTGATGATGCAGCGGTCTTTGAATTATTTATGCTCCTGTAAGTAACCCCTCACTCATAGTCCTGTAAGTAACCCCAATAATTATTCAATTGACCAAATTGGACTATGATGGTATCCATACTTTGGTCTGTAGTGGACTTCCTTCCTACCTGGGGTAAGTAGATTGTGTTTGTGTGTGTGTGTGTGTGTGTGTGTGTGTGTGTGTGTGTGTGTGTGTGTGTGTAGTGTCTCCCCAGGAAAGTTTTTGTCCCACAACAAAAGGCAACTTAATATTTGATTAATTTTTAAATAGTTAACAAAGAATAATTTATTGGTAAAGAATGGATTATCATTATTTCAGTTATGACATTTTGAATTCTCTATTTACTCAGACATTATTATTTCCAATAAATGGTTTCTTTCACAAGAATATAAAAAACCTATCATTTTTTTCTGGCATTCAGAATTTGAGAACTTTTTATCACTTTATCTATTAAAAGGGAATTAAAATTCTCATTTGTATACATGTCTATTGCATTATAAAAATGGGTTTTCCTGAATATATTTAAACTTACATTAAGATATTTGGAGTATGTTTTATTTTTTCTTTCCTTTCACATATTAGTATAATTAAATTTCATTTCATACATATTTTGTCATCATCATATAAATCAAAAAGCATTTAAAAAAGTCAAATAATGCTATGAAAAGAACCAAACAAATTAGTCTGAAATAACAATGGCAGAAATTACCACATTTACATGACAATATTTATATATTCCGGTTGCCATCCTGTAATACTTGCCCTATTCTGTTTACTGTAACTCATTAAAACATAATTGTCAATAAAGAAAGTGTTAGGATGACAATTTACAGTATATTTCAAATGCCTGGAAAAATAGTTTGAATTTATTTACCAAAAATTAATGACAAATATTTGAGGAAACATATATTCACCATCATTTCGCAATTATGAATTTATAGAAGTGTACAGACACCACAGTTTACTTGTTGAGTATGTATAAGTTTTAATTAAAAATAAATTGAAAATGATTTTAAACAACATAGGGCAGGTAAGATGCCTCAGTGGGCAAAGGTGTTTGCTGTAAACCTGATGGCCTGACTTTGACCGTCAGAACTGGAAGAATTTATCTGAAATTTTAATGATATTGTCTAGAACTCTTAGCATTAAGTATTTGTTTAATAGATATTAAGTTACTGAATATAAGACAGATTTACATATTTGTGAATGGATATGTTGAAATTACCAATGGCATAATTTTAATGAAGAAGGGAGAGAAAGATAAAATCATGATGGAAGCCAGAAGTAAAATTGACTTTCTGCCCCTTCTAGTCACGGATGAAAACACTCATTTTCATATTTATATTATGAAATTCCATTTAAGAGCCTTGATACATGTAGCTAGAGTTTTTTGAAAAGCTCTAGGTACAGATACAATTTTCTGGAATTATTTAATGAGTTAACAGATTTTTTTCTTTCTAAAAGAAAACCCATCTTGTTTAAAATGTAATCTTACAGATTTCCATATTTAAAAATGAAGTCATAAAGTTTCAGTAAAAAGCTTGTATACTTGAAACAGAAATATAGTTTTCTTTTTTTGGTTTCCTTTGGAGAGCATGCCATTCACTATATCCCCAATTCTGTGGAACTCCCAATGGCTGGCTTAGGATTTTTAGCGATTTCACTTCTTCAGAATTACTAGTATTAGGCTTATAATTGTAAGCTACAGTAACTGACTAAGAAAAGGGATTAAAATAGTTTGTGAATACTCTTTAGTGAAGGAAACTTGCTACCTATGTTTGCAGCACACAGTTCCAGGAGTAGCTAGAGGCTAGTTAAACCTGCTACTGCTCCTCCTGGAATACTATATTCAATATGGCTGATCATTATACCAGTCTGGTTGTCTGTCAGAAACCCCTTATAGTTAGGCATGAGTAGAACTATCTTGATCAGCCTACATCAAGAAGCAGTTTTCTATATGATACACTGTTGTGGGATAATCTTTTTGTACACTGTGAGGATATGTCTCTGCCAAAACACCTTCTGGTTGGTTTAATAAAGAGCTAAATGGCAAATAGCTAGACAGGACAGTATAAGCTGGACTTCCAGGGAGGGAAAACAACTTGGAGAAAGAGTCCAAGAGGCAGGGAATTCTCCACCCAGATACAGGGGAACATCAGACATACAGTATGGAAGAGAAATATAAAGCCTTGTGGAAGTACATAGATTAATATAAATGGATACATTTAAGTTATAAGAGATAGTTTGGAACATGACTAAACTAAAGCCGAGCTTTTATAATTAATAAAAAGTCTCCATGTCATTATTGGGAGCTTGCAGTCCAAAGAAAATCTGACTACAGTTGGTGCCTGAGGCATGGCGCATATACTCACACAGTGAGTGTCTGAGAAGGCTGGGAGTGGTTATGGACATAGAGTCTGAGGAGGCTTCCTGGCAACCACAGTCTCTCAGGTAGGCCCAGTGCTTGCAGCATACAAGGGCAAGGATCCTTTAAGAGGCCCTGCTGTGAAGCCAAGCACTTGAGGAACTGGCACTCTACTGAGAACTGGGTAGAAACGCTTGCCATAGCACAGACCCACCAACTTCCCAAAGTTGGGATGAGTAAACACAGCTACCCACAGGTGCTCAAGAGTGTAAGGCTCAGCTCTTATGGACCTGGGGTGTGGGCAGAGCAAGCTACAAGTACCATGTGCTAAGTGGAGCACTGCAGCAGATAGCCTGGCCCTTTATGGCTTCACTCACTTGACCAGAAAAGTCTGCAGGCATGCAGAAATCCTGGTCTAGACCAAGAAAAACCTCTTAACAGGTATAGTATGCTTGAAAATGTGCTTAGATGTTGAAAAAGAAAAGAAAATGGGTATAGACAGTCATAGAAAAAATAAATAGCTTAAAATAATAGAATGAAGTCTTTAAAAAGAAAACAAAGTAATATAAAAAGAATAAGCCATATAAATATTAGAAATACACAGGACATATGGATCCTAAATAGTGCTTTATTAACTTCCAATTTTTTAAAATGCTAATGAACAACAACCAAAACTGCTACTGAAAGACATTGGATTATGGAAAAAACTGCTGAATTAGACTAACCTATGTATTTTAAGCATGTCTTAACTTCAGAATGGAAGTCAGGAAATTTGTTGTGTTAGGGGAGAGGTAAAAACTTTGTTTCCACAGAAAACGAAAACTATGGATTTCTTCAAAATTAGTGAAGATCAGATTTGACCAAGGAAGACCTCATGAAAACCTTGGCTATAGTCATGAAGGACAAAACTATGAAAGACTATAAGATAGGTGACTTATATGGTTATCCCTCAGCATGGGAACAGCTCTGAGCCTGGATGAGATGTGATAAATCTTGTTGGCTACAGAGTGCTTGAGACAGTTTGGTTATACAGTCCAAATGGACTTATACAATTGAAAGATGCCTTTTACCTTTCAAAAACACAGAGCAGAAAATCCTCTTTTGCTGATTTGTTCACACTGTATATTCCATACTTGTGTTACTGTGGATATGTATGTTATATTTAAAATTTTTTGTACTTTCAGAAAAGAGAGAGACCAGACACTAATGAAGACAAGTAGCCCAGGTGATCCAGCCTCTCAAAATGCTTCTGCTTTAGTTTCCTCAAAAAACTGCACGCAGAACAATCTCAAAGCAGTTAGCTAAGATGGTCCAGCCCCACAGACTACTCTAGCCCAGACTTCAGTTAAGACCTGCACTTTCCCATAATACAGAGACAAGACAACAAATGATATAGCTAGTTCTCTCTGGACTTGACTATCATACAAATTTTCTTGGGAGTCCCCTAAAGATCCATCACCCCCTCACAGCAGGAAGTAATTTTAGGAACACAATGCCCACATTCCTAAGAAGTGAGGTAGGTGGTTTTTGATTGCACATTGAGTTATGGATGTTAGTCATTACTTAGAGGGGTTAATCTCAAGTTGCTATTGGTCATTGTCAGGGAGTACACTAAACAAAGAAGGTTGGATTAAGGGATTTCTTTCTTTCCTTATTTTTCTTTCCTTGATCCTTCTTTCTCTCCTGTCTAATTACAAAAGGGAGGGTATAGGACTGATAGGATAAAAGGTTAGATTATTGAATCTACTTTAAACTAAAAAGCAACTACTAGTCTCAAATATTTTACATTGGTGTGGTACTCTTGTTTAAGGTATTCTACCTATGCAGCTCATTTAAAATGTAATGTAAAATTCTAGTCCTTGAAAGATACTATTTCAAACTGTTTAGGATAATTAAGAAATTCAGGTTAGTAGTTAGCCATCCATAACAATCAAACTTGTAGTCATGTTAGGTGTGTTTTAAGATCAAACAGAGACATATTTTAGATAGACATGTGGTCTTCAAACACTACAGAGATCTGTAAAATGGGCATGTACAATGTTTTAATAACGTAAGTTTTTTCATAACAGTGAGTTATGTCTACACCCGGCAGCACCAATCCACTTCAGAGGAGATGACGGGTATCAAAGAACCTCCATATGGAGCTTATTTTCAATGTGGCAAAACTAGCCACTGAACAATTAATTGTCCTTGCCTCGACTGCTAAAAGTATTCTGTCTAAATTGGACAAGCAGGAAGTCACCTGCTAGACTTTGACAAGGTAGAACATTTCTTCAAAATTTCTGCTTCACAGAAGCATCTGCCAGATATTCTAGGCCTGTAGGCCAAAGATGGATGCCCCAACATTGCTGAGGAACCTTAAGTGACTGTCCAGGCAGCCAGATGTCTCTGTCATTAATAGAGATTTGGAAGTCGCTTGTTCTATACTTCCTGCTTACTCAGGTAATATTTTATCCTTCTCAGCTCTCTGGTGGGGGTTGAAGACTAGATAGTTAAAGTTTTGACATGTTCTTTGTAACCAAATTAAAAAAAAAAAACTCACAAAAGAAGTGTAAAGTTTATAAAGTTTGAGAGCCATAAAAGCTTAATTTTCTTGTCTAAGAAAAGTGTTTTAAGGTCTAAAAAGATATTTTTAGGTTGGTAATAGAAGTTATGATAGAAAGGGATTTAGGCACAAACTATGGACTCACCAAGATAGAATGGATAATACAGTACTTTCTCTGAAGTTGCCAAATAAAAATGAACTGGACATTGTGAATGCAATTTTACCTGAAAATTGTTCTTATTGTATATAGTTTTGCTGCATTAGAGTTAAAACCTTTCCTTTTTATTTAGACAAAAAAAGGGCGGGTGGGGGGAATTGTGGGATAATCTTCTTATACACCTCAAAGATGTGTCTCTGCCAAAGCACCTTATGATTGGTTTAATAAAGAGCTAAGTGACCAATAGCTAGAAAAGACAGGATAGGCAGGACTTCTGGGGAGAAAGTAACTCAGGGTAAGAATCTGAGAAACAGGAAATTTGCAAGTCCAACACAGGGATAAGTCAGATGTACAGTATGGAGAAGAGGTCATGAGCCACATGGTAGAATGTAGTTTAATGTAACCAGATTAGTTTAAGCTACAAGAGCAAGTTGAGAACAAGCCTAAGCTAAGTCTAAGCTTTCATAATTAATAAAATGTCTCTGTGTCATTATTTGGGAGCTGTTTGTCATGAGAAAGTCTGACTACAATGTACACTGATGGGATGTGAATCTATTTTTTTTTGAAGCAAATGAAATAAATCTACACTTGCAGTTGACATTCAGGTCATAACCTCATTCCAATGACATACAAAAACTAAGGATGTCCCCAACTTTGTAATGTCTGAATTTTATTTTTGTAATTTAGTGTCGATGTACCTTTAACCACCAATCCAGTGACATCAGCTTTTACAAAAATGTATGTATTTTGTACTTTAAAGATTTTTTAGGTGATTGGGTCACTTTTTTTTCAGGGAATGAAGGCGAGGGTCAGGGTCATAGAAGAATGGAGTCAAGTCCTGGGTGATGGGGGGCCATGTGCTGGGCAAACAGTTCAGGCATGTAGGGTAAAGTGACATGAACCTGAGCAGAAACTTAGCAGTTCTGACTGAATCAATCTAATGTCATTTATAAACTCCTTCAATGTATGATGTAAGCTGTTGCCTCCAGCTGTTGACAGCTAATACTGTGCTTTGACTTGTGAGCATGAATTTGGAAATCATTTGTAAACTGTAATTAAAATTGCTTTAATTTTTGAGGGCATATGTCTCTTAGGGATTATTATTTTACCACTTTGTACTGAAAAGGCTTTGAGAGTTATGGATTAAAAAATTTAGTACAAGCATTTTACAAGGAATTCTTAAAAACCTATAGACAAGGAAAGACATCGGAATTGCCCTTGGGAATCTCTAGTGAAGAAAGTAGAGACAAAAAGCAGAGATTAAACTATATTATTTGTGGACTATGCTTAGAATAGGAGAGATTAATTTAAGGCATTCGAGTGGCCCTTTTATCACTGTAAGAAACTCAAGAGATGGATCCTGCATTTCCCATTTCCATCTGATGAAACTGAGAATTGATGAAGTTAACTGTGTGACTACTACACATTCACAGAAGATGAAATATTCACTATTGTCACTGTGGCTTGTCTCCTAAGTTCTGTCTGAGGAGAAAATTTATGAGCTTTCAGAGGACTTCTGATCCTCTGTTCCTCAGAGTCCACTTCTCTTTCCAGCATTGCTGATCCACACCAGATAAGATTTTAAAATGCAAGTCAAGTGTGTTGTGCAGATGGGAGGAATTCCAGTTTTCTCTGAAATAAGAAGAGTAGAATACAGTAGTGATAAGAACTTTTTAAGATACAGAGTTACTAGGACCTGCTAATAAATGAATGTCATAGTATATCTATATTCCCCAGAAAAACAACTTTAATATGCATTACTGAGTTGTATTTTTCAATTGCAGGGGAATTGCTGCTGCTGTATTTTGCTACTAATTTTAATAGCTAAAATAATAAATATTTGACCTTTGTCACAATCACAACTACAATAGACATATTAGTTATTACTATTCAGTTTAGGATTATTCATTTATATTTTATCAGACAGGCAATATATACTCAAAGCCAACATAAACATTGATAAAACTGAAGAGGCCTAACTTAACATCAGTGCAGCCATGACAGGCTGCAGACTAACAATACTGGGACTAGACCTCACCACTGAAATAACGAGGGAAAACCACAAACTATACCCTGTGGGGGACAAATCAAAATTGAGACAAACAAGTACTAAATGCCCTAGAACATAAAGGATAGCTTACGTCGCTTATACCTAGTTTGTCAATTTCCTTGCAGCAACGCCAGTACCAATCCTGGTTTGACAAGACTTCTGTTACCTCACTCCTGCCCAATCAGGAGTCACCCCTATCTGAATCTGGAATTCCCTTAACCCCCATCATTTACTCTTTAAAAACCCTGCCTCCACTCGAGGCTCTCCCTGATCCAACTGCTGTGTTGGAATGGATGGGAAGCCCAAGCCTGAGTTTGCAATAAAGATTCTTTGCTTTTGCATACAAACTTGAACTCCTGATGGTCTCTTGGGGGCAGGGGAGGTCATGACATGGGCATAACAGAAACTTTAATAAAAATGATGAAAATAATATAATGCTACTACAAAAGCTATTCGTCAACTCAGTGGGACCTTCTTGTATAAATAAAACTGGAGTTTAGGACGCTTGCATATGCATATACTTTCTGTGAATATTTTCCTTCTTCAGTGACAGACAACACCATTTGACTTAACCACTTAAAATAGTATCTGCCTTCTACTATACAAAAAGATATTGCCAACTCCTGACCTATAGGCTATTACTTCTGAACAGTTATTTAATTTCACTGTCTATTAAATTTATTTTCAATTACTAAACAAATTAATATTTCAAATCCATAAAATATTTTATGATTCTAAACAGTTTATGATCCTTTAGCCTATGTAGGGAAACAAAATTATAGGTATGTATTAAAAATTGATTCATGAGGTAGCTGCAAATTCTAGTTAAAGCCAATACAATAAAACATAACTAAGATTTTAACTGACATTTAAACAGCCTTCATACTTCTGTATACCTACCCCCTGCAATTAGGAAACATGGCAACAAAAACCTTACTTCTGCTTATTATAGATATTAATTTACAAACTGTATAATTTGTAAAAATGTGAGTAGGAAAGGTGACAGTATTTTTCATTAAAATCTTTATGAGAAAAGAAATTCCAAGCATTCATAGAATAATAGATGTGTAATTGCTATTTACATCTGAGAGAGAAGTTATGAAGTTACATCTTTGGTATAATACACAATCCTCGTGACTGTGAACTAGCACCCACTGTGATTAACTGTACTGAGCCAGCACAACACTGACTCCATCAACAATGTCATGGATGAAGGAGAGGCTCGTGGGACCACCCTTCTGTAAGAATCTATTCTCTACTGATAGATTCTGTGGTAAGAGGAGTTATTGTGTTCAATTGTGTACCCATTAGTCTCCAATGGGTAGTAGTTCCAAACCTATAGTTCCATAGATGGCCCTGATTAAATTCAGTGGATCACAAAACCAAACCTAACAACATGAATGTGGATAAGAGATTTGTAGTAAGAAGTTCTGATTGTTTGTGATAGGAGAGAGATAAGAGGGGGTGGAAGGGAAATAATTAGAATTCAATATGTACACTCTATGAAGAACAAATTATTCTTTAAATTCTTAGTTTAAATGAACATCAATTTAAAAGTATATTATGCATCTATCAAACATATTAAAATATGTGTCAAAATAAAAGCATATAATTGCTTGCACTGTAATAAAAATAATAATGTTGAAAGCTAAACAACTAAAAGATGCCTGGTGTAGTGGCCCATGCCTTTAAACTCAGGACTTGAGAGGCAGAGGCAGGGGGATCCCTCCATTCAAGGTCAGCCTTGTCTAACAGTTTGAGTTCCAGGACAGCTAAGGCTACACAGAGAAATCCCATCTCAAAAAATAAAAACAAACAGACAACTAAAAGATGCACATACATACATGCAAATATATATTAACATACAAATACACATGTGTGTGTACAGGTACATAAGAAATCCAAAATTTATAACTACAGATATAAACCACATATCCAAACTGCAGAGAAACACTTTTGTTGTCTGTCATCTAACATAGCATTAATAAGTAATAATAATGGTTCTGAAGTAACACAATTTAGACTGTCTGTTATTATGATTTGAATACTAAGTATTCATACTAAGCCCATAGTCTCATGTCTCCCCAGTTTCCAGGGCTGGTATGAAGAAGGTTGTAGCTAGAGTTTTCCTGCCTGGTTCACAGTCAGGATAAATCTCTCTCACCCGCCAGCCCCACAGCCGCTCAAACCCGACCAAGTAAACACAGAGACATATTGGTTACAAACTGTATGGCTGTGGCAGGCTTCTTGCTAACTGTTCTTACAGCTTAAATTAATCCATTTCCATAAATCTATACCTTGCCACATGGCTCATGGCTTACCAGGATCTTCACATGCTGTTTCTCATAGTGGAGGCTGGCAGTGTCTCTCTGACTCAGCCTTCTACTTCCCAGCTTTATTCTCCTCCTTGTCCCATCTACACTTCCTGCCTAGCCAATGGCCAATCAGTGTTTTATTTACTGACTAATCAGCAACACATTTGCCATACAGAACATCCCACAGCACTCCCCCCCCCCTTTTTTTTTTCAAAAAGGGAGGTTTTAATCTTAACAAAGTAAAATTATATATAATTTGGGAATTTGGGCATAGCTTCTCTTACTACTTCCTGCTGGAGGGGGGCACTGTATATTATGGGGACACAAAGAAAATTTTAGGATTATGGAATAGTCCATGAGGCTGTATTTTCTGGGCCAGTTTCCTTGAAACCATTCTGGATGTTGGATCATCTGGGCCATGGTGTCATTGGAGACCTTTCAGGGGGTCTTGGCTGGTCAAACCTGATGTATCTTAATCTGGAACAAATCCATAGCCTCTGGCTTTCTGTGGGAACAAAAGCAGAGTCTCCTTTCCAAAGCAACATATCCTTACATGCAAATTTTGAAATCAAGATATCTTTAAAATATGCATATTGGTTTAACTCAGCTTCCTTTACAATCAAGTATCTCTCTGCAGTTAAGAATCCCAAAGACAACACAATCCAGATTCTCTGTGTAATATTCATCTTTACGTGGCTTATTTTTTATATTAATTTTATTGTCTCTTTAAAGACTTTATTTTTTAAAACTATGTATTTGTTTATATAACTGTATATATCACCTTTTTTTGTCTCTTTCAAACCTAAGTATCTTTTACACACATTGTAAACTATTACATCTGAATCTGTCTTATTGTGAATCTACTGCTTTATACTGCAGCAGCTGTGGCTGCTGGCTCCACCCACCTCATCTTCCCAACATGGTGGTAGTACTTTACCACCAGCTCTGGGAGCAATCGTGGGTCTATGCTTTTATCCAAGCAGCGTGTAGCCCCAAAACCTCTTTTTTTATTTTGTACTAGCAAAGGCTAAATCCACCATGCAGCTTAATATGCCACTTGCAGAGGCCTCATTCCTGCCATACTGCAGGTTGAGCACGCACACTAGGAACCCGCCAGTAGCTCAAACCAGCAGCTGCTGCTCGTTTGAGAGAGACAATTAGGAAGCTGTTTTTAGCTCCGTTTTAGAATCATTTCTCAGGTTTTAGGTGGAAACTCTTGCCCCACGTTGGGCGCCATTTGTAGCTAGAGTTTTCCTGCCTGGTTCACAGTCAGGATAAATCTCTCTCATCCGCCAGCCCCACAGCCGCTCAAACCCGACCAAGTAAACACAGAGACATATTGGTTACAAACTGTATGGCCGGGGCAGGCTTCTTGCTAACTGTTCTTACAACTTAAATTAATCCATTTCCATAAATCTATACCTTGCCACATGGCTCGTGGCTTACCGGCATCTTCACATGCTGTTTCTCATCGTGGAGGCTGGCAGTGTCTTTCTGACTCAGCCTTCCACTTCCCAGCTTTATTCTCCTCCTTGTCACACCTACACTTCCTGCCTAGCCAATGGCCAATCAGTGTTTTATTTATTGACTAATCAGCAACACATTTGCCATACAGAACATCCCACAGCAGAAGGTCATTACTTTTTTCAAATTTTACTTTATATATACTAGGAAAAGGGCTTGTGATTATGTCTATAAGTATTCTCTTAACTATGTTAATTGATGTGGGAAGATTTGCCCACTATGAGCATCCTTTTCCATGAGTTTAGGGTTCAAAATTAAATTGGAGAAAGTTAGTAATCAGTAGTGCACATGATTTAAATCATTATTCTCTTGTGTTAACTATTGATATGATGTACCCAGTTGCTTCCAGTTTTGCCAAATACATGTATTGGAATGTGTTCATATTTTCTATTATTTTGCATTAATACAATTTTATAACATGTATCATGAGATGGAAATGGTAACTAAACTGACTTCATCATCACCTAATATAAACATGTATTACATTATCACATTGGATCCCATTAACAAGTGAATAATAAATAAGAGGGTAGTTGTGAATGGAAAATGTTTTGATGATTTTTATTTTTTGAGGCTGGCTTTTTTTCTTAAAATAATAAATGCAAATTCTATCAGTTTTTCTGAAATGCCACAATTATTTTTTTCATAAATGCATAAAACTTCATATTCTATATACCCCAACTTTCCTGCATTGTAGCACAGTACACAGGAGAAGAACTATGTAAACAGTTAAACAATACTTTGTATGATTATATAATTATTATTTTATTACTGTTTAGAAATTCCATCATGTATAAAATATGTCTTATCCCCTTGGAGGATCCCAACACACCGCCCTTCAAAATTAACGTCCTCTTTTTATAGTCCACTAATCCCATATGTGCATAGGTGGCATCATGCTCTAGGACAGGGGCAACCTACCAATGTCCAAAACCCAAAGAAAAACTTTTTGTCTCCCTCAGCAAATAATAAATGTTAATAGCTTCACAGGCAGTCGTGAAGTATCATATCTACCCTTGATTTCCCCTCAACACCTCACTTATGTTCTCCTGAAAACACTTTCTCCTCCTCATGTCTTCTTATTTTAATTTAAAATAAAATAATAAACTTCATTATAGCATTACCTTAATTTCTGTTATTAAAATAATCTGCTATGGTTTTCTTACATGGCTCTAATTTCCTACAAAATTTAGTCTCATGTAATTTAAAGCGTTATTGATTCTGTAACTAAGATTTGTTTTTTTTTTTAAATATTTTCTGAGTATGGTTTCTGTTGCATAATAAAGCTATTGATTGTTGTTGTTTGTGTCTATCTGCTTGTTTATTTTTGAGACTGAATCCAGCCAGGCATGGAGTTCACCACTATGCAGCCTATGCCAAGCACAAATTCATCAAATATCTTTATGTCTTGGATTTCTGTGTTGTTTGTTTACAACCATGAACAAGTATGTCTGGCAGACCTAATATTTTTTGCTTGTCTATTTAAATAAACACCTCTTCTGGAATTCAAGTATTCTTCTGGCTTTCTTAGTTTTCAAAGTAGACAGTAATCAAACAAAGCTGTGATATGACAGGAATCCTTCCAGTTAATACCTTAAAATTATTTTTTAATGTTTTTGCTTTGCTTTGAATTTTGGACAGGTGCTTGCTTTGTGCTTAGGCTGGTGAGACATTGTCTTCTGTAATAGCAATCTTCCAGGCAAGATGTGGCTGCACATACAATAATGGTAAGCATGTTTAGGGCATAACCAACCATTCTCTTGACCATATTTAAGACCTCCATGGGGGAGAGAATTCTTTCCATGTAACACAAACATGCTCCAAACTCATGTGAGGGAATGAATAAACCAGAAAGGAGAATTTATTATTGATTTCTAAATGTTCATGCTGTCCCTCTACCTTATACATATATATGTTTAAATCTATAGATTTGTGCTACTGTTGACCTCAGTTAAAGAAGTGTCTCACTGCAGTTGGCAGTAAAATGCAGAGACGCAGTATTTCCTAAGTGTGGAGAATAAGTTATATTTATATTACAACCTCCCTTAAAAATCCCTCAGAGAATATCACAGAAGAAGCGTAAGAAAAGAGAGACAGAGCCTTTAAAGGTGGCATGGTTGTTTTTCACATGAACTCATAGCAGCTTGGTTACCAATAAGAGATGAAGTAAGCTGAAAATCAAATATGCAGCATTGAGGAGATCACAAGGAGTCATCTCCAGATAAGGAACTATTGGCAGAGATGGATGCTGGGTGATGGAGGTTTATGTTTATGAGTATGATGACTGGTAGGTTCCCAGTGGCCCAAGGGATGACCTGTGTACATAGGGGCAGCAACACTGGTTGAATTCAGTGAGTTACAATAAAAAAAAAAGGAAATATACAAAGTTTGGAGAGCTATGTAATAAAAGAAACTCCTGGATGAATTGGGGTGGCGTAAGTGAGGGGAGGATATGTTAATTAATGAGTGCTCCATCCCCTTTTTACTGCGAGTCCACATTGTTTTTCACAACAAATATTCCTCTGTAGTTCATCATTATATTTACTTGGTCAGAAATTGGTTTCTCTAAAAATCATCAGTAAATTAGGTACCACCTGTGATGATAGCATCTGCCCAATCAATTTAATTTCTCTAGCACAATAAACTGCAGAAGCACTATTCTAGTTAGAATAGTTGCAGAACAGATGTTGTGGAAAATATACCAGTATCATGCTTGTACTATGACAGCTAAAGTTGGGTCTCTGATACTGAAGAGCTCTGGGAGAATCTGGCCATTAACACCTGTTGAAACCATGTGACATCTATTCATCAGCTCGTATAAATTTCTATCCCTATCTAAAATTATATATATACATATATGTGATAAAAGGAAAAGCTGAACAGTTTAAAAATATATCTAATGGAATCTATGGCACAGCCAGTAACAATATAAAATCTTAAAATACACACACACACACACACACACACATATATATATATATATATATATATATATATATATATATATAAAATCTAAAATATTTATAATTATCCAGGTGTGATGTCTCATTTGTAATCCTAGCACTTGGGAGGCTAAGTACAAAGGATTACCATGTGTTTGAGGCATTTTGAACTATGTAATGAGTGTCAGAACATATTCAGTCTTGGAGTGAAACTTTAAATCTCAAGAATTAAGAAACAGACAAAAGCAAGGTTCCACTATTCTGCATTTTGATTGGTTGTGGTTTTCTATAATGGTATCTATCCATTCCAAGCAGAAGTTCTTTGATGAGGAATGAAGATTACATTTATTTGTGAGTATAAAGACAATCTTTAAAGCTTGTTTATAGAGATTATATTTGCTTAATAAATTGGTGTCTTTGGATTCTCTTCCAAAAACTGTGGTTGCAATAGCACTGAGAGATTATCTGTGTTTTCTGTATCATGCAAGCCATCCCCCTTGTTGAGTGGGTCTTAAGTACAATTAGAGATCTGTTGGTTACCACCAATACATGCTAGCCACTACTGCATCCCGAGGATTATTCTGTCATTCTGGAGCCAAGTTCCAATAAACATATCCACAAAACATTTTCTGCACTTATGGCTCAGGGACTATTACCAAAAGGGTTTGGAAAGATTGTAAGAGCCAGTGGATGAGAGACTTTTGTGAAATTATTTCTCCTAGTAACAACAGAAACTACATCTATAAAGTGTCACCAAGATTGTCCAAAAGTGAACTGAACAAGAATGACATCAATGATCCCTGTATGGCCCTCATTGGCAGCATGGATGATGGACATCAGCATGGACCATGGTCCTGCAGCAATGGGGATGTGTTTATATCCTTGGCCCATGTTACCAATGAAGGCCATGTAGATGTCCATGATTTGTGCTGTTGCCTGAAGCCATTCTGATGTCCTGGGCTGGGTCACCACCATGGACCATATTGGTGTCCATGGCCCAAGTTGAAGCAGAGGCCATGTTGACATCCTTGGTCTGTGCTGCCGCTGAGTGCTATGATGGTGTCTGAAGCCTGTGCTGTGACAGAGGGCAGTGTTGATATCTGTGGTCTATATTTCCACCCACCAGAGACCATGCTGAAGTCCATGGCAGTTGGTGACACCAGAGACCATGTGGATGTCCTTGGTCTATGCGCCAGCTGACTCTAAAAAGCAAAGAACCTACTTTTGTATTGTATCAATGACTGCAGGCTCACAGTTGAGAAAGAGAAAAATAGAAGGCTTATAAGACAACCCATACCCCCACCCCAACCCATCCCACCTTCCAGAAAAAGTGGCAGCCTAGACAGAAAGTCATGGAAGAGAACTCTTTAAAATTATGATAAGAATGTTTAAGTGTAGCTCTCCACAATAAATGGGGTAGAACTCAGTTTGCTTAAGGGGCTGGCCACTGGGAGTTTGATCATGCTCCAGTGAATACATGGACAACACAAATTTGACTTTTTTTGTTTGTTGGCTTGCTTTTTTTTTTTTTTTTGCTTGTTTGTTTTTATTCTTTTTGGGAGGAGGGGTCACAAGGGTTGGGGGCGGGCCTGGGAGGACTGAGAGGTGAATGTGATTCAGGTGCATGATGAGAAATTCCCAAACAATGAATAACAATTTTATGTTGAAAAAAGAGAATAACATCAATGAGCATGACAAACTGGATGAGAAAAAGCCCAGACAAGCTGAAATTGGTTTCCCAATGTCACAAGGCCACCATTGAAAACACACAAATCACACTGTATGGTCTCAGCAAGGTATATTTATGAATATACACATATACATACCTATTTACATACACACACATATATGTGTGCATATGTATTCAAAAACAATAAAAAAGAAAAAAGGTTCAAATTTTTCCATAAAAGAGAATAGGAGATGAAAAAAGCTAATTGTATTAATAGACAGATACATATTTGTGAACACTCATAAGTGTACATATATGAGTTTTGAGGAAATATGCATCCGTTTTATCTAATGAGTAAATAACCTAAGTTCTATTTTAGAAAAGATTAAAATGATTTGTTCATATAATTATTAGTTATATTTAATAAATAATTTATTAAAATGATTATCTTATACTTCATAGTTTTCTGCTTGCTTATTCATGATACTAAATAGTAAAAAATTGTTTTCAGAGATTACTTGATTATAGTACAAGCTCTGTTTTACATCACAGTTCTTATCGTCATAGCACATTATATGTCAGGCATTATCATTATTACTAATTTTAAGCAAGCTTTTAAATTTTTTTTCCAGGGCAATTACAACACCAGGCCTCATGAAAATGTAGAATAGGGGAACCTAGATGAAGACCTACATAAAATCAGTGGCTGTTGGGGTAGGAAGAATCAGTTTTCTTACGGAATAAGACTCCTGATAGGTCCCTTCATCAGGAGTGGTCAGCTCTAAACACATATGCATTTGGGCATCATTATGTGGAATCAGCATATCTGTCATCTTTCTGTCTGTCTGCCTATCTGTCTATCTATCTATCTATCATCACCTAACTATCTGTATGTATGTATATATACATGTGTCACAATTTAATTTTATATATATATATATATATATATATATATATAAAAATTATAAATTATAGGAAACGAGGTCATAAATTTGAAAATAAGGGTGACAGAATAACATGGGAGTGGTTATAAGGAGACATGACTTACAAATGATGTAAATAAAATATTTTATTATTTGATTATCCAAAACTAAATTAAATGAAAAAATTCACCTATCTGAATTGTACACATAATAAACTGAAATTAAATAATAAAATGCAGTATCAATTGCAACAAAAGGAATAAGAAACAAATTTGGCACTGCAGCGGGGGCTGCTCAGAAAACCGCTGTCACTAAAAACAAAAAACAAAAATGGGCTCACATAAAAATTTAGCACATTTGTGTTCTCAGACTAGGTCTCACCACAAATCTTGATTAAATCCTTATCCTTTCATTTTCATTGTTTAATTCGGAGATAAGTTCTTGTCCAGATCATTTTGTTGTTATCATTTATCTATAGTAATCCTGTTTTCCTAAGATTAATTATTGTTCTAGCCATTAATATCTCTCATGGGAATTGACATTTTAGGATTCAAAAGTGGTAAATAATATGTGAAAATCTTGAATGCTGGAGTTTGGGAGGATGACAGCTGAAATATAAGATTATCAAACACGGAGAAGAAACTAATGGCCCAGGACTAAGTGAAGGTAAGAACTGAAGGGAAAGAGGCAAATACAGTATACAATATATCAATGTGTAATGAGCTAGCTGATCATAGAGTGACCAACCATCTGTCTCTTGTCATCCACTACTTGTCCAGTGTCAAAAGTGAGTGTGAAAAATACTTACTGAAAGAAAGTAACAGAAAAAAAAAAAAAGATTTGTACGGGAGTATTAGGCTAAAGCTATTTTGGTACATCAGTATGTTAATACTGGAAATGAGGAAGATTGCAAAAAGGTGCCTAGCTCTTCTGGGCTGACAGTCACAGGATAATACTCATTTCCTGTGAGAGTTGTGGTGTAAGAGGTAAGGCTTTATGCTAGACAACCTTTTAAGTTAGAGATGATGGAGTATGTCAATAAATTATACATCACCAACGTCAGCAGGACCAGATGGCAGTCATTCAAACACTCTGCGGGGACTCTGAAATTAACTCACTAAGCTGCAAACTAAACTGTGCACACTTTATCATTGACAGCAGCTATCTTGCCTGAAGACTAATCAGCAGCCGAAGTTGTAAGAATGACTGCACCACAAAAGTAACCAGTGTTAGGAGTCGCTGAAAACTCTGGTCAAGTAGACCCTGGGTTTGATGTAGCTCAATTGAGGGTTAATCACAACCAAAGTCTATAAATAATAAAGCATATAATATAAGCAGATAAAGGTTATTTTAATTTGTAAAGTAGAATGTGTCAGTGTTTTCTGTAAAGTTGAATAGTCCTTTCTATGTAGATAAAAAGGTCAGTAATACAAAAATATTGGTTTCAGGCAAAAAAGAAAATATTTCCCTACATTGAGCACCAAGAAAAAAAGTGACTTGGTGTGCTTTTGAGAATTTACCATAGGAAAAAAATGTTACTTTTTTCTCTTTTTTTGAAAATACAATATTTTCTCTTATAATATATCCTTTACAGATTCACCTCCTTCTATTCCTCCCAGTTTTCCTCCTCCTCCCATCCCATTCAGATCCACCTCCTTCCTTTATCTCACTGGAAAACAAACAGGCTTCTAATGGATAATAATGTAATAAAAATAAAATAATACGTAACTGATACATCATAGTAGAACAAAACAAACAAACATAGAAAAATAGAACCAAAAAAAAAGACACAAGAAACAGATATAGATTCAGAAACTCACTTGTTCATACACACTCATGAATCCCATAAAAATACTAAACTGGGAGCCATGATATATATGGAAAGGACATGTAGGACAAAAAGAAAGTGTGTGTGTGTGTGTGTGTGTGTGTGTGTGTGTGTGTGTGTGTAATAAACTAAAGCAAACATGAAAATAAAAATAAGACAAAGCTAAAAAGATTCCAAAACAAGAAAATGCTGTCACAAATATGTACATATATGTGAATGTGTATGTATGTATATATACATATAATAAAATAAAGCAAACATAAAAATAAAAAACAAATACAAATGACAACAAAAGAGTATGCCATCACAACATTATGAGACAAGCAGCCTCCAAAGATGACACTGACTTAATTTGCTGTTGGACATCTACTGCTTGCCTCTCTGTAGACATCAGCTCGAATTCTCCATATTCAATGAGTTGTGTAGCTGTTGTTTTCAAAAACAGAGCCTCGCTGTCAGTTGGTAGAGGGCAACATACAATTTTGGCAGCAGACTGCCTTTTGGAGTTCCCATGGGACCCCTTTGGCCAACATCTCAATTAGATGTACCCTAATCC
Organism: Peromyscus eremicus; assembly: GCF_949786415.1. Taxonomy (NCBI): domain Eukaryota; kingdom Metazoa; phylum Chordata; class Mammalia; order Rodentia; family Cricetidae; genus Peromyscus; species Peromyscus eremicus. The sequence continues at coordinate 10,300,382 of NC_081427.1, forward strand.
AGGGACTGGAAGCTTCATTTGGTGACAAGAGCTGTCCATTTGGGACTTATCCCCCCATTATTTAGTGATTTCATTTAGATCTCATTTATATATGCATATATTTTAGAAAGTTTCTATTAGGTTTACATACGACTCCTGAAACGGTCCTTAATTTCAGCTATGTCTCCCTGTAGTCCCCCCCAATCCCATTACTTTCCCCCTCCATTCTTGTTCTTCCTGTACCAGTCCACCCATGTCTTCCATTATTATCTATTCTGTTTCCCTTTCCTAAGGAGATCTGTATGTACCTTAGTCCCTTACTCTATACCTAACTGCTGTGGTTCTATGGATTGCACCTTGGTTATCATTGAGTTAATAGCTAATATCCACATATAAGTGAATACATACTATACTTTTCTTTTTGAGTCTGAGATACCTGACTCAGGATGATTTTTTTTCTAATTCCGTCCATTTACCTGAACATTTCATGGTTTTGTTTGGTTAACAGCAGAGGAACACTCCATTGTAAAAAATGTACATTCATTCTTTCAGGAACACCTTGGTTGTTTCCAGTTTATAACTGTTAATGAATAGCACAGCAATAGCATGTTTGTGTAAGTGTCTCTGTGGTAGGATGAAGCATCTTAGTGTTATATAAAGCTAGATATTGAGGTAGATCATTTCCCATCTTCCTGAGGAAATACCACACTGAATTCCATAGTGTCTACATGAATTTGTAGTCCCATCAGCAATGAATGAGTATCCCCCCATACTCTATATTATAATTATAATTAGCATGAGCTATGATTTGTTGTATTAATAGCAGCCATTCTGTCTGCTGTAAAATGAAATCCTAAGGTAGATTTGATTTGTATTTCCCTGATGAAAAGGATGTTAAGTATTTCCTTAAGTGTTTCTCAGTTCTGTAAGTATTTGAGTTTCCTGATTTGAGAATTAGCTCTTCAGATCTGTACCCCATTTTTAATTGTGTTATTTTCTTAATATCTAGTTTTTTGGGTTATTTAAATATTTTGGATATTAGATATTTTGGATATCTATCAGATGTGTTTTTGTTAAAAATATTTCCCCATTCTGTAGGTTTCAGCTTAGTACAAATGATAATATCCTTTGCTGTACAAAAACTTTTAAGTTTCATGAGATCCCACACTAATTGTTGATCTTAGTTCCTGTGTTAACAAAGTGCTGCTCAGAAAGTCTTTTCCTGTGCCGATGAATTTCAAAGCTATTACCCACTATCTATTCAATAAGTTTATTTATTTTTAAAAATATTTTTATTTTATAATTAATTTAATTTTACATATCAGCCATGGATTCCCCTGTCCTCCCTCCTCCCAACCCCCAGCCTTCCCCCCAATATACTCCCCATTCCTTACTGGCAATGGTTGAGAGAGTGCCTGAGATAACCTACTTTAGTGAACTGATCGCAGAACACCCGAACTGTCATGATAGAACTCTCATCCAGTGACTGGTGGAAGCAGATGCAGAGATCAATAAGTTTATTTTGTGTTGATTTATTTGATCCATTTGGAGTTGAGTTTTGTGCAAACTGATAAGTATGAATCTATTTGAATTCTACATGCAGCCATTTAGTTTGACAAGTACTATTTGTTGAAGTTGTTTTGATTTTTCCAATGTACGTTTCTGCCTTCTTTATGAAAATTAAGGGTTCCTAGGTGTATGGAAATATGTCTGGGACTTCAGTTAGATTCCATTGACATATGTGTCTGTTTCTGTCCCAATACCATGCTGTTTTTATCACTATAGCTCTGTAGCAAAATTTTGAAGCCAAGAATGTGATACCTCCAGCAGTTTTTTCGTATTATTCAGGATTATTTTATTGTTACTTGGTTTTTATGTGTTTCCCTGTAAAGCTGAAAAATTTCCTTTGAAGATCTTTGAAGAATTGTATGGGAATTTTTGTGGGATTGCATTGAATCTGTAGTTTACTTTTGGAAGGATAGACATTTTTACTATGCTTATTCTACCAATCCATGAGCACGAGACATCTTTTCATCTTCTTTTATCTTCTTCAACTTCTTTCTTCAATGACTTGAAGTGTTTATCATGTAAGTCACTTACTTGGAAAGAGTTACCCCACGATATTTTATATTATCTGAAGCTATTTTGAAAGGTGCCATTTTCATTATTTCTTTCTCAATCCATTTATCACTTGCATATAGGAGGACTACTGATAACTTTTAGATCATTTTATATCCAGTTGTGCTATGGGATGGTCTGTATGTCAAATTGCTCTGATTGATAAACAAATAAAACACTGATTGGCCAGTGGCCAGGTAGGAAGTATAGGCGGGACTAACAGAGAGGAGAATTGAGAGAACAGGAAGGTGGAAGGAGACACTGCCAGCCGCCATGACAAGCAGCATGTGAAGATGCAGGTAAGCCATGAGCCACGTGGCAAGGTATACATTTATAGAAATGGATTAATTTAAGATATAAGAACAGTTAGCAAGAAGCCTGGCATGGCCATACAGTTTGTAAGCAATATAAGTCTCTGTGTTTACTTGGTTGAGTCCGAGTGGTTGTGGGACTGGCGGGAGAGAGAGATTTGTCCTGACTGTGGGCCAGGCAGGAAAACTTTAGCTACACAGCTGCTTTCCTTGAGATGTTTATCACCTGTAAGAATATTTCAGTAGGAGAAAACTCACTGTACAGAACAGAATTGTCACAGGTTCTGGAATGCTGGGGCACAGTTCCACATGGTTGTGGCCATCTCAGTCAGTCCCACATCCAAGCCTGTGAGGGAGAGAAGAGAGAGCTGCATATGTGTATCTCAGGTCTTAAGGGTAGCCAAGAGGCCACACCCCAGGGGCATGTACTTCAAGGTCATAGGCAGGTAGAACAATTACATGCTACATCTCTAGGGCTGCCCTTCAGGGTCACGGAACAGATATCTACTACATATGCCATCTTGTCACAAATTAAACTCATATGAGAGCAGAAAAACTCAATTAAGAAGATACCTCCATAAGATCAGGTTGTAGGCAGACTGGTGAGGCAATTATTGCTATTTATTTATTTATTTATTTATTTATTTATTTATTTATTTATTTAATTTTTACATCCTGACCAGAGTTTCCCCTCCCTCCTCTCCTCCCATCACCCTCCTCGTCCCCTCAGGAAAGGGCAGGCCTCCCATGTGGTTTGGCAGGAAGGGGCCAAGTTCATTGTTGTTGGTGTCATACCTAGGCTGATTGTTTTAGGTTCTATACGAAAGTAAACTGAGCAAGTTATGAGGAGAAATCCATAAACAGCACCCCTCCACGCCTCTATATTAGCTCCTGCTTCCAGGTTCTTGCCCTGTTTTAATCCCTTTCCTGACTTCCTTCAATGAGGAACAGTGCTGTGGAAGTGTAAGTAAAAAAAAACCCTTTCCTTCCCAAGTTGCTTTGGCTGTGGTGTTTTGTCATAGTGATAGAAACCTGAACTAGAAAAATTATGCATGCTATTATATCATCTGCAGACAAAGATATTTTTATTTCTTCCTTTCCAATTTGTATCTCCATGATCATCTTTAGTTGTCTTCTTGCTCTAGCTAAATCTTCAAGTACTATACTAATTAGGTATGGACAACCTTGGCTTGTCCCAATTTTAGTGGAATTGCTTTGAGTTTCTATCCATTTACATTGAGGTTGTCTTTGGGATTGCTGTAAACTGCCTTTATTAGGTTTAGGCATGTCCCTTGTATCTCTAATCTCTCTAGGACTTTTATCATGAAGAGTTGTTGGATTTTTGCCAAAGGCTGTTTCTGCTTATAATGAGATTATCATATGCTTCTCTTTTTTCATTTTGTTTATATGATGGATTACATTTATTGATTCTCATATACTAACCATCCTTGTATCTTTAAGATAAGCTTACTTGATCATATTGGACAACATTTTTGATGTATTCTTGGATTTGGTTTGCATATGTTTTATGAGTATTTTTGGATCTATGTTCATAAGGGAAATTTGTCTATAAATTTCTTTCTTTGATGGGTCATTGATTTGGTATCAGGGTAAATGTGGCCTCATAAAATCAGTTGGGCAATGTTCCTTCTGTTTTTATTTTGTGCAATATTTGGGGACTATTAATATTAATTCCACTTTAAAAGTCTGTTAGAACTGTGCAGTGAAACTATTTGGCCCTGGACTTTTTTTGGTTGTAGATTTTGCATGTCAAGTTGAAAAGGGAAGCTTTTGTGATTAGACTTCATTGTCAGACTGATGAGAACCTTCCAAAAGACATGCCATTGGGTATATCTTTGAGGATATTAGGTCTAATAAGGAAGGAAAATCCACACTGAAACACACGTAACACTGTTCATTGACCTCAGGTCCTGAACTGAATAAAGAGAGGAAAGGGAAAAAGCCCTATGGTCTGCATCATTCACCTATCTCTGCTTCCTGAATTGCCCACATGTCTACAACTGCCATAAATGTGGTCTCTTCTGTCATCAGGCCATCTTTTCCTTGATGAACTGTACTTTCCAACCATGAGTCAAAAGTCAATTAATCCTCTCAGAAATTGGTTTTGGTCACGGAGATGAGAAAAGTAACTAACACACCAAAATTATACATGAAGTATATCTCATAATAGGTAAAGTTATAAGGAATCATTCATGGCCCTTTTTATTTTTGTTTTTGTTTGTTTTGGGTTTTGGTTTTTGAGAAAGGGTTTTTCTGTGTAACAGCCCTAGCTGCTCTGGAGACCAGGCTGACCTTGAACTCACAGAGATCCTCCTGCCTCTGCCTCCCAAGTGCTGGGATTAAAAGAGAGTACCAATACCACCTGGCTCCTTCATGACTCTTATCATTGAATAGTGTTATCCTCTGGTTCTGAATAAGACATGTAAACAGAAGGAATTATCAATGATTAATTGTCACATGAAAAGATTGTATACATGTATAAAATATGTTTATATTGGCCGGGCTGTGGTGGCGCACGCCTTTAATCCCAGGACTCGGGAGGCGGAGGCAGGTGGATCTCTGTGAGTTCGAGGCCAGCCTGGGCTACAGAGTGAGTTCCAGGACAGGCTCCAAAGCTACACAGAGAAACCTTGTCTCGAAAAACCAAAAAAAAAAAAATGTTTGTATTTATTAAACTAATTAGCACTAGTTGTAAAAATATGGACTTTGGTAATGATATTTATCTTTCAGAAAAAGAATCAGGAACTACATACATGGATCAACAGTTAAAAGGTTAAGAATACCAGAGTTTGGTTACTAACATCCACACTGGTGCTCACCAGTGCCTGTAACTCCAGCTCCAAGGGATCTGACACTCTCTTCTGGCCTCTATGGGTGTACATACGAAGTGCTCACACACATGTGAATTAAAATAAAATGTATCTTAGAAATAAAAAAATCAGAAAGTATCAGTATTACATGCACATTTATAGCACCAGACACAATCTTTAGAGTTAAAGCAGTATTGCTTAAAACAACTCTTAGAAAATTCCTTTACTCTTAAATTTTCATAGTCATAAAAACATAGGCAACATAGAAGTTCTATGCAGGAAACCCTCTTACTTAGTGCCTGCCTTCAGCAGAGTTCTGAAACTCTGGTGCTATACTCCATTACAGCATACCTTTTGTGTTTATGTTCCTTTTACCCAATCCATGTAGAGGATGCCCAGTTTTGCTTCCAACTCTAGATCTTCTCTGACCCTCTTGGGTGACAGCTGCAGAGGCCCCTGTGACTTTGTGGCTGGGTCTGGAAAAAATGTGTATTTGGACTGCTCTTTTAGAGCAGGAAAGCTCTGTGATAGCATTCTCATTTCATGCACTCTCCTTCCAAATGAACCTGCATTTTACAAGATAGACATTTCCACAGGTGGCATTTTGCCCACTGGGTACCTTTCTGTTTTCCTATTGCAAAGTGTCAGGTGTCTTGGTAATGGCACCAAAGTCTTCAGCAACTATAACTTCATTGTCACCACCTGCTCTTTCAGCTCTGTCCAAAACTTTTGCTGCATTTATGTTTCTTTTTCTGCCAAATTGCAGGTTTTCATGTATTACTGCTTTGAATCCTCATTTCAAACCTCAATAAACACAGTGAACAGAGATCATACAGCAGCCTGAACAATACTGTTCTTGTTTTCTTCACTGCCTATTTTATTCTACTGCTTTTAAAAAATGATCTTCACTTGGATTTTCAGGATGGAGACAGAATGAAGCCACCATCTGTGCCAGATCGTAACAGGAATGTCCTCGGACCCAATTTATGATTAAGTCTCTTCTGCTGTCTGTGAAAGCAACCCCACTTCTACACGTATCTTATTACCCCTCTGATCCTCCAAACACACACCAGTTTGTCCCTTTATGCTCTGTGTTGAGCACTAAGTCTCCTCAACCTGTGGCTGCAAACCCATCCAGGTTCTTCCCACAAAGCAGCTCCAAAGGCCTGTGAGCCACAAGGTCAGTTGATCACAGAATCAGTTTTATGTCTCTGTGCTTTCTTCTGTATGAGATGCTTCTCTTTTTGTCTGGCCAAGTGCCTTCCACAAAGGAAATTAAAGGGAAGAAGGGTTAGTTAATCACATGGGCAAGCAAAATGATCAGGAGTGGCTCAGCAAATGTCAGTAATGAATCAAAGGAAGGGGCATGCAGGGTCTCATCTGCTTTTCCTTTCCTTTCTTTTTTCTTTTCTTTTCTTTCTTTTCCTTTTCTTCTTTACTTCCCCTCTCTCCCTCCCTCCCTCCCATCCTCGCTCACTTCCTCCCTCCCTCCCTTGCTCCCTCCCTCCTCTCTCTCTCTCTGTCTTTCTGTCTTTTTTCTTTCTGTAGTTCTTTCTTTCTTTTTTTTTTCTTTCTTTCTCTATCTATTTTTGGAACTCAGTTCATGAGCTGGTATCACCCACATTCAGGGGCATCTTGTCACCTAAAGGAAATAATTTGGGTAACTCCCTGAAAACACAAAAAATGTAAGTTTTTAAAATGATTCTAAACTTAGTGAAGTTGAAAATGAATACAATCATCACACTTAATCTTTAAGAATTCCAGAAAATATATGAGATTGTAAAACAAAAGTAATTACTCTTGATCCTATACTCAAATGTAAATAAAAATTAAAACTTTTAAAGCAAGTTAATAAATGAAGACAGGAAGAAGTAAATTCATCTTCAATTTATAAATCCAAATAAGAAGTATGGAGGAAAAACACTTTTAAAGTTATAATAAAATTTGATTTTAAAACATATCTATGCATGCTCAGAAATTAGATGATCATTTGTTGATCACATAACAGCATTAAAATTTTATATCATAAGTTGCTCATTAATTTATAAGGAAAGGAAGAGTTCTTTTATAAAGTCATCTAGCAGACATCTCCACATCAATGTTTCTAACATCAATAATGGCCAGACCTGACACCAGGTGCAGTCTGACCTGATACACTCATGGTGTTAGACATTCAAACATACTCTCTGCTGCCAAAAATTCATTAACTGAACTTAGTTAACTCAAAAGATGAGGCAAATACAACTGAGTGACTATCTACAAAAGTAATGGTTTTTAATCCTTCAAAAACATAAATGCTGGGAAAGCATGCAAAGTCTTTCAGGATGAAAAGGATGCTATTGATATGTTATGCACAGAGAAAGTCTATACTCATGTAGTAGGGTTTACTACTGTGCAATTTGTATGGAGATTATCAAAGCAACAAAGTTCAAACATGAATTGAGTATGAGTTAGAGATGTTTCATCCATGCCATGTTTCTGAACTTGACAATCACATTGATGTTTCACAAGAAAATGTCTTTCCACTTTTGGAAAATGTATATTAAAATATTAATTGAGAGAGATCATTATACAACACTCATTTCAGATATTTTGATGTAAAATGATGAAAATAATAGTAGATGCACACTTGAAGGTAAACAGAAATAAGTAGGGAAATGTTAGAAATTTGTGGATCAAAACTAGTTTAGTTAATCATTATTCTGTACTTTTCCTTAGATTTGATATAAAATTCAAAATGAAAATAAAAATATTTCTGTTTGTTTTAAAAATGGCTTAAATGTTTTCAAAAGATAGTTATTTACATTCTTGTTAAATTCATAACTGCTTATACCCATTCTGATAAACACAAATTGAAGAAAGAGTGAGAACATATTGAGATGCCTAGGAAAATATGTTTTGTTGTATAAGGGAAGAAAATCAGAGGAAGAGAGAAATTTAGTTAAACATACTCAATTAAATTGGAAAAAATCGAACAGCAAAATTAACTATATAATTATAAGATTTATGCTTAGAGACAAATTTATATTTTTATAAATGCTAATCTTATCTCAAACTAATTAATATACTTCCATGAAAAACAGACTCCTGACCAGTTTTTATGATTTGAATCTGAAGTATTCCCCCAATCCTGAGATTTCCATACTTGGTCCCCAGCTTATTACACTGTGGGCCTTTTACTAGGTGGAGCCTAGGTGATGGCACTGAATCACTAGGTGAGGGCCTCTGTGGGATGTACCTCACCTGGCTCCAGTGGTTCCTACTGCTTCTTGGTGTACTTAATTTGAACAGTGTTGTTGTAGCTCTCCCGTGTCCCAGGTAGAGAGATGCTTCTGCTGACATGCCTTCATCACTATGATGGACTTAAACTACTATCGAACATAGTGTTTCTTTCCTTGTGCTCTTCTGTGAGTTATTTTAGTCATAATAATAGACAAGTAATAAAACTGCATAGAGTTCTGCCAAACTGCTCTACAGATGTAAACTATTATCCAAGTATTAACGCGTTGAGAATAGAGGGAGACAAAACACTTGCATTATGCCAACCTGCTCATTTATGTTCATTTTTGCACTCACTTTAATAGCTGAATCAGTGTAGCCATGCATAGGTCACAGGAAAGATTTAGATTGTGTATTAACATCTACGTTTAGTGACATTGTAGAATAGATCCAGGAAAAGGATTACAGATTATTAGCCAATGTTATGTTAACATAAAATTTAACCTGTGACATACCTGCACTAAAATATCCAACAATTGCTTTTAATATCAATAAAGGCACAGTGGGAATACTAAGAAAGAGTATCAGAGCTAGATATATTTTAGTATCTTGAGTGTTTAGTTTTCTCTAATGGTGACACCAATGAGATATCACTTTATAATGATCTTACCTATGTGCCTTGGAAAAACTGAATTAAAATTCTTCCTTAAATGTTGCTGGCAGAACGACTGCCCTCATATAGCTCATTTCCCTATGTCAAAAGTGTGTAATTCTTGCTGAGAATAACACTGTATCACCATGAAGGGTCCTTTTTCTCCATGATGGTGATGCTATGGAGGGTCAAGTCTTAATGCTATGGGACACATAGCCCTTAGCCTTGATGTGCTTTCATTAATAGTAGCACATGCTTCCTCTTCTCTCTCTGATTTCCTTTGCTTTCTCAGTCATATGGTCCCAGTATGCTGGCAGTTTACCAAGACGTGATGACTTTGATGGACCCTACTCTCACATCTGGTGTGTGAATTCCTTCTTTTTGATCTATTGTCTTACCTTGTGTGACCTACTCACTGGACCTGATCAACTAGATTCACATGGCTAAGTGTATCAACCTGCAGCTTCTTGAAGACATGACAAAAACCGAAAAGTTGTCAGTTTGTCATTGTTTTGGCAAAAGCAAGTCACATAACGATGATGGATTCATAACATTGTGAACACTAATAAAGGACCACACAATGCTTGTTGCCAAGTGTGATTTATGCAATATCTCTTATTCAATGGTATCCTCACATGTCCTGCCTCTCTTTACTGATCCAGTCAAACTTCTCCCTCTTTATCCTGTTTGTCGCAATTCATCCAGCTTTGCTCTTTGCAGAACTTTGACTTTAAAATTCCAGGCCACTTTGACAGCTTTGAATGCTAGAAATGTATTTGCTTCAGGCTTACTTGCTCAATAAACTTACGGTCAGATATTCTTGTCCAAGCTCTGTCTCCAGGGACATTTGGAACAGGGTGGTGCATTGTCCATTCTAGTTTTAACATCTTTTGGGATCTGATGTATTTAAAATACAGAAACTTCTGAAACAGGTGTTTTAAGGGAACTTCTCATTTTATTATAGGTATGAACTAAAACAAACAAACAACAAAACAAAAAATAAAAACACCCAAAACAAATGGTTTCTCTGAACATTTTTTTGAGGAGTGAAAGCATTTATCTGTAACTTACGGGGATTCTTAAGATTTTCTTAGAGCTGAAACCTAAAGTGTCATTCTGTTTTATTAGTAGATACATTTACAGACACTAAACTTAATTAGTAAGTGTAGATCTGTCTAGCTTTCAGTATGTAAGACCAACTGCTTAGGTACTTTATCTTTCCTGTGGAAGGCAATCCAGGAGCATAGCTTCAAACAGTAGAGATCTTTTTAGATCACATGGATGTTTTGTGACACTATTTAGTGGGGAACAGAATCATAATGGAGTGCTGTTACTCATAGATCTGTCCCTGTACGCAACATCTAGAGATCCAGCATCCAGCATCATGGGAAACTTATTTAAGCTCTTATTTCTTTCCCTTCATACTGTGGTTGGGCAATCTTAGCATGTTTACTACACAGAAAGACTAAATATGGAGAAGAGGAGGACAAAGTGAGACAAAGGAAGAGAGAGAAAGGGAGAAGGATAAAGGGCCTCTCTAGACATCCTACCCAGAAATCGCTATCTTGCATTATTAGTTAATTACTGCACCTCTCATTGATATTCTCATAATCTAGAAACATACAATATGATCCAATCTATTGAAGGGCCATCACCTTTAATTTTCTCTTATTTTCTTCACTTCATTTATGTTAAGTTCTGAAAATACTTTTGTAAATAATTCTGAAGCAATGAAGCTATTTTTCCTGCTGAATGAACTAGTTTGTTCTTTCCCAGTGGAAACACTTGAGATCAAGTTGAATCATATTTTAATGATATAAAATACCAACTGTGAGGTATCTGCTTCACCTGAGATTCTCATATGCCTTTGAATCTGCCATCCCTAGCCAAAGGCAAAGGATTTTTCTTTTATCCCAGATGTGTACTGTTGAAAACTGGGCAAAAATATTAGAACATTAACACTAGAAAGAAGCAAGAGAAATGTCCTGTTTAGAACTAAAGTGGCTGCATTCACCTGGGGGGTGGCATAGAAAGCCTAATAATACCCTACCATTGCTCAGCTCTAGAAGGGCACATGCCAGGATTACATATCATTTTCTGAACAATCATTACACATGGTTAGCTACTGACTCAAGGAGATTTTTTTTTCAGAAAGGTATTCTTATTCTCACATCAAACCACGAGCCTCTGTTACTTAATATAAATATATCAGTTGTTTTCTTCAGAATGTTTTGACAGAAAACTCTACAATACATAATTTTTTATGCTCTTTAAAATCTATTACATAGGCCTGTTGATGTTTCCAGTTGGTGTAGGGGGAAGTTTCTCAGTATTGCCCAGGCCCACGGTCCAGACAAATCTCTCCCACCTACAGTCCCGCAGCTGCTTATGAAATAAAAATTACTTAGCGGCATATATATTAATTATAAACTGTTTGGCTTATGCTTAGGCTCTTTATTACCTAGCTCTTACAACTTAACTCAACCCATTCTTATTATTCTATGTTTTGCCTCATGGCTTCTCCTGGTGGCAGCTGGCAGCTTCCGCTTTCACCCTGCCTTTCTTCCCCTACACGTCTCTTGGATTTCCCACATGGCTCTATTCTGCCTTGCCATAGGCCATAGAAGCTTCATTATTAACCAGTGATAGCAACACATATTCACAGTGTACAGAAAAACTATCCCACAGCAAGTTGGATACCCTATAAATTTATAATGTATACTTGTTTTGAGAATTATACTGCTGATAAACATTTCAAGAGTGTCAATACATAAACAAAATCAGCAAAATGTCTCTGGCCACTGCTTGCCTAGCATAATAGTTAATGCCATTACGAATGTCCTATTCTTGGGTCAATGTCTGTTGTCACTTACCTCCATAACATCCCTTCAAAGAGCACCCACAAAATTTTAAGTTCAAGTAAGGTAGTAAGGCCAAAAGAAAAGGTAGTAGTCTATATGTTATTAATGCTGTCTTTGTGAGTAACTGAAGGCTTCTGCCACTAAGGACATTTGAAAAACATTTTGGAAATACATGTCAAAAATAGTGCACCTGAGAGAGAATTATGTATACATTTACTATTGTTGGTAGATTTTGAGCACTCTTGGTTGGAGCCCAGTGATGATGGTCATTATTTTCTCACCATCAGATACTAAGTGGTAAACAATGTGATTTCCCAAGTCCACATGTTGAAGTGTTAACCTCTGAAGTGACTATATCTGAACATATAGGCATTAAGAAGATGCTGTGGTTAGATATATTGTTGTGGGATAATCTTTTTGTACACTGTGAAGATGTATCTCTGCCTAGGCATCTTCTGATTGGTTTAATAGAGAGCTAAATGACCAATGGCTAGGTAGGAGAGAATAGGCAAGACTTCCAAGGAGAGAGAGAGGAACTCCATGTGAGAGGCAAAGATTCACTAGCCAGACACAGAGGAAGTGGGATGCTCGGTACTGAGAAGAGGTAATAAAGCCACACTGCAGATCATAGATTAATATAAATGGGTTTAATTTAAGTTTTAAGAGCTAGTTGGGAACAAGCCTAAGCTAAGTCCAGGCTTGAGCTGGTGTTCCAAAGAAAAGCAGATACAGTACATTGTGAGATTGGAACCATAACAAAATGATGGCATCATTGAAAGAAGAGATATTTTATTTCATCCACCATATGACCATACAGTAAGATATTATCTAGAAGCCAAGAAGAGAGCCCTTGCCAGAAATAGGATTCTGCTGGAAATTTCCAGCCTTTTACCTCTAATAACATAGTTCTTTTGCTTAACTCTCCAAAATCATTTTGTTACAGCAGAGAAGACTAACAGGAAGGCCTGGCAAGCATGAAAGCATTGTGACTGTTGTTGACAGATGGTCCTCAGGTAATGTTTTCAGATTTGAACTTTGGGAAATTGGACAGGGATAACAAGAATGTGAAGGTCAAATATGTTAAAAACCACAGGATATGAGTATGTTGATGACAGCCACTACTACAAATAATTCATTATAGAATAATTAAGTATTCAGTGATATTTTATTCAAACCCGAAGTCCGAGAAAACTTTGAGTTTGCTCTCAAAATCTAAGTATTCAAAAAATAAGGGTCCATTAATGTGGGGCTTAAATTGTATAGAGAAGTGATGTCAGGGTTAATAGCATCTGAGTGTAACAGAGCACTTGGACATTGTAATCAATTTGGAAACTAAAATAATTTGTTTTGGATATATTTAAATTTGTAGTAATATAATTAAGACAGACTGCTGGAATGATCTCATCTATCACCACAACTGTAAAAATCAATTAATGTTTCTATTTTAACAGACACACTATTTCCTAGTTGAGCAATGAGATTTATAACAGGGAGGAATCAAAATACTGACTATGGGTTTTAGTTATTATAGTCAATTAATACCCAAGAATTTCAAAATGAACCTGGTTCATTATTGCTTCAGTTTAGAGCCTTTTTATTGTGACAAAACCAAAAGTATAATGTTCTTCTTTTGTCAACTTTCGTCAGCCTATGTGCGTCTTGTTTGCTGGACCTGGAATCTGAGGACCTGAAAGAATGGGGCAGACTACAGTTTAACGTTATAGACAGCCTTACTTCAGTTTCAGTGTACATTTATACATGAATGAACCAAAGAAATCAATTATGTAGGGAAGGTTGTTTGAGTTCAGAAAAACATGTAAATAAACATCAATAAGCACATCCTAAGTATTAACAGAGCAGCTCCTTCCCAGAACTTTCTTAAGACAGATCAATTTAAACACATTTGCCTGGCACATACTATAGATTATATCTGGGAAAGCATGGAAGCAAGGCAAAAGGCCACATCCAGAGTCAGGTACACTGACCAGATTGGGTTCTACAGCTATATTCTGACATCCAACAAAAATAAACCTATTTTATAAATTAAATGTAAATGTCACAGGAGGCACAAAATTACATCCAAGAACAATCCAGGAAACAAAATGCACCTGAGGTAAAAGGCCCTCTGCTCTTTTTCCCGTAGTTTCTCTCACATTTCCCCAAGGTATTGTTTACCAATCACAGTTCTTTTGACCATGCTCTGACACTATTTTAGTGATCATTCTACTAAATGTACAATTTTAAAGTTATTAAATTGTTACTAAATATTAGGTACTTAAATATTTAGATTTTTAATTTGAAAGAAGTGACTTCAGATTCTGAAGATGTGTGCACTAGATATTTAGATATTGCTATTTCACATCAATTACAACTTAAGTTGTAATGTTTGCTGCATGATTTCTGGAATCCCAGTCAACTTCAGAGTTTCAAAATGTTTCTTTTCTAAACCCTTCAATCACATCTGATGGTTTTGTCAAGAGAGGACACTTCCCTGATGCTCCCATTGTAGTATCACCCAAGAGAAGGTTTCTGTAGAAACATTAGTGCTGTGCATTTCTTTGTAAACATAGGCATCAGGAAATTCCCTAACCACACAAATATTGGTTTTTGATTATTTTGCTTTGTATCTGTATGGTGATACTTTATTTGTACTGAAATGTGATTTTATTTGTATGTTAATAAATAAAGTTGCCTGGGGGTCAGAGCTATTAGAGCCATAGCAAAAGCTGGGCAATGTTGTTGCACGCCTTTAATCCCAGCACTTGGTAGGCAGAGCTAGGTAGATCTCTGTGTGTTCAAGGATACAGCCAGCATTGGAGACACATGCCTTTAATCTCAATACCAATCATAGAAGATCTGGAGGGCTGTAGAAACAGGCAGTGAGGAGGCGGTCATGTGGTTGGGTTTACAACCAATGAGAAGACAGAACAGAAAGTCTATATAAAGACAAACACACAGGAAGTAGGTCTCTCTTGGCTGAAGTGGCTAGCTGCACCAGATGGGTAAGGCTCTTAGCTCTGATCTCTTGGCTTTCTTCTTTGCATTGGTTCTGTGTTTCTTATTTTAATAAGATGGTTGGTTACATCTACAGGTCTGTGTGTCCAAATCTGTTATATTAGCCCCAACAGAAAATAAAAGCAAGAGTATCAGTTATTAATTACCACTGTGTTCATTGCCTGACACTTCACACATTTGATATCTAACTGAGTGGCTTTTCACCTTGTCTACAGTCCAATCAAGTGTAAAAAATTCAAAGCTACAGCAAAATTACCTAAGATATTCTGAAAATCCAAACTTCTAAGATTGTTTTACTACATTTAAAATAATTATCTCATGAATAGTTTTGTGTGTGTGTGTGTGTGCGTGTGTGTGTGTTTGTGTAACTTTATTGTTTTATTTTCTGTAGGAGTAACCTACTTAGTCAACAAATAAATTAATATTTTCTTTCTAATTGTGGAAAATTCCTAACACATATAAGTAAAAATGTGATAGCATTTCCACCTAACCCTGTACATAGCTATTTCTGTTTTCATCGACATTACTTACAGGTGGAACCAAGAAATTATCTTGTATACAATAAATTCTGGGACATTCGTCTTGATGACAAAACCTTTAAAACACAAAAAATTATATAGCCTAGAAACTATCAATGATGACAAATGCCTATCAATCTAGGAATCACTTATATATTCCCATCAATATATCCATATTTTTCAAAATGACTCAGAGTTCACTTATTATGTGAAGAATATGATATTTTTACACATTTGTCATTCACATTTCCTATAGTTCCTGAGGCCGTATAAGTGACATTAGTAATGAATTGTTATATTTTTGGTACACACTAAAGAATCTGCAAAATGTTTGTATAGACATTGGATTCTGTTTGCTACTTACATTTTCTGCAGTTAGTGTATTGTTATACTTACTTTTTTGTATAATAGGTGGGTATGGACACCTAATTTGAATCCATTCCATTTGCAGTAGAAGTACATTCCAGGTACACTCTTTACTCAGTAGTCTGATAGTCACTTAAATTGATAGTCACTTAAAGAACTATTGGTCAGGTGGTGATGGTACATGCCTTTAATCCCAGAACTCGGGAGGCAGAGGCAGGTGGATCTCTGTGAGTTCGAGGCCAGCCTGGTCTCCAAAGCAAGTTCCAGGAAAGGCGTAAAGCTACACAGAGAAACTCCATCTCAAAATACCAATAAATAAATAAATAAATAAATAAATAAATAAATAAATAAAATAAAAAAGAACTATTGCCTGCACTCTCTGTTTCAAATAGTATAAAAAGTGGTGACATACAAATTCAGTCATTCCTCATTTCCAAATCAATTAGAATAATATTTTTAAATTTCTTAAGTTAATTCATTTGGCACTTGTGATGGGATTCATCATGAATTATTTTATTCA
This sequence comes from Peromyscus eremicus, assembly GCF_949786415.1. Taxonomy (NCBI): domain Eukaryota; kingdom Metazoa; phylum Chordata; class Mammalia; order Rodentia; family Cricetidae; genus Peromyscus; species Peromyscus eremicus. The sequence goes on from NC_081427.1 coordinate 10,316,772, forward strand.
CATACATAAAGTTTTTCCTAATATCTGTTATTATAATGTGAATGTTTTATTCATTGTCTTAAATAATTGTTTTCTGAATTTTGAAATGTGGTAAATATTCCTTAATTTCTATGCTATTCAACTTATCTCAGTCATAGGCCAATGCAGCAATCTTTTATGAAGGGAAATTTCATAATATCACCTACCACCTAGTAGATTTAAAACAATCATCACTTCTAATTCAGCATATATCTTATTTTGTTTCTCATTCCTAGTTAATCCACAGTTTATAAATAATTGGCTTACATCAGAGTGCAACTGCATAATGTTTCTGTTGAGAATATATAGCATTATAAGTTAGATTTTGAGCCATTTTCAGTAAATAGTAAGAAATGAACTCAGATGAGTTTTTGCCCTGGAATTATTTATGGTTCAGTGGTATAATGTCATAATCTGGTTCATAATGCTACTGGAGCTAGGGAGATACAGTAAATGGGAATTTACAATTTCATAAAAACCATCTGAGAAATATGTTCAGAGTAAGTCTTTCACCTGTTTGTGCTTCTAGGTCTCTGAGTCCCTGGCATTTTGAGAGTCTGCTGTGCTTTACCTTATCTGTATTTTCTTCTCATTGCTTTTTATAGAAGCCTACAAGACAGTTTGATGAAACTTGTTTATTCCGCCATTTGTGATTTAGTGACATAACTTCACATATGGTGTGTGTGTGTGTGTGTGTGTGTGTGTGTGTGTGTGTGTGCACGTGCTGAAGGATTTGTAAACTTTTCTTGAATTTTCTTTCTTTCTTTTGCCAGATACCACTAATCATGATGCTCAAGCATTCCTCAATATCACTTTAATAAAATATTAAGCCACATTTTTGAAAATGTGTACATTATGACTGTGTAACAAGCACATTCCAGTGAGTGTTAACTTAATGAACATATGCATTTTCTATGCATTCACTAGCATTCACATTGAAATGCCATAATTCTGTATTTGCTTTAATAAGCTAAAGTAATAGTATTTTATATATTAACCATGATTTTGTTAAAATAACTATGTTTTTTAACACTTGAGGAAAGTATTAAAGACAAAGATAAACAGATGTCTTTACTGTAGCATTGTTTTGATTTTTTTAAATCGCAAACATTGATTGAATATATAAGGTAATTATTAGATTTAAAATTTTTCTAGAGAGAGCAGTAGTCTGGGCTGGTCCACATTAGAGTATATATTCATTCATGCCCTTCCTGCATGACCAAAGGTGATTTCAACAAACAGCAGAAAATGAGCGAGAAATGTTTCCAGAAGGAGAGTCATTTTTTACTCATGGGAAATTTGCTCCATCACTTCACAGAATTGCCATGGACCTACCTCTTTGCATCTTCCTCCCCAACACCTTGTGGACATGGAGGGTAGCATGCATACATGCACACATATTGTGAGAATAAGATAAATTGACTTAATAGATCACACTTAGTAAATAAGAATATAAAGTTTGTGATAAGTTGTAAAATTTTTTCTGGACCTGTGAGAAATTCTTGGCATTACTTGAGTGGTTCACAGTGTTAAAAGAGAACTTTACACTTTCTGAACCCATAGGAATTAAACAAGATTTCTAGAATGCATCAGAGGAAGTGAAAGGATCTTCAAAGTCCATCAGTAAAGACTGTGGCTATTTTCCCAATGACACCATATGCTGTAGCATATTTCATCTAAAAACAAATAAACAAACAAACAAACAAAAAACATCTATGAGTCATATATGAATTTTCTATCTTCCTATTAACTGATGCTGCTACTATAGATAGGATATGATAATTATCATCATGACTCACACACTAAAAGAAGATACATCTATCTCCACAAAAATATCCAATACTGGGTGTCTTTTTGGAGTAAGAGTTGGTGTTCATTTTGATTCATTTATCTCTGCAGTCTCCTCTAACTTGATGTTGTTAAAAATTTATACTTGAGATCTACATGAACAGCCTGGACATGAGTGGGGGTAGTGAAGGGCGAGGGTCGAGGGAAAGAGAGCTTGGGTGAGTGGAAGATCCCAGCTGGATCAACAACAGAGAGGGAGAACAAGGAATAGGAGACCATGGTAAATGAAGACCACATGAGAATAGGAAGAAACAAAGTGCTAGAGAGGCCCACAGAAATCCACAAAGATACCCCCACAACAGACTGCTGGCAATGGTCGAGAGACAGTCCGAACTGACCTACTCTGGTGATGGGATGGCCAAACACCCTAATTGTCGTGCTAGAAACCTCATCCAACTACTGAGGGATCTGGATGCAGAGATCCATGACTAGGCCCCAGGTGGATCTCTGGGAGTCCAATTAGCGAGAATGAGGAGGGTTTATATGAGTGAGAATTGTTGAGACCAAGGTCGGATAAAGCACAGAGACAAATAGCCAAACAAACGGAAACACATGAAATATGAACCAATGGCTGAGGGGTCACCAACTGGATCAGGCCCTCTGAGTGGGTGAGACAGTTGATTGGCCTGATCTGTTTGGGAGGCATCCAGGCAGTGGGACCGGGTCCTGTGCTCATTGCATGAGTTGGCTGTTTGAAACCTGGGGCCTATGCAGGGTCCCTTGGCTCGGCATGGGAGGAGGGGACTGGACCTACCTGGACTGAGTCCACCAGGTTGATCTCAGTCTGTGGGGAAGGCTTTGCCCTGGAGGAGATTGGAATGGGGGGCGGGCTGGGGGGAAGGTGAGGGGGGCGGGAGGGGGGAGAACAAGGGAATCTGTGGCTGATATGTAGAACTGAATTGTATTGCAAAATAAAAATTAAAAAAAAAAAATGGAAAAAAAATAAAAAAATAAAAAAAAATAAAAAAAAAATTATACTTTTTTAGATTTTAATATGGCATTTTCTTTCAATTCTCAAATATACTTATTTATATATAACTATGTTTATAATATATTAACAGAATATAAAATACATATTATAGTAATTTATTTTAATTCATGACTATTTTTTGCTTGATTATTTATATTACATATATAAATTATAACTGAATATTAATAATTTAGGAAAGTAAACCAGAATTTTCATTTTTAATTACCAGCTTTCTTAAAGGCCATAAAAAGCAAGCCTATAAGGAGATTAAAGCAAACAGCAAAAATAAGTTCTATAATCAATATATTTTAAAAGTATAAATCAACAAATATTATTAATATATGATTTACATATTAGAGATTTATGTATGCATCCTCCTTCCACTAATTTTAGATAGGGTTCACTCTTACATTGTAAAGCATGCTCAGTGATCAAATTGGCATAATGTCAAGCTGTCTTCTAAATATTTCTGTTAACAGCCATAGATAAATGCATCCATCAGCCTTAATCAGGGAAGCCTCTTTCCAGTGAATGGATGGAAATGCAGCAACTCCTGGCTGTACAAGGTGCTGAGAATGAGTGACAGAGGATGTGATCAGCCCTAAGTGAGTCTTGTTTAGAGCCTGGTCTTAGGATGTGGAAGCACTGCAGAAGAGATTAGAAAGTCGGTGGGCTTAGAAATACAATCTCCTAGGCAAGACATGGGCATTGCAATCAGCACTCACAGCATCTTACATATTTCTGGACTGGGTCTGCACACAAGTGGTCCAATCAACCGTCAGACATGGATGAGGAGGGGATTGTGCTGGCTAGTTTTCTGTCAGCCTGACACAAGTTATAGTGATCAGAATGGAGGGAGCCTCAACTAGAAAATGACTCCGTAAAACTAGGCAGTAGGCAAGCCCACGAGGCACGTTCCTCTTCAGTGACTGATAGCGGTGGAATCAGCCCATTGTGGGTTGTGCTATCCCTGGGCTGGTGATCCTTGGTTCTACTAGAAAGCAGGCTAAGCAAGCTGTGAGGAAGAAACCAGTAGACAGCACTCCTCCATGGCCTCTGGGTCAGATCCTGCCTCCAGGTTCCTGCCCTGCTTGAGTTCCTATCAAGACTTCCTGCAAGGATGAGCAGTGATTTGGAATCAAAAGCCAGTGCCTTCCCTCTCCAGTTGGCTTTTGCTCCTAACAGAAATAGTGCCCATAACGAAAGCAGGACTCAAAGTGTGTGTCTTTTCACTGGTGAGTTGTTTGCTGCTGATATCTTCAGAGCGAGGGGAAATCGACCCTCATTTGTGTTCTCACAGATGACCCCACCAGACTCCAACAGACACTTCACAGACAGCATTGGCTAAACTCAATGGGTAACAGAAGAAAAACAAATGTCATGAATCTGGGAACAGGACTGGTAGAATGGGGCATGATCGATAGTGGTGGGAAGGATATAAGAGGTGATGTGGAAAGACTAATCAGAATATATTATATACATTCGTGAAAATTACCAAATAACAAAATTAATCAGTAAAAACAGAAAAATGAATCGATAATATTCACTGTTATAACAGCCTAAAATAATTCTACCTCAAGTTGGAAGCCAAATGTTTCCTAACACTGTTACCATTTCAACTCATAAAGCTTCACCTTTCTTAAAAGACATGTTTAATTACAAGCGTTCCTAGAATTAATCATTGCCATTAATGGTCTAGAAATGTCACCTTTACAGCTTGTCTGTCATGAGCACTTAGGGTTTGCCTTTGACTCTTTACAATGTCTAGTACTTCATGAAGTTCTGAGAACACTGCAGTGGGAGACAGTGCTCAGCACCTCACATCTCATCTTTTAAGGGGAGGTACATTTTCCCCATGCTACATTTGTTGTCTTTAATTTCAAACTAAAGACTGGTGTCTCCAGAAATCTCTCAGTATATGTGTCTCTCCCATCACCATCATACATCTCCCCTCCCCACGTTTTGCCCTGAGATGCCCATGTAGCTGCTTGGAAAAGGATGGAAGAAAGTTAGCTTCATCTGATTTTATAAGAAAGGATTTATATACTCAACTGTGACAGTCTCAGGAAGATAGGAGCAACTTAGATGTGTGGGTAGTATTTATGTGAGGTTTTCACACCTTTGTGAAGTCTGTGGATTTAAAATGCAACGAACACCATTTCATTAAACACTAACGTAATTTGATTAATCACAAATATATATATATATAAACACTTATAAATATTTAAGTGAGAGTTCTTTTGAGATTTTAATTTCTAATAACCCTTTTATTTGAGCAACCATTTCCTAGTTGTTTATGTAAAACTGGCATTGTCTTATTGAATGAAGTGATTAAAATATTTATTGATTCTAAATTTCAAATGCTAAGCACATTTCAGAGGCTCAAATGATATGTTAAGTAGTATTGCCAAATGCACTAACAAATTAGTAAATAAAGATGATAGGAAAAATATTAATGTGAAAATATATTGCAAGAATAAGTTTGTCTTTTATATTAAGATTGAATATAAATATACTCTTATATGATATATATTTATGTGTGATATATATTTCTATATTTGTGTATGTATGTTACATATTATATATATATATATATATACATATATATATATCCCTCATTTTGTATGTCACAAATGCTAAAGAGGAGAAATCTATACCATGAGATTAATTACGTTTTATCCTTAAGCCACCAAAAGATAATGGCTTTATGTATATTAAACTGTATTAATGAATTCAATTTCAGTGAAACATTTGTAAAACTGTTAATTCAGGGGACCCTGTTGTCTTTAATTCAGAAAATCCTTTGATAGGATATGAAGAGTTGAAAGTTATTTCTAGCTTACTTTATTTTATTTATTTTTAATGTTATTATTATTATTATATTATTATTATTATTACATCCTGATTCTAGTTTACCCCCCTCCTCTTCTCCCAGTCCCTTCTTACCACCTGTACCCTATGCTCCACCATGTGCTCCTCCATTTCTTCAGAAAAGAGCAGGCCTCTCATGGATGGCAAGCAAACATGGAATATCAAGACTAGCCAAACTGGGCGGTGGTGGCACACACCTTTAATCCTATTACTTGGGAGGTGGAGGTAGGCAGCTCTCTGTGAATTTGAGGCCAGCCTAATCTATAGATCCAGTTCCAGTACAGCCAAGTGCTGTGGGATGTTCTGTATGTCAAATGTGTTGTTCTGATTGGCTAACAAATAAAACACTGTTTGGCCAGTAGCCAGGCAGGAAGTATAGGCGGGACAAGCAGAGAAGAGAATTCGGGGAAGTGGAAGGCTGAGGCAGAGATACTGCCAGCTGCTGTCATGAAAAGCAAGATGTAAGGTACCAATAAGCCATGAGCCTTGTGGCAACTTATAGATTAATAGACATGGGTTAATTTAAGATATAAGAACTAGATAACAAGAAGCCTGTGCCATTAGACCAAACAGTTTAAATAATATAAGCACCTATGTATTTATTTTATAAGTGGGCTGTCAGACTGCCGGGTCTTGGTGGGCCCCAGAGAGAAAACTCTCTAGCTACAGCCAAGGCTACACAGAGAAACCATGTCTCAAACAAACCAAAGACGAGCTAGGTCCGTTCAAATTAAGGCTGGACAAGGCAACCCTGTATGAGGAATAGAGTCCCAAAAGCAGGCAAAGGAGCCAGAGACAGCCCTTGCTCCCACTCTTAGGAGTCCCATAAGAAGTCTAAGTTCAGCCTCTTGCAGACTCCATGGTTGTCAGTTCAGTTTCTGTGAGCCCCTAGGAGCCCAGGTTAGTAGAATCTGTGAGTTTTCTTGTGGTGTCCTCAACCCCTCTGCCTCTCTACAATCCTTTCTCCCCCTCTTCCACAGGATTCCCAGAGCTCTACCTAATGTTTGGCTGTGGTCTCTGCATCTGTTACCAACAGTTGCTGGGTGAAGCCTCTCTGATGACAATTGGGTTAGGCACCAATCTATGAGTGTAGCAATGTTGCATTGCCTTTTTTTTTTTTTTTTTTTTTTTGCCAGTTGTGTTTGGTTCTATCCTAGGTCTCTGGATTATCCTACCCCAGGGTCCAGGCAGCATCAAGTTTGGCTCCCTCTCATTGTATGGGTCTCAAGCTCGACCAGTCATTAGTTGGCCACTCCCACAATTTCTGCACCACCTTTACCCCAGAACATCTTGTGGGCAGGACAATTTGTATGTCAAAGGTTATGTGACTGGTTTGGTGTCCCAATCCCTCCACTGGAAGTTTTGCCTAGTTACAGGAGATGACCAGTTCAGGCTATGTATCCCCTATCTCTAAGAGTCTTAGCTAGGGTCATCCTTGTAGATTCCTGAGAGTTTCCATTGTACAAGGTTTCTACCTCAACCTGAAATGTCCCCACCCATTTCGATTTTCCAGTTTTCTCATCCAGTACTCTCCACCTCCATGCCCCCACCTTATTCCCCCTGTTTCCATCCCCACCCCCCTAATCCACCCTTGAAATCTATTCTATTTCCCCTTCACAGAGAGATCCAAGCAATCCCCGCCCCTTGAGCCCTCCTGGGTCTGTGGATTATAGCAAGGTTCTCCTTGTGAGCTGTGTCCATCTGTGTGTACAAACCATATTTGTCTTTCTGGGTCTGGGTTACCTCACTTAGGATGATTTTTTTCTAGTTTTATCTATTTATCTGCAAATTTCATGACATTGTTTTTAACAGCTGGGTAATACTCATTTGTACTACATTTTCTTTGTCCATTCTTTGGACATCTAGATTGTTTCCAGTTACTGGCTATTATGAAAAAAGCTGCTATGAATATAGTGGAGCAAATGTCCTTGTGGTATAATGGAGCCTCCTTTGGGTATATGCCCAGGAATGAAGTAGATCTATTCCCAATTTTCTGAGAAACTGCCATGTTGATTTCCAAAATGGCTGTACAAGTTTGTACTCACACTAGAAATGGAGGAGTGTTCCCTTTGCCTCACATCCATGCCAGAATGAGCTGTCACTTGTGCTTTTGATCTTAGCCATTCTGACAGGTATATGATGGAATCTCAGAATCTTTTCGATTTGCATTTCCCTGACAACTAAGGATGTTGAACATTTCTGTGTTTCTGTTAAGAATTTTCTATTTATATCTGTACCCCATTTTTTAATTCAGTTATTTGGGTTTTTTTATGTCTGGTTTCTTTAGTTATTATATATTTTGGAAATTAGCCCTCTGCCAGATGTTGGGTTGGTGAAAATCTTTTCCCTTTCTGTAGGCTGTTGTTTTGTCCTTTGATGGTGCCTTTGCCTTACAGAAGATTTTCAGTTTCACGAGGTCCCATTTATTAATTGTTGATCACGGGGCCTGCACTATTGGTGTTCTGCTCAGGAAGTGGCCTCCTTTGCCAATTAAAGGCTATTTGGCATTTTCTCTTCTCTTCTATCAGGTTCAGTTTCTCTTTTATCTGGTTTTATCTTTAGGTCTTTGATCCGCTTGGACTTTAGTTTTATACAGAATCATAGATATGGATCTATTTGCATTTTCTACATGCTAACATCCATTTAGATCAGCACCATTTATGGAAGACGCTTTCCCTTTTCCATTGTTTGTTTCTAGTTTCTCAGTCAGCAATCAGTTGTCCATAGGTGTGTGGATTTATGTCTGGGATTGGACTATTCCATTGATCAACCTGTCTGTTTTTATGCCAATACCATGTGGTTTTTAGTACTGTAGGTAATAAAGAGCTTGAGATCAGGGATGGTGATGCCTCCACAAATTCCTTTGTTGTACAGGATTGTTTTAGCTATCATGGGTTTTTGTTTTTCAGTGTGAAGCAGAGTATTATTCTTTCAAGGTCTGTAAAGAATCGTGTTGGACTTTTGATGAGGATAGCATTCAGCCTGTAGAATGCTTTTGGTAAGAGGGCCATTTTGTACTTCATTTTGATCCATGATAATGGGAGGTCTTTCCATCTTCTGAGGAATTGGAAGCTTTTCATTTAGCCACTCTCCTATAGCCCTATAATAGGTAACATATCCTAGCATGGGGAAAACGATACTGTGTTTTCCAGTTACTAATAACCACACAGTGTGAAGGCCTCTCTGAAAAGTTTTATTCTGGTAGTTGGAAGATGTGCTTGAATGGATCATTGAGACCCTGGCTATCTCCTTTTCCTCTCTTTCGCTTTGTAGTTATGGAATGTGTGGTTTTGCTTTTATCATTATTTTTTTTTAATATTCTCACCACAGTTTAAAATCACAGAGACAACTGAACAGGGACTAGAAATTCCAAACTTATGGATCAAAGAATATCTGTTCAGTTATGTTTCGTTTTTCAGTCAAATATATTGAGAGAAAAATGACTCTCATAAGATCTAGAAACCATCCATGACTTTATCATATTTTATTGATAAAATCAGTTAGTATAGTATTACACGTGTCATGGTCTATAATATAAATTACATTTTAAGTAATGGGATTTATTAATTTTATACAAAATTTTAAATATAAACACTTGCCTCCTCCAATCCTACATTTTACCAATGATTAACATGCCCTGTTATTCAAGTATCTGAAATGTTTAGGGCTTACTAAATGAAAATATAATTTTGTCTGTATATTGAATCTCCTTGTATAATATGAATGAAGACAAATATACTTTTGTAATATATTTTAACAAATAATACAAATAATCCATACCTGATTTTATTTTACATAATATTTTTATTATAATTAAACTATGCAAATATCATGAATTTTTTTAGCTTTGGAAAATAACTAACAATTATTGTCACTTTAATAAAATTATTGTTGTCCTTTAATACAGTGAATTAGACACCTGGTCAACCTAGATATTTTTCTGAGCTTTAGAATATAGAAGGAATAATTTAGAAAAGCTTTGGCTACAGAATAGAAAAATTATTAAAGATTCACTTACTGTCTTTGTGCCAGTTCATATTAATCAATTTTGCAGGAGTTAATTTTAAAATTCATGCTCACAGAAGAACAATGACAGATCAGGGTTGTGCACAGTGTGTGTTTCTGCCTCTGTGAAATCAGTAGCATCTTTTCCAAACATAAGTTATGTCTTGATTCTTGAATGCAAATTCTGTGCATAAATAAGTAATAAACACATGAATTTATAAAGACTTGTAGGCCAGAATTATATCACATATAATTTCAATCTTTTTCTATTTATTAGTTCAGGTTGACTACAGTAACATTTTTATACCCAAGAGTTTTGTATGTTTTTATACAAAAGCAAGTTTCACACATTATTTGAATTTTTCTTAACTTTGTTCAGTGGTATGTTCAAACTTAATGCTTTCTTTTCGATATATTTAAAAATTGGAGAATTTATGACTCATGTGGGTGGTAATGCTGTCTACCTGTTCAAAATGAAATGCCAGATGCAGCACAGAGACAGCGTTAAACATAAATTTTGCTGAATGCAGTCTCATGGCAGGAAAGGCATATTCTGATGAAAGGCCCCAGTGGTAACATAGCAGCTGAAAGAAATAGCAATTCTCGCAATAACTAAGTGCCGAAAGGAGCAACCCATAAGCAAAATTGTTGTGTGATCAACGACACTCTAACACGGGCCTGGATGAAAGAGTTTTCAATGACCAGCTGTTACATCAAGATGACCTTTCAGAAAATGAGCTTGACTGATCTATGCTCTGAAACTCATAATGTTTTACAATGTCTTCACAATGTGTAAAAATCTTCATCACATTTTTACAAAATCTCACAACAGAAAAATACCTATATAATACTAGATAAATATTAATTTCTCACACTGTCTGAGGTTCCTGCTTAACTTTATAAAATTGTCTAGTTGAGACTTAAAATATAATTTTCTAACTCTAGAAAAATTTGATATTTTGAGTGATAAATGAAGTGATAAACCCCATAAATACTAACGTATTATTGAAAACTCTTTTCTAATAAGAAGAAATCTGGTTTCTCTTTCCCCTGATTTTTAGATACTTTATTTTTAAAGTGGATCACAACACTAAGCTTTTGGATTCCTGCACCATTTCAGAAGCTAGAAGAGTTAATTCCATGTATATTCAAACTGACACCAAGAAGAGCCATCACACTATGATAATACAGATTAAATGTAACCCATATTCCCAGTCTTTCACATGGATTCATCTTATAACTTGAGGATTAGATACACAGAATGGCTATATCTTCAGAAGGCTGTATATAAAGTTGATGATGTTAGAGCTCTTGATTAATTTTTAGGGCTTTCTTTCAGATGCAAAACAAAAAACATGGCTGTATTGCCTTTCCACAGTGTCTAGTATTTTTCAGAGAGTTATCTGTTTAATACATTCAGTTACCATAAAAAAAGGGGAAAGTTTTTAGGGGAGCTTCATAATCTATTTGATAGAATCACTTCATAGTTGTCTTGATAATCTTTAAATAAGAACATGTTCTCCTTATTAAAATATGATGCATATATACTTATGTGTGTGTAAACTTACATGCATACAATAACAGTTAGTTTTTGAAAAATAGACCATGAATTTGAAGAAGAGTGGGGAAGGCTATATGGGAGGGTTTGGAGTGAAAAAATTGGAAGACAGAAATGTTGTAATAAAACTATAATCTCAAAAATAAAAAAAAATTGAATATTTTTAAATATTACACAAATTAATTGTTACAATTTGAATATGACCCCTATCGTGGTTTATATTGAATGTCAATAAGATAGAATTTAATACAATCCCTCCTCTTTCTCGCTGATTGGACTTCCGGAGCTCCACCTGGGGCCTGGCAGTGGATCTTTGCATCTGCTTCCAACAGTCATTGGATGAGAGTTCTACCAGGACATTTAAGCTGTTTGGCCATCTGATCACCAGAGTAGGTCAGTTCGGGTTTTCTCTCGACCATTGCCAGTAGTCTACTGTGGGGGTATCTTTGTGTGTTGCCCTGGAGGAGATGGGAATGGGGGGTGGATTGTGGGGAGGGTAGGAGGGGGGGCGGGAGGAGGGTGGACAGGGGAATCCGTGGCTGATACATAAAATTAAATTAAATTATATAAAAAAAGGATAGAATATAAATTCACCTAAAAGATAAGCATGTGAAATAGTAAATCTTGCCCAGAGTGACACACCTCCTCCAATAAAGTTACACTGCCTAATCCTTCCCAAATTGTTGTAACAGAAGACCAAGTTTTCTAATATATGAGTCTACAGGGCCATCTCATTTAAACCACCACAATAATGAGGAGCCTTTAAGCAAGGAATCTGGTACACTTCATGAGAAAAGATGAAAAAAAGTACCACCCATAAAAGCCTTAGAATTAATACATCATTGATTTATTGCCATATTAATTTTTGATTTTTAAATTCTATTAATTGTATCAATTCATGAGTCTTAAATTCTTTCTTAGAACAGCAAAATAAAATTAGAACAAATCCTTAAATAGGGAAAAATCAAACCTGAGCCCACTCCATGTTCTGGGCAACTTGATAACACTTAGCATTAAAAAAAAAAAATTTACTCTCAAGTTATGAATGTTTCTTTCTCTATATGGGTGTGTATCTCCTTCAGTCTTTCTCTCTCTCTCTGTCTCTTTCTTTCTCTAATGTATGCATGTATGTCATGCATGTTTGTATATGTATATAAGTATATATTTTATCATTCTCATTTAACTGAAATATTAGTAGAAACAAATATCTACATAATGTGAGTCTGACTATTATTACTTGGCACTTAATTTCATATGTCATTTTGAGTTGATTCATAAACTTTTTTTCATAATCCCATAAATTTTTAAACTTCATAATTAAATACTGCAAATATAATAAACATCACACATCAGATTAACTAGACTCAGATTCTATAATATATCTCCTTATATTTCTAAACAGCTTGAATTGCCATTCTTTCACTGTTGAATATGCATTTATCCACTACCAAAAATGAGATATCCATGACAGAATTAGAAACAGAAAGTCAATTATCTTTCATGTTTCATAACTCTTGTCCCTACCTATATTCAGCCCCACATTTTTAAGGACACTTTAATCGGTATTTAATTGAGGAATTAATTCTAGCTTCAGTTGTCTAATTGCACTCTAAATTTAGGATGTTCGTATAACTGAAGACTGTTACATTAAAGCAATTTAAATTATAAAGCGCAGGAAGACAAGCTCTCTAATAAAGCAGGAACTAGGCTTTAAGGAAGTCACACTCCACCATTGCCTATATATAAAGCATTGGTTGAGAATTTTCTAATTAAAAACATTTGAATGTAGATTTCTGTAAATTATCGATGTCACATCTGGCTTGGGTGACAGAGATGAAAAACAGATGATAAATTCCCGAGTAGAGAATATAACGCATGATTTTTCATTTCTTCTGATTAATTAGGATGAGCCTTTTCCCAAAATTATGGTAATAGATCAAGAAGTCTTCAAAACTGGAGAAATTTCTAAAAATGTTTTACCTCACTATATATATATTATTAATTTTAAAAATAATGATAAGAAATGAAGCTCTTTCCACACTGTCTCCTTCCATATTCTCTTCCCTCCACTCTCTCCCTCTCTCTCTCTCTCCCTCTCTCTCTCTCTTTCTCTCTCTCTCCCAATAAAGCTCTAGAAAGGTTAAAAAAAAACGAAATGACATTAAAAGATTCTGAGTAGAAATACCTGTCTAGTTTGATTTCTATTGTTGTGATTAAACACCAAGAACTCAAGAAAGAAAAGGCATGACAACGGCTTTCTCATTAATTGTTTCACAATAATATTTTGTTTTCCAGGATATAATAATGGTTCTTAAGTCTAAATTTTAAAGATGTTTATTATGTGAAACTAATTTTGAATTCATTCTTCCTGAAGCAACTTAAACACTGAGCCAATGAGTATGTTTCAGTCTCTCAAAAAGAAAAACAAACAAAAAAAAAAAGCCCACATATTTTTTTCATGTATGACCTACTTTTCTGCTTTCACATGTCACATACAGGCATACAAATCTAAAGATGCTATGTCCCAGTTCATAATTCTATTTATTTTGTATTCTTAATATAGTCATATGCCTACACGCAACTACCATTCTAAAATTTGTAGTTCAAAGCAAAGATTTAAAATATGCATGGCAGAGACATGCATATCCCTTATTCTGCAGAGTACTGTGCTAAATGCAGAGCATGCCTATAAGATTTAAATTCTCAATTTTGTGGTTTCTGCTTTCACTGATTTAGTTTCTCTGATCACCCAGAATTAATTAAAAATAAATATAGGTTAAATCCTTGCTCTTATATTCAATTTAGTTAAAAACAGCATTCTAGCAATGAGAAGGAAATTGATTTTTATGGTTTTCAACCTATAAGGACTTAACTCTAGTCTAACCTTGAGATAAGTATCAAGAAAGAATTCAGTGTGACTACATTCTATACAATCCATGGAGTTTAACAGATTAGTAAGGAAGCAGGGTACTACAGAGGGATGGTGAAGAAGGAGGAAAAATAGCATTAAAGATGTATGAAAAGGCCATATGGAAACAAATTACTTTATGTTTACTATATAATGAAGGTGTGCATCTTTGGGCGATAATGTTCCTCAAAGCACAATAGTCTGTCTAACAAAACCTCCAGTGCCCAGCCTAGGAAACCTCCCTTCGGGTTTCAGTGAGGGGAGCCAAGAGACCTCCAGACAATACATGTGATTGCTGTTGATCTTGTTTTCATCCCAGAACTTGAAGGTCAGTCCCTATTGTTAAAACATCGCACAGTTTGGACACAGGAATAAGAATTTGAACTGGAACTGATGTGGAAGCCTCCCCACCAAGGATAGCTGTCATTGAATGTTCTACGTAACTCGCCTGGGGAGAAAAGCAATCAACAGACCTACCTATCTAGAAAGCCAGGGAACCATAACAATTTCAGCAATATTTTTAAAGACCTCAAGATCTTCAAGAATAAGGAATTTCTAGGGAGAAAAAATAATAAGAGGCTGAGACATGATGCCAAGTGAGACATGTAATCTTTGCATGGAAATTGGAAAGAAAAAAAAAATGAGGGAAGATGGTTTAAATCCAAACAAACTGTTGGGCTCAGCAAACAAGAATCTTCCAGTATGCAGAAAAATGTAATGTTGTTTCCTTATTTTCAAACCATATGTCCACAGAATGATGTTTTCAATATCAAAGCAGGTTCTCTAATTATCAGTCCCTTATGTCACTGGAGTACACGAGTCTTTTTTGCCTTTGAGTTTTTTTAAAGTAAGAGAGAATATGAAGTTGTGTGAATAGGGAGGTAAGGGGAATTTGGAAGGATCTGTTAGCAAGTAGAGAATATTTTTAAATATATTATGTAACTTTTATAGATAAAATAGTTATAAAATTCACCCTAATGGTATAAGAATCTAACAACAAAGGAAAGTGCTTTGGTATGTTCGGCTGTTCATTATATCCTAAAACTTTTTTTCTGAGTATATACATGCTTTAAAATAATATTTACTTGCATAAATATGTCATTTAATAGAAGTTAATAGACCATATACAAATGAAAGCACATATATCTACAATGTTTCAAATAATTAATGTCTTCATTATTTGATAGAGTAGAAATTTGGAACGTGATAGTCTATAGGACAAGATAAGGAAAAGGCATCATCTTGTAGTCAGAACTAAGAGATAGAACAGAAAACTAATGCAATTCACAGTTAAAACTATTGCTATTTCTGAGTTGCTATATGCCTCTTCTCTGTTTAGTGATACTGCCAAATAAACTCTTTAATGGGATTTTAATGGAAGGTTCTGGATGTTATTACAACAGGACAACACAAAAGGGAAAACTTCCCTGAATTCTGAAATCTCACTGACCCTGATGAGGATTCACTCAGCCTGTGTGATGTTAGTCTGACCCAGCCTGAGAAGCAAACTCTACGTCAAAGCAAACACGCTGAGCTCTTGGACAGGTGATGTAACAATACTGTAATACATGTTCGGACTTCATTTCAAACCCGAGGATTTCACTGAAACCACTCAGAAAACACTGCACCTACATGCCCAACCTAAAAACAAATTTGCTTCATACTCAGGAGAAGGTACAATGTACACTGAGAAACACACAGTGATAGCAGGGTTTGTACTTAACTTTTTGTAACAAGACAAAGGTAGCAAACAACTTCTGTTACAGGATTCAGGGAGAAGGGAAGGGATGAAGAAGGTCCCTGTCTAGAAGACCAAGCTCATTTTCCTTCAGCCATTACTTTTCTAAAAGATAGAAATACTATGACATTTCTGTCTCTCTAAAGATGTGTAAAAGTTTACTCCCATCATAAAATCAACCCTTCAGTTAGTTCCATGAAGGTCTCATTCAGTTATCAAAGAAAATAGTTCAGGCGTAGATTAGGAACTATTTCAGAATGAGCACTGCCCTTTATACAGGTTCTAGTTTCTTTGTGCTGCTGTTTAAAAAGAAAGAAAAAAACTATGGGGTAATAAAGTATCTGAGAGAATAAATGTTGCATTGGATATTGCATATTATACTTCCAGTTTACAGTCAAACATTGAAAAATGTCATGTCAGGAATTTAAGCAAGGAACCCTAAATTGGGACTATGTGATATTCCAAACAGGGTTACCTCTGTTCTGTAACTCATTTACAACAAGGAAATACTGAAGGAGTCTTGGAGCAATGTCTCCTCCTGCCTGGCTCACATCATGCATTTCTAGCTTTCTTATAAAGTCCAGGACCACATACCCAGCAAGGATGTCTCCCTGAGTGGGCTGCATAATGTCCTACATCAGTTAATACTCAAGAAAATTCCTTACATATATGTCTACATGGATGTTTGTTATAATTTAAGGGAATATAGGGATACAGGATAAAAAGACAACCATCTCAGATATTTTGCATTAGCATGGATTTATGTATATTGATATAAGTTTAAGGTTATTTTGTTACAAATATTGCATTCATGTTTCTACTCTTGTTTAGGGTATTGTGCTTATGCAGTTTATTTAAAACTGAAATGTATAAATAAGAAATGAGGGCTAACTCCCCCTGCCTGGAACTCCCACCTATGCCTCTTTCCTCACTATCGACCATTAGGCTTTTTATTAGACCAATCAGCTGCCTTAGACAGGCTAGGTAAAACAGCAACACATCTTTACATAGTGAACAAGTGCAACACATCTTTACATAGTTAAATAAATATTCTGCAACAAAAACAAATGCCACAGATCTTTACATAGTTAAATATTCTATTCCACAACAAACTATTTTTAAACTTCTTAGATTATTTTGAATTTTATCAGATTAAATAGATACCCTTTTTCTTTTTTTGGTTTTTCAAGACAGGGTTTCTCTGTGTAGCTTTGCGCCTCTCCTGGATCTTGCTCTGTAGACCAGGCTGGCCTCGAACTCACAAAGATTCACCTGCCTCTGCCTCCTGAGTGCTGGGATTAAAGACGTGCGCCTCCATAGATATAGATATCTTAAAGTTTATATTTTGTGAGCATGATACATATTTCACAGCTATCTTTTTTGTGTTCTATTCCTCTCTGTTTAGATTATCAGAAACTGAAAAGTGATGGAACAATCAATCAGGAACACAAATATTTATGTTGTCTTATGCACTGAAGTATCTAAATTTTGTATAATTTTTTACCAAATATTTTTATCAGCTTGTGTTATAATTCAATATACAAATTCTATTATTTTTAAAACTTAGAACTTTGGTTCTTGGCATTAGGGTATTTTTATGTTATTGTCTTTACTAATAATTTTTTTTTGACAATTTCACTCATATGCATAATGTATTCCAGTTATCTTCCTAACTCTGCTTAATTCACTCCTCCCTGCCACTCCCTGCCTTCTTCCTTACAAATTCCTTTCCCATATTACTAGTTTGGTTTGGTTTGGTTTCCCACAGACTTTAACTAGGACCATGTCTGTGCCCATGGAATTGCAATTAGTTATAATTGTCTGGTGTGATCTGGGATGTTTATACAACTTGATACCATGCCGCCCCTTAGCTCAGAATCTGGAGGTTGCCCACAGATCTGCAGTAAGTGCACTGTGAGTACATTTCCCCTCCATATTTGACAGGTAGCAAGGCCTGATTCATGTGGGTCCAGCATCAATAGCCACAGCTGGTATGAGGTCATGATTCCATGTCTATGCCTGTCCTAGTAGATGACACGTCTAAGCCTTCCTCCCTGTCTTAGAGATCTTAGATATTCCATTAGCTTTATTTTCTGCAATATTTCCTGGGCCTTAACTTTAAATGTCATTTAGAGCTACACCTTCAACCATCTTTTGTTTTCAGTTTCCATTATAGCTGTGGGCTTTTGTTACCTCCATTCACTGGAAGGAGAGGCTTCTCTTACTAAATCTGAGAGTAACATTTGTCTGGGAATATAAATAAAAATAAGGATGGTATAAAAAAGGGTTGGTGCTTTGTCAATTTGGCCAAGCACTGATGTTATATACCTTCTTGGAGTTTAAGACTTTTTTAGCCATGAATTCCAGATCAGGTTTACCACATTTTTAAGAGCTTTCTTCTTAGCTGGGCAATGGTGACACATGCCCTTAATCCCAGCACTTGGGAGGCATAAGCAAGCAGATCTCTGTGAGTCCAAGGCCAACCTGGTCAACAAAAGTGAGTTCCAGGACAGCTATAAATGTAACACAGAGAAACCTTGTCTCAAAAAAAAAAAAAAAAAAAAAAAAGACTTTCTTGTAGAGTAGGACTCAAATCCAATCAGGAAGCTATTGGTTGCCCATACATGACTTGTGCCACTATTGCAACAATGACTACATCTTACCTGGCAACTTGTTATAATAGTTCTTGAGTTCACAATACATCTTACCTGGCAACTTGTTATAATAGTTCTTGAGTTCACAGCTGGGTAAAACACTTGATTCCTTGAACTACTTAGGAGTCTTCAGCATTGTACCATCTGTCACTTATGAGGGGTATTTGTCATGAAGGAAGCTTCCAGATCAATTCCTACTTTATTTTTCTATGTCTTGAACCCAAGGTGTATGCTGTCTTTAGCAACACAGTCATGTAAACTTATTCTTGTGGACATCTAACAGTAATTATAAGGGCTTATATTGTTTTGGAGGCATCTAGGGCTTCTGTGACCATCTATTCATACAGAGGTATTTTGTACTTCATACTGTGGTTTTGTTTAATTCTCCATTGTAGCTAGGTCTGTCATTGTTTAGTCTTGCTGGGTATCTCCCTTCAAATTCTCTTATATTTTTTTTAAGTTGTATAGTATATCACATGGCAGATATGTTTCTATTTTATGAAAAATTCCAGGATGATTTCCAAAACAGCTGTACTAATTTTCACTGCCATGACCACCATGTAAGTGTTTACCTTTCCTCATCCACATTAGGGTTTGTCATTGGTATTTTTGTTGATGGTCCTTCTGACTGGGGTGAGATGACTTCCTTATTTCACTTAATCTGTTCTTCAGTATTTTTTCACGTTTTTGAGTGCCATCTATCTCTTCATGATTTGAAAAATATGGGGGTAAACATGATATGCAAATTCATAGAATGAAAATTATCCATCCAGTAAGTGCTAACCAAATAAAGTCATGTGTACTAATGTCAACATGTGAATAAAACTATTACTAGTAGCATTCAATTGCACACATTTAATTTACCTTATTTGTTTTCCTATATGTTGGGAGCATGGGGATACTCCTGTGGTGTGTTAATAGATCAACGTCTTTATATAAAAATACCAAGAACAGAGACAGGGTTCTCAGGGTCTGCCCAATTGTAGTTTCATAACAACCTATGCTTCACTCTACTAACATATAGACTGCTTATACTTTAGATAAGTTATCAATTCTCTCCAACTGCTTAAATGTTTTCTACCTTGAAGTTTATTTTCATCAGTTTAGTTTTGATACATATTGGTGCAGGCATAAGGAAATTAATGTATTTGAAATTCCTTAGATTACTACATATTCATACATACATCCTTTGCCAAATTTCAGAAGCATCTTCCCATAGTTCTCCAAATGTTCCATCTGCACTTTTATTTCTCTTCTTTGTGGTTCTAATTCTATGAACGTCAAATATGGTTTGTAATCATTCAAGTAATTGAGCTTCTTTGGTTTATATGATGCAGGTGTTGTTTCTGCAGGGTTTTTTCTTTTTCTTTTTTGTGTGTGCTCTTGATGCAATTATATTAATTTATCTCTCCAACCACTGCTTTGATGCTCTGCACTTCTATCTGACATTCAGTCTTTCTGCACTATTCTTAATCTTTGTCCAATAATTACTATTTTATCCTTGTTCCTATTTTCACTTAAAGCAATGATTCAGGCTATTGAGAAGAGCATTCAGTGGCATGGAATATATTTTCCTAGCATGGAGAACTGTGAGTTCAAATCTCAAAACTACAAATAAACAAAACATGAAGACTAAACTTCTTCAAAATAGAGTGTAAGGTATTTATTAATGGCTGATTTAAAATTACTGTTGGATAATTCAAGGTATTGCATATCTTGATGTTGAAATCAGTGAGTTTGCCAGCTATTCCTTATTAATGTTGTGATTTAGGGGAGTCATTTAATATATGAATTTCAATAATATCTTGGATATTTTGCCAATTATTTAATGGTTTCTGGAACCAATTTAGATGTATTATTCATAAGTTTTTCTTTTTCCTTATCTTTATTTAGCTTAGAGACATCAGCTTAATTTTATGGACTATTTTTATAATAAGGGTTGAATTATTCTTGACATTTTCATTATTATAATCTGTTTGCTTGTTTTTGGTGCTACTGGGTAGCCAGATAAAGGGGAGGGCTTCTTTTCCTGTATTAGGCTTGTTTCTGTGTATGAAGGAGGCATCTAGTTAGTGTGAGGACCCCTCTGTGAGTGGCTGTTCTCCATTCTGCCTTTGGGGAAACTTAGGGACTCAAAATGAAGAGGTTTCCAGGCTGGACTTGTTGTGGTGAGATTTTTGTTGGTCACGTCAACTTGTCATTATTTTTTTCAAGAGACTTAAAGAGTAAGACAACACTAAATAAAACCTACTGCCTTTTATCATGCTCTTCTTGCCTTTAAACAGAGGCAATTGCATTTCTCTTCCATCAAAAGAATTTCTTAAACAGGTGTGTGTATATGTGCATGTATTGACAGTGTATATAAAACTATCTTGTGGGACAAAAGAGAACAACGGGAGTGAAAAGATGCAAAAAGTGAACATTGTGAGTATATAAGACAGAATACACTTAATGCAGAATAAATATGTATATGAAATTTTGAAAACCTGTGCTAGCTCCCATGGAGTGGGCCTCAAATTCAGATTTTGTACATCAGGGCATGATTTAACAGTTGTAGCTGGTTGTTATGTTATGTGCTAACATTTTACTAATTTCATATTTTGTTATAAAATTTAATTTTTTGGGCTAGCTTTTCCCTAAATTCTGGGGAAAACTTTCTGAAAGTGTTAACCAATACAAACAAAATGCAATTTTTACTGTGAAATACCCTCAGGTAGGTACTTAAAGGTAGAGAATATTAACATATGATGCAATAACTTCATCTTTATTTTTAGTTGATATAAAATATGTATATTTTATTCAGTTTGTAATACAAAAAAGAATCTATTCTATGTTATTGTTTTCTTCATGAAAACAGAAATTAAGTGCTTCCTATGATTGTTTATCACCTACCTATAACCTTTTTTTAAAACTAGTTTACACTACATATTAAATACTCATCAAATAGTGAATTGAGTTTCAAAATGTGCTGGAGAATGTGATGTCAGTTCCTGTTGTGAGTGACATTGTCACACTGTACTCCACTGCTATTCACTCACACATATGCTTCAGTAGTCATCTTCCTATAGCACTCATTAAGGTGCAGTCAAGTAATTTCAGAAAATCTGCCTTTAGGAAGAATTAAAAATGTTGCACTTCAGTCTGAACCATTCAAGGGCCTTCTCAAGACTCTGGTCTGTTCCCTCAAGTGAGTACACTGACTTGACTCTTCCAATTGGCTTAAACTATTTTGAAAGTTCCTAATATCTGTATCAAGCTAATATAAAGATTTATGACATGTTGGAATAAAAAATCATATACAATAAATAATTCAAATCATTTTCAATTATGAATATTAATGTGCAGTCAAATAAATTAGTATACTTAACCAACTGCTTCTTGGTTTCCAAATAGAACAAGAGCAAGTGACATTTCTCCTATGTATGCTAATGTGATTCAAAATTAAAAGAATTACTCCCCTAATTTGTACCACTTATTGTATCTAGGTAGAAAAATATCTGTTAATCTCAGTATTTTAAAATGGCATTATTTAAAATTGCTTTACAATTGAAATGGGAGTAACAAAAAAGGCTAATTAAGCCAGAAAGCAGATGATACTCTGATGTTAATATATCTGAAAGTCTGTTCACTTAGAGATAAAACAGAAGAAATACTCACATTATAGTCTAATCAGAAATGACTAAATTCCTATACACATGGTATTATTTATGTTTTCTTTCTTAAAGAAAAAGAAGCAAGCTTAGAACTTTATTGTATTATAAACTGTCAAAGGAAGAACATCTCTAGTTTTAAGGAATGATTATTGAGAAATAATCTGTAGGGCCCCACATGACCCAAGTCATAGAGTTAAAACTACAAGGAAGACTTGGTAACTCTCTAATTGTTCTAAATCCAACTTTCTTTCATGTGTCATTTTCGGGTAGAATCTCACAGTGTTGTCTAGAATGTCCTTGACTAGTGATCCTCCTCCAATCTCTACAGGTGTGTGTAATCACACCAGGATCAGAAGCAATTTCATACAGATAACAAAAAAGTCAGTACCACAAGTAAATCTATATAATGCTTGTCTTTTCCCTATGCATCAAAAATATACTTAAGCTGAGTATAATGGTAAACACCTTAATCCTAGCACTTACAAGTGCAGAAATGGGCAAATTTCTATAATTTATTGAACAAACAGAGGATATAGAATTACATTGAATAAAATAAATATTTTGTCATGGAAATATAGAATACAGTGTTGGAAGATTGAATAATTTCATCTATACATTAACACACTGATATTATGTATCTGCCAGGGTTTAATTTTTATGATATCTAGTTGATTCTGTGGGTCTTATTCTCATGGTGTCCTCATCCCTTCTGTGGGTTTTCTCTGGCTCCACCTAGTTTTTGGCTGTGGGTCTCTGTATCTATTCCCATTGGTTGCTGGATGAAGCCTCTTATGACAGTTGGGCTAGGCTCTGGTCTAGCAGTATAGCAGAATATCTTTAAGAATCATTTCATTGACTTCTTTTTTCTTTTGCCAGTCATGTTTGGTTCTATCCTAGTTCTCTGGTTGGTCCTGCCTCTGTTTCCTGGCTATCCAGAAAGTGTCAGGCATAGGTTCCCTCTCATGGGATGGTCCTCAAGTTGGACCAGTCATGTCTTGGCTGCTCCCACAAGTTCTGAGACACCATTGCTCCAGCACGTCTTGCATGCAGGACAGTTTGTAGGTCAAAGGTTTTGTGGCTGGTTTTATGTCCCAGTCCCACTGCTTGGAGCCTTGCCTGGTTGTAGAACATGACAAGTTTGGGTTCTGCATCTCCCATTACTAGGATCACTGTGGTCACTATGGTCACTCTCATAGCTTCCAGGAAGTTTTTGCAGCACTAAGTTTCTATGTCACCTCCCCAATGCCCCCCAAATCAAGTTGTCTCTCCCCCTATTCTCTCCCTCTGTCTCTCCCACCTCCCAAACAGATCCCTCCTGTTCCCATCCCCACCTGGCCCCAGGTCACCAACAAATTTTATTCTATTTCTTTTTTCCAAGAAGATCCATGCATCCCCCCCTTGAGCCCTTCTTGTTAGCCTATTTGGGTCTCTGGATTGTAGCATGATTGACCTTTACTTTTCAGATAATATCCATTTAAAGTGAGTACATATCATGATTTGTCTTTCTTGGTCTGGGTTACCTCACTCATGCTGATCTGTTCTAATTCCATCCATTTACCTGTAAATTTCATGATGTCATTGTTTTTAACAGCTGAGTAATACCCCATTGTGTAAATTTGCCATATTTTCTTTATCTGTTCTTCAGATTAGGAACACCTAGGTTGTTTCCAGTTTCTGGCTATTAGAATACAGCTACAGTGAACATGGTTGAGCAGTTGTCCTTGTGGTAGTGTGAAGCATCCTTTGGGTATAGGCCCAGGGGTAGTATAGCTGGGTTTTGAGTTATATTTATTCCTCAGTTATTTTCTGAGGAACTGCAATATTGATTTACATATTGACAGTATTAGTTTGAACTCCCACCAACAATGGAGGAGTGTTCCCCTTGCTCTGCATCTTTGCCAATATGAGCTGTCACTTATGTTTTTGATCTTAGCCATTCTGACATGTGCAAGATGGAATCACAAAGTAGTTTTGATTTGCATTTCCCTGATGGCTAAGAATATTAAATATTTCTTTAAGTATTTCTCAGCCATTTAAGATTCTTCTATTGAGATTTCTTTGTTTAGAAAATGGACCTAAGAAATAATCTATTGTAGCCTTTCTAATACCTAACAAAATAGATGCCAAACCAAAATTAATCAAAAGAAACAAGGAAGGACACTTTATACTCATCAAAGGAAAAATCAGCCAAGAAGTTCTTTCAATTCTTAACATCTATGCTCCAAATGCAAGGGCAAACACATTTGTAAAGGAAATAATACCAAAGTTTAAATCACACATTGACACTCACACATTGATAGTGGTAATATCCCAACCTCACCAATGGAGAGGTCATCAGTGCCAGAGTCCATTAAGAATATACAGCAGATGACAACTGATATTCAACAAGTCAGTCTATCATATGAATAATTCTCTGATGAGGAGCCCACAGTTGGCAAAGACCATGGGGGCCACTGACTCTAAATCCATTTATTTCTGTCTGCAAGTTTTCTCATGTGCCACTACATTTCTTTCCTCAAAATGGCTATGGGTGTTTTTCCACTGCTTGTGTGAAAATATTTCATCATTTGGGCACACTTATAGTTGTGGATAGTCAGGAAGATGATTTCTGCTTAAGTTGTATAATTCTGATGAATGGGAATAATACTAGGATATTTTTCATACTCAGACTGACACAGGAAATTCTTAGCTACAAAGACAGCCTTTTGCACATTTTGCTAAGACCTTAGAAAAAATCCAAAGCAGACTAAGTTGTCCCTAGAGATGATTTGCTCAAGGACAAATTCCCAGGTGTCTGTTGAACCAAAATCAGGCTGATAACATTGAGACATGGGTCCCTGTACAGGTCCTCTCAGCAGTTGATTTTCTGAATGTACTTCTAACCTCAAGGTTCAGCCAACAAATTGTTTACTGTTTAAGTCCTGAATTTCAATGTCATTCTCTATCTGGGAATGCTAACCACTCAGAGCTACAAGTATGGCCAAGTGTCACTCACTGGCTCATCAAGTACAACCTCCCTAGCCTTAGAGAAACTGTATTACTCATCATGTTTTATGACAGTGGGTCGGACCCTGAAAATGGAACATATAATTGTCTAGAGTTTGGCTGTTGAGGTATGTGTGGTGTGTGTGTGTGTGTGTGTGTGTGTGTGTGTGTGTGTGTGTGTGTGTGTTCTTCCTGTGTCCCTTTCATTTTCCCATGACCTTCTTTTTTAAGGTCATGTCAATTGTGTGGTGTTTCTTTTCTTCTTTTCAGTCCCATTTCTCACGCTCTGCCTCTTCCAATCTTTTTGCCAGGTTCCTTTTAGAGTTTTGTTTTTTATGACCTATACTTTTATGCCGTAGATATATGAGAAAAGATGCACTATTTCAGGTTCTTGCCTAAGACTTAGCTTAAGGTAAATTTCTAGTGCCATTCATTGTCCTGCTAATGCCATTACAATTTTCTTGACAGCTGAATGCAATCTCATGGTGTGTTTGTGCCATGCTTTCTTTATCCAGTCTTCTTTTGTTGGTGGACACCTAGTATGTTCCTGTCTTCAAGTTATTTAGAATTGTTCTGATATAAAAACAAATGTGCAGATTGTCTTCATAGCATTTTTCAGTCAAAGCATGGATTTGGAAAATAGAGATGACTCTAGGTCTTTATTTAATTGAATGGCTGCATTGTTCTGAAGTTGCATCAAAAATGTAGTTTCCAGCTAATGTGACTTCCTCAAATTAAGCAAATACCATTGTAGACCACTTGTTGTGGCAGGGCTTACATGATGGAGCTCTCATATAGTTGCATATAATGTACATATAATGTACTTAGTAGCTCTTGTGTGTGTTCAAGAACACTGTTGACTACATATATATATATATATATATATATATATATATATGTGTGTGTGTGTGTGTGTGTATTGTATTTTTTTCTCAGAAGAAGTTACCTTGTAGCATAGTATACACAGAGCCATGGACTTTGCTCCATCACCATCTAACATATCAGCTAGAAATAGATTATAATGATTCATTATCATGAGTCCATCCTATCAACTTAATCACCTTGAATGGACTTCTAGTTTTCATAGTAAAATAAAGACTAATGATATCTATGTATTAATTTATGCATTAGTGAATATCTATTTATAATATTCATCAAGATACATTTCTATTTTGATTGCATCATAAAAGCCTATTATAATCAAAATATAGAATGTCATGTGTTTATGTACATATTGAATAACTACATTTTATATTTAAAAACTAATTATAATTACTACATGAACAAAATTTTTCCACACATACGTAACATGAAATTATTATGTGTAGGAGTATTTTAGAATTTTGCTCCATAAATAAGCTATGCTGAAGGAATAATATTTGCTTGTTTTCTTTTGTCAATCACTTTTGTAACCATGTTAATTTAGAGAAATTAATTTAAAAATCTATGAGCATGTGGAGTTTGATATTAATTGGAATGAAGAAAAGTTATTCACATTCTTATGCAATATATTTATTTTAAATGTACACTTTAAATCATAGTTATATGTCATTGAAAACAGATGTCTACATCACAGAATAACACAGGTTCAGAAAACAATTAGCCCTGGAGGACCAAGATGTTGCCCTGTGTTTTGAGTACTTGCATATGTATTCTTTGATTTTTATCAACTTTAACTTAAGAGTTAAAACACTGAATGCTATGTACATATGCTGTGATATTTCACTGACAATATAACTGTACACAGCATACATGCTTTTCATATATTTATCAGACAAATTCCTGTACATAACTTTATTACTGAATAACATCTACCAGCAGAGTAAATTCACTGCTTGTCAGGGTTGCTTAGATGCATTCACTGTAGTTACTTCTAATGTTGCTAGCACAAAGAGAGGGAAAGGCTGTTCATACAACATTGTTAAATTTTTTTAAGAAAAATAGGAGAGTAGCACCTAAATATTACAGATTATAATAAATATATATATATATAAAATTAGGTATGTATAGGCATGTATAAATACATATATATGTATATATATTCATAAATATGTAATTACAACCTGGCTCTGCCTGAGTAATATTAATTGTAGGTATATCTTCAAGGTATTGGATAACCTGTTAGTTTGCTTTTCTCAAAGACTATTTGTCTCATCTCAGCACTTCTTAGTTGCCTGAAGTTCTTTGTGTAGAGTGTAGGCCTCCTGGGCTTCTCACTACTTCCCTCCCATGCACACAGCATCTAAGGCTCAGGGGTCATTACAGAAAAGGGTGTGGGAATATTGTAAGAGTCAGAGGAACAGGGATTTTGCTGTGAGATATGTCTCCTAGGAATGATAAAGCTACAACCCAGAGTCTCACCAACATGACTGCCCAAACTTGAGCTGAACAAGACTTATATTTTTTAATTGAGAAATATTTTATTCATTTTACATACCAATCACAGATCCTTCTCTTCCCTCCTCCCACCCCTTCAGCCTTCCCACGGAACCCACCCCCTATTCACTCCTACAAGAAGGTAAGGCCTAAATAATGCTTTATTGCTATTTGTAATTTTTTTCTTTTCCCTAACTAGAAACATGAAAAATAGATGGAGAGAAGGAGATAGACATATATACATGTAGCTAGAGTTTTCCTGCCTGGCCCATGGTCAGGAGAAATCTCTGTCACCTGCCAGTCCCGCAGCCACTCTGACCTGACCAAGTAAACACAGAGACTTAGATTGCTTACAAACTGTATGGCCGTGCCAGGCTTCTTGCTAACTGTTCTTATATCTTAAATTAATCCATTTCTATAAATCTATACCTTGCCACGTGGCTCGTGGCTTAACGGCATCTTCACATGTCATGGCAGTGGCTGGCAGTGTCCCCCTGCCTCAGCCTTCCACTTCCCAGAATTCTCTTCTCTGCTTGTCCCTCCTATACTTCCTACCTGGCTACTGGCCAATCAGTGTTTTATTTACTAACTAATCAGAGCAACATATTTGACATACAGAACATCCCACAGCATATACATACATACCAACGTACACACGTACATATAGATAAAACTTCCATGATTATTTGCATATGCAAGTTACTGACAACACTCTGACCATCTTTATCTCAAAATAATGAATAGTAATATAAACCAGTAAATTTAAGAAAGGCTATATTTTTAAATGATTTATCATATTGAGGCAAGGAAGTATATAAATTGTATACTTGGGAAAAATCAGTGGCAAATACTGAAGTACACTGTCATGTGTGAAATTATTTTACTTTTATAATGAACCCATGAGAGAGACAGAATTTAAGTTAATTTAGTTGATTACGTAAACTCTTTCTTATATGTAGTGTTAGACTATCAACTGTCCAGAGGCAAAAG
The DNA here is from genome assembly GCF_949786415.1 of Peromyscus eremicus. NCBI lineage: Eukaryota > Metazoa > Chordata > Mammalia > Rodentia > Cricetidae > Peromyscus > Peromyscus eremicus. The sequence goes on from NC_081427.1 coordinate 10,345,346, forward strand.
TTGAAATCACACATAATTTGTCATCCTGAAATTAACTTCACAAATGTGTTTACTTCTGGTGAATCCATAGTAATATACTTTGCTCTGTTGTCATGGAGAATGTCCACACTACACATCTTGCTTTCTTAGTAGAGAGTTAGGGATCAAAGAGAGCCCCAGGGCAAATGGCAGACATAGTCACTACTACTAACACTGATGTTCTACAGCTCACATTTAGAAAGTTCTGCATTCTAAAGAGTGAGTTCCAGGAAAGGTGTAAAGCTACAAAGAGAAACAGAGAAACCCTGTCTCGAAAATCAAAAAAAAAAAAAAAAAAAAAAAAAGAAAGAAAGAAAGAAAGTTCTGCATTCTAAAGCAAAACTGTATTCCAGCTTGTTTTGTATGTTATGTTTGATGTTGGGTTCAGAAATGAAATTTGTTAACTTCAGGCAAACAAAAAGAAGCTTTGAGTATTAGAAAATTAGCCCAAATCTCTCACAGGGAGGCTTGAGAACTGAGCATTCCTCATCTCATTACAGTTCCTCAGATGGCAATCCTGGAAACTCTGGTTTGTGAATCTACTGTGAGGCATGTGGTGGTATTGTGTTCCCCAAAATATTGTACACCCTAATAAACTTATCTGGGGTCAGAGGACAGAACAGCCATAATATGAAACATAGAGGTTAGGCAATGTTAGCACACACCTTTAATCCTAGCATTCCAGAGGCAAAGATCGTCCGGATCTCTGTGAGTTCAAGGCCACACTGGAACCAGCCAGGATGCTAACAAGAGCCTTTAATCCCAGGAAGTGATGGCAGGAAGGAGAAAGGTATTTAAGGCATGAGGACAAGGAACTAGAGCTGGTTAAGCTTTTAGGCTTTTGAGCAACAGTTCAGCTGAGTGCTATTCAGATAAGGACACAGAGGCTTCCAGTCGGAGGAAACAGGATCAGCTGAGAAGTTGGCCAGGTGAGGTGGCTGTGGCTTGTTCTGCTTCTCTGATCTTTCAGCATTCACCAACCCTCCCCCCACAAAAAAAAAACAAAAAACAAAAAACTGAGATGCATCCAATCTGAGGAAACAGGATCACATGAGGAATTGGCGAGGTGAGGAAGCTGTGGCTTGTTCTGCTTCTCTGATCTTCCAGCTTTAACCCAATACCTAGCTCCGGGTTTATTTTTATTAATAAGACCCTTTAAGATTCATGCTACAGAGGCAGTTTACTTTAACAAGTGAAGATGAAGTAATGTGGAATTCCTCAGCTGTCTCCAGATTCCATGTCTGTTTCATATAAACCTTCCTCATCCAGCAGATGGTAAGAGACTTATCCCTAATAGAGAGAAGCACCAGTCTTTAGTCTAAAGCAAGTTAGGTAAAGTTGAGTTGATAATGCTAAATACAAAATCAGTTAATTCTCACAGTTGAGTGTTGGAGTTCAGTGCTTGCCTGAAACAACTCAGTTAATGCTGACAGATGGAAACCTCAAAACTGATGTAGGTTCTCAAAATTTGAACAACAGTAACCTATGTCAGAGTGATAAGGCCAATCATCTAGGATACTCAAATCAAAAAATTTTGAGCCCTACTGAGAAAGTAAACAAAGCAACCAGGGTAACCATGTGTTTGTAAAACCAACTAATCTTACAGAGGAGACTAAAAGAAAAAGAACCAGGAAGGACAGCCATGACATTTATATCAATCACAGTACGCCAAAGTAATCAAAGCCACTCTAAACAAAGAGAACAGCTAGAAGGTTTCCCCAGCTTGACTTTGAAGAAAGAGTGCTATGAAGCTGCAGTGAGAATCTTTGTCTAAAAAACGATACAGCATGGAGTAGGACAGAGTCTAGAAATAAACTGCTCACTTCTGCTTCACATAATCAGGAAGAACATACATTGGGAAATAAAACCAGGCTCACTTACGTCATTATTTGCAAACAATCAGACCGAACTCTATTAGGAGCTTAAATATTACTGTGTGGTGATGCACACCTTTGAACTGGGCAGCCAGAGGCATGTGGATCTGTGTGAGTTCCAGGCAAGCCTGGTCCACAAGTGAGTTCTAAGCCTGCCATAGCCACATAGTCAAATCAATCAATCAATAAATGAAAATATAAATCTAAAAACTGAAGTAGTAAACTTTCTACATACTCTGTAGCACAATGGAGAGATTATTTAAATAAGACCATGAAAGAGAGGGAGACAAAGTAATCTAGACAAATACAACAACATGAAATTGAAAGTACAAAGGGACTCCAAAAACTCAACAACAAAAAAGAGACTGAGAAGATGGTTCAGAGGTAATGAACACTTGCTGCTCTTACAGAGGACCCAGGCTTGATTCCCAGCACTCATGTGGCAGTTAACAACCTCTTGTATCTCCAATCCCAGGGAATCATAAACTTTTCAGCCCCTGTAGGCACTACCTGAACATGAAGCACATACATATCAGCAGGCAAAACACCCATATACATAATATAAATAAAAATACACATCTATAAAATAAATGAAAAAATATTTAAAATGTATAACCAAATTAAAAATCATCACAGACCTAAACAGAAGAGAGCAGGCCTCCCAGGGATATCAACAGAATATGGCATGACTAGTTACAATTAGACTAGGCACAAACCCTTATATCAAGGCTGGATGAGGCAACCCAGTAGGAGGAAAAATGTTATGAGAGGAGGCAAAAAAGCCAGAGACACCTCCCAATCCCTCTATTAGGAGTTCTATAAGAACACAACCTCTGCAACCATACATATATGCAGGAAGACCTAGTGCAGCCTCAAGTAGGCCCTGTGCTTGCGGCTTCAGTCTCTGAGCCTCTATGAGCCTTGCTGAGTTGATTCTGTGGGTGCTGTTTTCATGGTGTCCTTGACCCTTCTGGCTTCTGAAATCCCCTCACTCTTCTGTGGGGACCCCCTGACATATCTAGTATTTCATTGTGGGTCTCTGCATATGCTTCCATGAGATTCTGGATGAGTTCTCTGATGACAGTTGTGCTAGGCACTGATCCATCATTGGGGGCTGGTGGAGGAATGGTGTGTGTGTGTGTGTGTGTGTGTGTGTGTGTGTGTGTGTGTGTGTACACGTGCACGCGTGCGTGCATGCTCAGGTCATTAGGTTTGGCAGCAAGTGCTTTTCTCCACTGAGCTATTTTGCTGGTGCTGATGGTGGTTGGATTTTAAAACATCTAGCAAATTATGAATGAACCATATCATGTAACAAAATGCAGATAAATTAAACTCTGTGATTAAGAACAAAAATATTTGGAACTAATAACTAGTTATGGTTTTAATTGCCTAGATATGGAAAAACATTTAAGTACATGTTTCAGTTTGACAATGACCAACATTAAATTCCTCCAATACAAATATTGGGCCAAACAGCACAACTTTATGTCTGGAGATCTAATAAGAGTTTTAGCTCTATGAACAACTAAAAGATAAATTATTTTTCTAAGATTCAGTCAATAAACCATGTTTTGCTCTTGATTTTGGAATCATTTTTCCAAATTAATGTTTTTTGTGATCTTCTTATATCTTCAATTTATTTTTTTCACCTCACAAGTGTCATTTAGTTGGAATATTTTTATTTCCTTTCTGATTATCTTGAAGTGAATTTTATAATAAGGTTGACAACTGATTTATTTTAATTAATAGAAATTAGAAAACAATAACTTTTTAGTTGCTATAATGATATTTTAAGTATCCAGTGTTCACAATGGTTACTGCATCTGAATTAAAGAACACCAATTTATTAACGTTATCACAACTTCAGAATGTCCTGCACAAAAGCAACATTTTAGAAAATGTCTTTAAATAAGGATTTTAAAATTACCATTAATAAATCTGGAGTCTTTAATGTTTTAGATTTTTATTATAGCATCAAAACAAAAACCACCATTGTTTAGTAGCAGATGTAACATTAAAACAATTAATGTTAAATTCATTTTCTGTAACTTCTTTTAGAAACTGTGATCCAGATTAAAAATTATTTCATATATTTTAAATATAAAAAATAATTTAAACATGCTTTTCCTACTCAAAAGCTGACACATATGCTTTATCTATCATGCATGAATTATTTTTCATAACTTATATTAAGTAATGCCTGGTTACTAAATAAAAAAAATATGTAAGATAACTAGAGAAAGTGCTCTGACCACAAGCTGATATTTGGTTGAACTCTGTAAGAAAATGCTGAGACAACCTGAGATTCTAGCATTCTGGAAGGGTTAGAAGCATTGATACTCACAACCAAATGTTAACCCTGTAGCAGAAAGGAATCAAGAACACGCTGCCATTTGATCTGTTTGTTTCAGGTATGTGTTGGGATGACAGACTGTGTAGCTCTAAGTTCCAACCAGTGATTGCCTTGGCATGGCATTAGAAGAATGAGCAGGAGTTTAATATTCTTTATTCCTATATTTTGCATGGAAAGTAGGCTCTTTACATATTTTTCATTGCAGAAGAACATATGCAATATTTTTAAGATAGTCTGCATGACCAAAAGCTCTTAGCTCTTATGGTCCATTTTAAGCTTGGGTAAGTAATGTCATCCTATGTACAGAATTTTATGGACCATGAATTGACTGAAATTGACTAGTAATGACTGTTTAAAGAAAGTCAGGAGACAAGAGAAATGCAGATGATGGGATGTGGACTATTGTAGTAGATATGCCAAGAGCAAGAGAGAAAACTGCCCACTGGGAAGTTTAGAATAAAAAAAGCAGTAAAATGTGCTTTTATATATTACTTTGAAGCTAAAGTCAGGGCACATGAATATTTTGTCCTAGTTCTATCGAATGTTTCTGGTACAGAGCCATGATAAAAATTGTTTACAGTAGTTAACTGGAATTCATTTGCCAAGTACATATTCTAGTGCTCATCAAAATGACTCTAATACATGGTTCATTAAGAAATTATTTGATCATTCATTTTTCTTATTTAATATACTTCCATGTTTTTACTGAGTGAAATCATGGTAAATTTATATCCTGTATACAAAAGGCAAGGACTAAATACTTTCTCTAAATAAAACATAAAACTTGGGTGATAAATGATTAGAGGAAAACCACATCACAGAACAGCATCATCATTCCATTTTATCTTGATCTACCAGGACAATAAAACAATGACTGGCATAATAGAATATTTACATTTAAATGTTCTAATATTACTTGTAAGTGTAATCTAATAAATTCTTTTGATGTAGCCACATCTAGTTCATTTATTGATACAAATTAAGTTAAGGATATATGTGAAATTTTGTTTTAACTAAAACACAATATTTTATCTTTTCTGCTAATGAAAAGACATTTTTAACTCTTAGAATATTTTCTTTTATCTTTTCAATTTTATGTGAGACAGAAAAATACATTTAATAACAATATTTCTAATAATTTCTGTGAACACAAAGCAATTTGTGGTTTTATTTACCTTCAGTAATATACAGAACAAATCATCTAGCATCTTCTGCATATTTGTCATCTTTTACAGTACAAAGCTGAGAATCTTCCAGGTTTTGTTTAAACCTAAAACCTAGCCAATAGCAGGATGTGAGTGAAAGCTAAGGAGAACGTGCTTGCTTCTACTGAATTTTGACAAAATGCTAATGAAGAAAATCAATCTTAAATATGTTCAAGACCAGAGAAACTTTTGCAAAAGGGCAATTCTGAAATATTATTCTTCAGTTATATAATCCAAGCTTAGTTGCAGCATAGTGCTATTATTATTTATGACTAATGCCTTCTGAACACTTCAGATTCTAAAGAAAATTGTAAGAGACATCTAAAGACTTTTAGATAATCTTTTCCCCCATTATGCAGGTTTCAGAAACGCAGCTCAGGTTCTAAGAACAAGGGAGGGAGCCGTATAGACCATGCAGGCACTCAGCCTTCCATCAGTCAACATTAATTTTTTCTAGTGGGAGTTTTAATTCATTCAGAGACATTTATCCAGCTATCCGAGATATACTGCAGATTTCCTTTGAACTCTGTTTCATCGAAGGTTGTGGATGTGTGAGAAACAATTTTGCCACTCATAGCATAAAACATTCTTCATGGATCCTGGTAATAAGGTATAATCTGAAAGCAGTAACTAAAAAGGGGACGTATGGAACAGTGAGATCATTTTCCTCCATGGTGAAAGGGAGATAAAATTGAACATTGCCATGTAATTCTTACCTTAGAATTGAAATATTGCCTCCTAGAGGCTGAATCAGGACAGGGCAAAAGACGGGAACTTTCTGTGTCTTACTCACTTCCAGGTATTTCCTAAAACCTGTCAAATTCACAAAGTCCCTCCACAAGTTATAAAACCAGTGGATGATTTCTAGGGAGAGGAAGTGACTGTCTAATCATGTAAGCTACTTGCAAGCTGCACAGAAAGCTCCATTTGCCTTTGGATCACCCACACTCCTGTGAATAAATCCCATAGGCTATCTTGGGTAGAATCATTGCTTTGATCTGTTTTGGTGCCTTGCTTATGGCAAATAGATATTTTTTTTTTCTTGTCTTCCTGGAAAACACTACCCAACATAACTGGAGCACAAACAGGGACAACAAAAGCAAAGATGATTTAAATAGTAGCAGTTGCAAGACCTTAGATGGGAGACACGAGAGACAGATCTGTATGAAGAATGAACATCCATGAAGGGAATCCTCTGAAGATTACCTTTCCCCAAGTGGTATGGGAAGGTGTTTGCACACTCCCTGAAATGTGTGATAGACTATACGAACAAGGCTAAACTATCCGACAGTGGAACAGCCTTGGTGAGAAGGTTAGGATAGCTGTATTCCTCTACATGGTATAAGGTACCATGCTTCCCTGGTGAATAGAGTCCACCATACAAATGTCTCTCCCCTGAACATTGATGAAGTTGAGAACATTGCAGTCAATGAAAACATTACCTGAGTAACAGGACTGAAATAAGGCTGTGCCATCATCTGCTTTCGCCCTTTTATGGGTAAGGAATAACATGACCGTTATTCCTCAGTCATGCCTGAGGAATAACTATTTTCCCAGAAAGAATTTGACTATGTGAGTAAAGATTAATTGCAATGCATATATATATATATATATATATATATATATATATATATATATATGTGTGTGTGTGTGTGTGTGTGTGTGTGTGTGTGTGTGTGTGTGTAGATACACTCAGTTATATTAGCATGTGATTTGTAAGGAAAAATGGGAGAAAAGGGCATGATGAAATGAAGGTATTAACCTGATAGTTCTTACAGATAGCAAGATTCAAAGAAAAGAGTGCAAATTATATTTGGTCTAAAGTGTCCTGGGATACAAAATGTGAAACCTATGGGAAGAATTGTGGAGTGCATAAGAAGAAAATGAAAGAGAAATGATAGAAGACACTTTTGGATCCTAAATTTAAAACAAGGCAAGGAAAATCCATGTTTCAGCATGCAAATAGGGCATTACTAATGGCCAAGTACTAAAAACTGTGATAATCTTGAAACACTCAGCACTTAAATTGCTTTAATTGGGAACTATTTTAAACAATCGATGAATAGTTCTGGCAGCCTGCCTAATGATGCTGTAGCACATGGGGGTGGATAGATATCATTGACAAGCCATGGAAGTAATTGAAGTGAGTAGTATAACTAATCAGCTTTCCTTGAGACATATATAATCTGAGTCAGTACTAGAGAGATCAGATCTTGATGGAATATTTCATACAAACAAACTATTAAAGACACTTCCTTATTTCCAGATGAGGTTTAAATGAATATCTGCCACTAAAAACAATAGTAAGTAGACAGGAGTTTACTAAAAAAAAAAACAAACAAACAGACAAACAAGCAAAAAAAAACAGGCAAGTTGGGGACCATATTTGATATTCATTTTACTGGCCCAAATAATACTATGGTCACAAGAGAGTTAAAAATGAAGTTGAACTGTGGGGATAATGGAGACAGAGTCATTTAAATTCTTGCCTTGCAAATGCAAGAAATTATGTTTAAGACACAATGGCCTACTTGGAGAGTTCAAGGCAACTGAGAAAGCTTGTCTCACAAAATAATGAGTGATGTTTTAGGATCTGCAGTTGTCCTCTGGAGTCCACATGAACCTGGACACACAAACCCATGAATACACACACACACACACAGTGTTGATTTAATCCAAAGGGAGCATTAGGATTAATCTGAGGTTTTAGCTACATTTATGCTGATCCACATGAGTGAAATTTGTCTTTATAAAAGAGAATAGATTCTGGAAATTTTGAATGATTTAGAGCAGCTTATAAATTATGTTCACAAAATGCCAAAATTACCAAGGTGAGATCAGAGAAGAGAACCCTCACAAAAGGGTCCCACACTCAAAGATCTGTGTTAAACTGGATGGAGTTCACAGGGTAAAAAGTAATGTTGACGTTAATCCAAAGGCTGCACTAGGGAGCCTCTAGAAGGCTTCAAAGCACAAGTCACACTTTATGGAAGGTTTTATTGATAAAGTTTTAGAGCACCAGTTCTCAACCTGAGGATTGTGACCCCTCTAGGAATCAAAAAGCCGGAGACAGAGCCTGCCAGCACCCAACTGGACTAAGAGGCGAGTCTTTATCTTCATACCTGAACACCCCAGCCTCTAGGCTTTGGGCCCAGGGGCACAACCCTGCGCTCCTACACCACCACCCTCTGCAGTTCCAGTTTCAGGCCAGTTGGCAGGCAGACCTCCTGCACACAGGTCAGACTACTCTCATCCCCCACCAGACCCTGTAACCCAAGCCACACTACCCCCAAATCCTACCCACCATCCCAGACTGCAACTGTTCCCTGAGACAGAGCCTGCCAGCACCCAACTGAATGAACTAAGAGGCCAGCTAGAAGGCAGACCTCCTGCAGACAGGTCAGATTACCACCATCTACCACAAGGTAAGACTGCAGCTACCCCCTGAGACAGAGCCCACTAGCGCCAGTTGGACTAAGAGCTGCTCCCTAAGACAAAAACTCCCACTAGATCAAGAGTGTCAATAAGATAGGCTCCCTCAGACACAGACACCACTTGCGCCAAGTGGAGAAAGAGATGGGTAGACACCAGTGCAAAAATACAGTCAACAACATAAAAACCAAAATGCCTCCATCAGAACCTACATCAGCAAGATCTGAACATCCCAACACAAAAGAAACAGAAGATATCTACCATAAAAATGACTTTAAGAAGATATTAGAGATCTTAAAAGAGGAAATGAAAAATTCCCTTAAAGAAAAATCAAACAAAAAATGGGAAGAAATCAGTAAATCCCTTGAAAGCCAAGAGAAAGCAATTAAACAAGTATGGGAAACAGTTCAAGATTTCAAAACTGAAATGGAGTCAATGAAGAAGACACAATGCTGTGGGATGGTCTGTATGTCAAATGTGTTGCTGATTGGTCAATAAATAAATCACTGATTGGCCAGTGGCCAGGCAGGAAGTATAGGCGGGACTAACAGAGAGAGAATTGAGAGAACAGGAAGCTGGGTGAGAGAGACACTGCAAGCCGCCACCATGACAAACAGCTTGTGAAGACTCCGGTAAGCCACAAGCCATGTGGCAAGGTCTATGGAAATGGATTAATTTAAGCTGTAAGAACAGTTAGCAAGAAGCCTGCCATGGCCATACAGTTTGTAAGCAATATAAGTTTCTGTGTTTACTTGGTTGGGTCTGAGCAGCTGTGGGTCTGGCAGGTGAGAGAGATTTGTCCTGAGGTGGGTCAGGCAGGAAAACTCTAGCTACAACACAAACTGAGGTAATGCTGGAAGTGGAAAATCTGAGTAAATGAACAGAACTACAGATGCAAGTATAACCAACAGAATGCAAGAGATGGAAGAGCGGATCTCTGGCATTGAAGATACGGTAGAAGAAATAGATTCATCAGTAAAAGAAAACACTAAAGCCAACAATGTCATGACCCAACATGTCCAGGAAATTTGGGGCACCATGAAAAGACCAAACCTAAGAATAATAGGGATAGAAGAAGGAGAAGAATACCAACTGAAGGGCACAGAAAACATATTCAACAAAATCATAGAAGAAAACTTTTCCAACCTAAAGAAGGAAATGCCTATAAAAATACAAGAGGGTTACAGAACACCAAATAGACTGGATCTAAAAAAAAAGTCCCCTCACCACATAATAATCAAACCACTAAGCATACAGAATAAAGAGAAAATATTAAGAGCTGCAAAGGAAAAAGGCCAAGTAATATATAAAGGCAGACCCATAAGAATAACACCTGACTTCTCAATAGAGACTCTAAAAGCCAGAAGGTCCTGGAGAGACATTATGCAGATACTAAGAGACCATGGATGCCAACTTAGACTATTATACCCAGCAAAACTCTCAATCAACATAGACGATGGAGTAAACAAAATATTCCATGATAAAACCAGATTTAAATGATATCGCTCCACAAATCCAGCCCTACAGAAAGCACTTGAAGGAATCAAAAAACCCTTTTACAGGGTTGCCTAAAACCTTTGAAAAACACAGATATTTACATTAAGATCAATAACAGTAGCAACATTACAGCTGTGAAGTAGCAACAAAAATAATTTTATGTTTGGGGATCACCACAACATGAAGAACTGAATTAAAGGCTCACAGCATTAGGAAAGTTGAGAACCATGCAGTATTTAATTCTTCCCTGAAAGATAGTATGCTGGGGAAATTTTTGGCCACATATGAGGCCATCCTCATAGTCAAATGTGACTATTGGAAAAACCAGGTCCGTGGTACTCAGTGTCTATCAGAAATGGATAGTTTGCTCCAGTGGCAGCCAGTATAAGCTAAAAGACAGTCTTCATCCTCCTTGGGCCTGAACCAGGGTGTCTTAGTAATTGCTGCTTATTTAGATGGGTGGTGGTGGCTTTTTAGAGATTCTATAAAATAGTAACCCTTGACCATCAACTTTTGTTGATTTATGCAGCTATGTCTGTGAAATCTAGAGTTTGAGGACCTTAAATATTGTCTTAAATAGACTAAAATCTAATGCTGCAGACAACATTACTTCTGTTTCAATGTACTTTTATACATGAATGTAACGAAGAAAGCAATGATCCAAGCAAGGTTGTTTGAGTTCAGAAAAAAATGATGAGAAAAACATGTAGATAAACATCAATAGGCACATACTAATTATTAATAGAGTACCCCTTTCCCAGAACTTTTTCAGGACAGACCAATTTAAACACATTTGCCTGGCACATACTATAGATTATATCTGGGAAAGTATGAAAGCAAGGCAGAGGGCCATATCCAGATTCAGGGTGTACTGTGGACAGCACTCAGCATATCCTTTCTCCAGATTGGGTTCTATAGCTGTGTTCCAACACCCAACAAGACTAAACATGTCTTATAATTTAATGCAAATGTTTGGCACAGGAGGCATGAATTCATGTCCAAGAACAATCCAAGGAACACAATGTACCTGAGGTAAAAAGGCCCTCTGCCTTTTTTCCTAGAGCCTCAGAGTTCCCCCAAGGCTTGATCAATGTGTGTCATTCTTTTGACCATGTTTCAACACTTGAGTGTCTTACAGATTTGGAAGGCATCTGAAAGAACAGCAAAGATGATGGTTATGGAGTTTCAATGAAAGCACCATACATGAGTAGGAAAAAGTACTCCCCAGAGCCATAGGTTGTTGAATGAAATTGAGAGTATAAAGAATCGGCTACCCTGTTTTATTTGCTATTGTCTAGGGAGATCCCTGGCAATACTATTACTACAATGTCATTTGCATATGAGAACTGAATGATGAAACCTTATTGGCTGAAGACACTATATGCTTTAGTTGCAGAAAATGCTAAAATAAGTAAATAAATAAATAAAATAGTACTGGAATTGGCCAGGCAGCTTACATCTGGCTGGCTGGATTTCACAGTACCTGAAAGCACCATACACACTGATGGGGTAAATATAACACTCACAGTTCTCTTTGGCCATGAATGCTATGTGCTGAGCACTAACACACTAAACAGGATGTTGCACTGGGACCTGCTGGTGCATCATTAGGACTGTAATATGTTACCAGCTCTTTTGTGACTGGATTGAACAGCAATTCCACAGGAGAGTAATCGCCTCTAGTATTGTATATCTGAGACAAAGGCTGTGATTATTAGGGCACAGTCACTACAGCAGAAGCATGTGTTTTTCAATATGATGGATAATACATATTGGTCAAATTATACTCTCAAACTTTGTAGTTTTACTCATAACTGCTACTTTCAGGCTAATTTATAGAAGGATACTTCTTTGCCCTGATCAGTGGTTACTGTGACATCTCAAGACTGGTAAAATTCCTGAGAATATGTGATTTCTGTCATGTATTGTAGTCTAATGCTCACACAAATAGAAAAAATTTAATCAGACATTGGTAGCACTTTAGATTTTGCCTGCAGAGGTCCTTGATGCTCCAGAGACCAGGATACTGTTACTACAATGTTACCTACATATAAGAATTGGACAATAATACCGTATTGCCCCCTTCAAGGTTCAGGGGTCATCTGGAAGATGGACTAGAAAAATGTACAAATTAGAAAAAAAAAAGAAACAAAATGTTATGTAAATTTCCCCTCCAAATTGAAATGTCCTGAATGAAGGAATAAGATCATCAAAATCAGAAGTCAACAAAACTTAAAAGGCTCAGGAGGACCATAATGATAGAAAATTCACACGATCCTCTTTCAAAGTTATAAAATTAGTAATGGTTCCTGGGGAAAGAGGCTTTCTGGTTAGATGTGTTGCCTACAAGTTGTTTAGGGAGCTATGAAGAAGTGACTTCCAGTGAATGATGCATCTTCTGTGCCCCAGTAAGTTGAGATCAATAATCTTCTCAGTTCACTAAGATAATCATGTATAGAGTCATTTATTTAGTGTATCTTTGGTACCACAACTGGGGTGAATAGGTGTCTGCTTCTATTTCCCTATGGAATGTCACATACTTTACTGGTAATTCCCATGTTGCTTTGCAGGGAGAAATAGAACCACATTATTTGAAATAGATTATTAGAATTACATAGTTCTTCCAGATGAGAATGGAACAAAGCAAATTAAGAAGTTATAGAGGCAAAAATAAGGATAAAAAATCATGATCCACTAGTGTTGGGGAAGACATCATGTCTGAGAAAAATGACATCTCTAAAGGGTACTACAGTAGCAATTCTCGAATGAAGACAATAAGTAATTCATTAGATACTTGGCTTACATATTATGGCATTTGAGATGCAAAATAAAGAAGTTGGCAACATAATTAAAGGAATATTTAGTGTGCGATTTTATTATTCTCTGAGGGTGTAATCAAGAAAGCACCTGATTTTAAAATATGTATTTTACATTTTGCCCTGTTCCAGGAGGGATACAGAGGGGGAAATTTAGTGAAAAAATAATGCTTTCAGGAATTGAATAGACTTACTCAGGGGGATCGTGAAGTAGGTGGGGAAATAATTATGATAACATCTGGCCCATTAGAGTTGTGAGAGATCAGATAGTCTTGTTCAGTATGTTATTATCAAAATGCTTTAGTGATGGGCAGAGAGAATTTTCTGTAATGGCCCATTGTTGGATATTCTAGTCTTTTTCACTTAAAGTCTCTGTTATAACTGTTTATTTCTATATTTTTAGAACAAATAAAGCCATGGACTATGCAGGAATGCATATGATTTCTAAACAAAATAGTGTGAAAAGTTCAGTGGAAAATAAGATGCAAACAAAATAGAAACAGATGAGTATGTAGCCCCAAGGTACCAATCATAGATTTAAAAATGAGTTCAGAAAATAAAATGTACTATAAAATTACTAAGTAGGAATGAGAGGGACCTCATTGTGGGTCTGATAAGTAAGATCAAAACTTGACTGATACAGCTAAGAGGAGAGAAGGAAGGAGAGGCAGAAGAGAGACCCCAAACAGCAAGGCAGGTAGCTTTAGTTCTAGGCTGAACGGTGATATAAGATGAGTCTCATTTGTTTACATATGGGAGCCATAGTGTGATGCAACATGTGGGGGTATTAGATACACCCCTCCATCTGTTGAGCATTCAGTAAAGTTTACTTAATAGTTGAACCTACTTAGAGAAATATTTTATTGACCTATGATTTTTGTTGACTAACATAACAATTACTGAGGAGCACCAAATGATTTTCATACATGGTTGGACTGGATCAAAGCAATTAAGTCCCTGAAAAGCAGAGACTCATGTTCTGACCCTGTCTTCACTACAACTCAGAGTCCATGATCTCACTGTTAAGTTCTTAGTCATTAGCTAAAATCTGGGCAAATACAGACTGTTTCCTTATAATGAAATCTGGGCATGAGCGAAGTTCAACTGTAAAACAACTCTATCATTAGACCTTTAACAGCTATGGTTATGCATTCATTTCCATAAGTATATGGACTTCCCTTATGTTCTACATACATGAATATATGTGTTATGCATATATGTATATTTGCATGAATTCATTTTATCTGTCATTCTGTTATGCAAGACTTCAAAAATGTAAATTTAATTTTATTCTTTACTAAAAATTCTTTTGCAAAGAAATCTGAAAAGCAGTGTTTACTGAATACTGCATTTCTGTTACTTCCATTCCTTCAAATTACATTGTTGCTCTTCACTATTGGGGTTTTTGTTTAGTTAATGCCGATGGGACTGCCTATTTTTGCAAAAAAAAAAAAAATGTCCATGGAGTTTTTTCACATATTAGAAAGTTTGGAAATAACTACACATACCTGAGCATATTGAGTATAAAATAAATTACCTCACTGCTGCTGTGGCCTAATGTCAAGTCTCCACAGAATTCTGTTATTTGTATGACTATAGCATAGAACGCTGACTGAGACAGAGGGAATATAGCTGCCATGGAGAAAATCAATCCATCCAGGAAAGAGAAAGCTGCAGGGCCACTAATTAGAAAGACAAAATTTGAAATCACAATGATTTTGTTTTGTATAATAAACTGATAAATTGTTATATTCAATTACCCACCAGCTATATAACATAGACCATAGCCAAATGTCATTGGAAGTGACTTTAATAAGCCACCAAAGTCCTAAAAGAAAGTTTATAGGCAATCCAGACCTAGTGGCACATTTCATTTGAACAATGGAGGAAACACCTACGGAAAAGATAATCTATCAACCATACATGACCATGTATAACTTAAAGAGTCAAAATAAACATGTGAGTGAAATATATGCATTCTTCTGTGATGGTAAGTTTCTGGAATTGATGGTAAAAAGAGATTTTATAAGATATACTTTTGTAATAAACATCAACCTTACATTCTAGATCCTATAATTGTGCTATCAATATTAGGACACCATACCTTTAATGTGCATTTATGAAACATTTCAAGCATGGAAAACCCCAAGTACTTCATTAAATTTTTATATGAAAACAAAACAGAGTAACCTTTCATCCCTCAGAACTTATATGTTAGGTGAGGAAATCATAATAGAATTTAGCAAATAATAAATTATACAATGTTAGATGTTGACAGCTCTGGTGAAGAGAAATATGAATTCTTGCTGAGCTATAAAGTGGTAGAATAGGAAGACATTAGGGAGAAAAATGAGGACAGAGGAGTTCTCCATGGTGACAAATGAGCAGAAATTGGAGTGAAATGAGAAGAACTTTGTGTGGGTACCTTTTGTTACTTGAACAGCATAATCAAGGTCCCAAGAAAGAAACATAATTGATGGCTTTGGGAAAAAACAGAAACTTAGATATCTGAAAATCATATAAATAAACAATATAATGAATTAATGGGTAAAAATGGAGTTTATAAGTTACTGTAATGGTAGAAATTGCAGATGTGTGCAATGTCTGAGAAAAGGTTGGTGGTATGGAGCATATATATAGAACTATGAGAGGCTATGAATCATAAAATCTCAAAGAGATCCCTCAAAATGTTTTGATACAGTCACTTTATGCTATGAACGCTCCTTTAAGGATTACTTTAACTGCTTTAATATGTTGTGTTTCATTTTCATTCGATTCTTAGTACTTTTACATTTCCTTTTGGATTTCTTCTTTGACCCAGTTCTCATACACTAGTATGTTGTTTAATCTCCATGTGTTTATTTCATTTCCGTGGCTGCTATTGCTGTTGATATCCAGCTTTATTTAGCTGTGGCCATAAATTATTATTTCAGTTTTTCTATATTTGTTGAGACATTCTTTGTTTCCTAATATGTGCTGAATTTTGGAGAAAGTACCATGAGAAACTAAGAAGAGTGTGTATTCCTTTAAGTGAATTATTCTGTGGCTGTCTGTTAAGTTCATTTGAATTATGATGTCATTAAATGCCAGTGTTTATCTGTTAAACTTTTACTTGCATGACCTATCTATTTATTGTTAAAAGTGGGAATTGAGTGTAGTGGGTCCCTCTATACAATTGTCTTTAAGGAACCATTGAAATCCTTTGTAATGAAAAAAGATGAAAAACATGAGTAAATAAATGTTTTGTAGTATTCTACAATGTGAAGTGAATTGTACAATAAAGACTAGGGAATTTGTAAATAACATAGTATTTTATGTGTTACCTAAATCAATGATTATGAAAATAAATTCAAGTATTATATATACTATAAAGGAAGAGAAGGTATTTCATGGAAGTGTTTCAAAGGTACAAGAAGAGAATAGAGAAAGAGAAGTAATACAACGGGGTGGGATAATAAAATGAGGAGGAGGAGAGGATGGAATAAAATAGGACTAAGTCATATTGAGAAGAAGCAAATGATGATGCAATGGTACTAGTTCTGCTTTCTTGAATGAGAAATGGGTTCCTTTTCAAGATGCACATTGCATATAGTCAATCAGTTCCTCAGTAATTATAACTTGAGCAATTTTTACAAGTATGTTGGTTGGATGCTATATGTTTGACTAAAGTCCTTGATTAATGAAAGTAGTGAACAATGAAATAAGAGAATATGAGTTTTTAAATTTAAATATGAATATTAAAGTGTAAAATATGTATATTGGAAATACAGTGTAGCATAGAGGTGAAATTCATAAAAATATCAAATTTCAATATTAGGTTACACAAATTATTTGATATGAAATATTTATATGTTCAATTTACTTAAATCTTGGAAAATAATATATATTCATATATTATTCTCTGAAGCTGTTTTTATGTAAGTTTTGAATTATGTTTTCTATTATCTTGAAGGACTCTTAAATTTAAAAAAGAACATTAATAAATGAAAACTGAATTTTGTTTATGATGTTGTTTTAAAAACGGTTGTCCTCCAGCTAAACTCATAAGAACTCACAGAGTCTGAACGAAAAACCAGGGAGCCTGCATGAGAACAATCTAGGCCCTCTACCTGTATGTGACAGTTGTGTAGCTTGGTCTACTTGTGAGACTCCTAGTAATGGGATCAGGACCTGTCCCTAATGCTTTGACTGGCTCATGGAAACCTATTTCTCATCTTAGATTGCCTTACCCAGCCTTAATACAAGGGAAGGTACTTAGGCTTACAGCAACTTGATATGTCATGCTTTCTTTACATCCGTGGGAGGTATGCCCCTTTCTGAACAGAAACAGAGGAGGAGTTGAACGAGGGGGCTCAGAGGGAGGGAGTGATAATGCAAGGAGATGAGTGAAGGGAAACTATGGTCTGGATGTAACTTAAAAAGAAAATTAAATATATAAAAATGTATCCTTAAATATATATTTAAATGTATCTATAGTAAGATGCTATATTGTGGTGATGTATTGTGTCCCCCAATATACTCTGTCTCCCAATACAATTTTCCTGAGGATCAGAGCAAAAAGCCAGCCACTATATTAATATAGAAGTCAGGCAATGTTAGCACATGCCTTTAATCCTATCACTTGGGAGGCAGGGATCTGTCTGGATCCCTGTGAGTTCAAGGCTATACTAGGAACAGAGCCAGGCATGGTGACACATGCCTTTAATCCAAGCACTAACCATAGAGGTCTGTAGGTGTGTACAGATAGATAGGAAGTGTCAGAGCTGGGCAGGAAGAGGAAATGATGTAGCTGGGCTGAGAGAGCAAATGAGAGAACAGAACAGAAAGACATATAGGTGTGGGTAGACAGGAAGTAGCTCACTTTGGAAGCCGTGGATTTGGTGAGATGTGGTTAGATGTGGTGTTTCCAATTCCTCTGATCTCTCTCAAGCTTTAACCCCAATTTCTGGCTCCGAAATTTTTATTAATAAGACCATTTAGCAATTCATCTACAGTATATATACACAAGTCATTAGTCATGTTAATAAGTTAATCAACATAAATATATGGTAACTATTAGTTAAACAATAACAATAATTATAATGAAATATAGTGTATATCAACCAAAGTTCAAAGGAACTTTCCTGTATTATAAATAAAAAAATAGCATCAGATTATAAAATATGATATTATATTTAATAATTCATAAATGAAGAAGTAGAAAAAGAAACTAATATAGTAACTAAAACAGTAAAAGTCAGACCATTACCTTTCAAAGGTACTAGTGGAAGCTGACAGAGGTAAGTTCAGAGGACTTTGTTATCTTCTGGTTAACATTTCTGACAATGTAACTTGTAAAATGATAACAGCCATCATGCATATTAGCAATAATGTTTATTGGGTAATATACATTAATTTTATGAGATGAACACAATTTATATGGTAAGGCAGCCTGATTAAACATATATTTGGAAATGTCTGTCTCTGAGCTATTTAGAAAAGAAGTTGAGGCTTTTAAAATCACTTGAGTGTAAAGTGATCAATTACTTGATTAGCTTCTGACATTTTATCATAGGAAGTCAAGATTTGAAAATAATTTTATTAGTGCCTATGAAAACGAATGTGCATTAAATTCAAATCAATGGTTTTAACAGCAGTCACATAAAACAACTACTAACCAAGTTTGTGCTATGAACAACCCTAAAATCCCACTCCTTGTACAAAGTTTTCTTGGAAAGTTATCTCCATACCTTTGAAGATATATATATATATATATATATATATATATATATATATAATTTTAATCATATATATAATATATAATCATATATATGTGATTTTTAATCATTATATATAATATATAATCATATATATATATGATTTTAAGATGATTGAATATTCCAGTTTGATTGATTGCACACAACATGAATGTCACATTGGTTTCTTTATCTAGAAGAAAATTTCCAGTTAATGGATAGGAATTTTACAGTTCCAAAGGATCTCTTTAATATCAGAAAATAAAATATTAATTGGAATTATCATTTTAAAGCATGCAACTCAACTTTTGTAATTTAACTACAGATGGGCTAATATAAGGCATCTAATATAATAACTTGAGAATCTAGACAATGTAAAACTGACACTGTAATACTTACAATCAGGGGCAGTTCAAGTTATCTTACAGACTAATAATTTAATTTTCATAATTATAATGCAAACATCAACATTTAATTATATATTACCATGTATACACATGGTGCTTCTATGTGTATTAAAAATAAATAAGGATTCACTGTCAAAGTGTCCCATAAATTCCACATATGAAAGTGTTTTATGATTTACTAACAACTAAAAAAGCATTCTTTCCTGCACATTGACCAGTGTGGGTTTCTATTACTTACCATCTCTGAGGAAGACTGATAGATGTACTAATCTATGTGTATAAGGATAAGTCATTAGAAGTTGATTTAATACTATATTTAATAGAGTAATAGTAATAGATTCTCTCCTCTGGGTTATGACCTGTCTAGACACAAGAATGGGGCTAGATATTGGTTCCATATACATTAGGCCCTAAATCTAGTCAGAAAGTAGTTTCTCACTTCCATTTCATCTGTGTTACTATTACTCTGAACCTCTGGGCATGCCTTGCCAGGCAGGTCATTGTGGCTCAAAGGATTCACAGCTGGGGAAGATCAGTGGTCAATTTGCTCCTCAGATAGCATGCATGCATAGCACCTTCCAGTACAGTGAAAGCTATCCAGTATAGATAAAGCTTCTAAGTGAGCAGTATCTTCATTTCTCCACATTTAGGACTCAAGTAAAACCTATGAAATTCTCAATCCTAAATGAAACTTCTATATCATACTCTCCCCTACCAATACTCAGGGATCTGGAAGAAGAGACAGAAAGATGCTAAGTGCCATAGGTAGTGAATGATGTCAAGGGATCAACAGCTTCTGGACACAGAAGTTCAGCTGTGCATATGAGCTCATACCAGTTGTAACACAAGAACTGTGCAAGCCAATAAGACACAATTCTAGCATGGAGAAGGAAGGTGGACATGAAGTCACATCCACAGCTAAGGATCTATTGACAATTGATAACTGCTAGGAAAGAAGAGGGAGTTTTCTTTAAGGGTATTTTTAAAGACATTCTTCCAAATAATATCTTACAATTTTAATTTTAAAAATTTATTTATTCAGGGTGGGGATGGTGTGTGTGTGTGTGTGTGTGTGTGTGTGTGTGTGTGTGTGTGTGTGTATGTGTGTGTGTGTGTGTGTGTGTAATACAATTTGACTGCATGATCATAGAGCAAAATAACAATGGCAGGTTCTACCCTAGGACTTATGACACATACATCATACACTTTTAACCAGGATTGAAGTCCAGGAATGAAATATCCTCCTGTGGAACAACTTGAAAAAAGAGGAGAGGCCTCAGCTATAGTGGTAAAGCTTAAGACACTGGTTACAGTTATCTGTAGTCAGGAGGCAAAAATCTAAATAATGGGTCTCTATTTCCATTTTCCTTCTTGTTTTTCAGTCTCAGTTTCAAGTCATGGAATGATGTCACCAGAGTTCAGTTTGGGTCTTCTCTATTCACTTAAATTCTTAGAGAAACTTCCTCATGGATGTGTCTAAAATGTTTTCTCCCAAGGTGATGATAAATACCAACAAATTGACAGTCATAAGGATACAATTATTTCATTTCACATCCTTCCAGAAATATTCATTCCTTCATCTAGAACTAGCAAGAATTCTCTATTTGTAGAGAAAGAAAAATGCATTACCAGAAAAGATGGAGCTGTGTACCATTGTCATTGAATCTAGGATTTTGAGAAAAGTAAACCTGGAACATGTAAACTGTTTGTTGAAAAACCATCCTTCTTATGCTTTCATTTCTGTGACTATCTTCTAGTCATTCTATTGCTTCCTTTGATGAAAATTTCAGGCACTGTTTTTAAATAATCCCTATGGCATAAAAAGAAAAGGAACATGAGGATAAAATTAAGTAACCTGCTAATTTGGTGTGGTTTTCATGTTTTCCAATCTACTTTTTTCTTTTTTTAATTAATTAAATTTGTTCATTTATTTTACATCCTGACTGCAGTTCCCCTCCATCCTCTCCTTCATTTCCTTCCCCAACCTCCCCCTGACTCCCTTCCAATCTACTCTTCCTCTGTTTCTGTTCAGAAAGGGGCAGGCTTCCCATGGTGTCAACAAAGCATGGCATATCAAGTTGAGGTAGGACTAAGCTCCTCCCCTCATACTAAAGCTGTGTAAGGCAACACAGTATGAGGAATAGGGTCCCAAAAGCCAGCTGAAACATTAGGGACAGGCTTTGATGACACTGCTAGCAGTCCCACAAGTAGGGCAAGCTATACAAATATTACACATATATGAAGGCCTAGGGCAGTTCCATGCAGGCTCCATAACTGCTGGTCCAGTGTCTGTGTGCTCCTATGAAACCAAGTTAGTTGTCTCTGTGGTTGCCATTGTGATGACCTTTACACCCCTGGCTACTATTGTTCTTCCTCTTTCTCTTCAACAGAATTTCTAGAACTTGGCTCAGTGCTTGGCCATGGATCTCTGCATCTGCTTTTATCAGATACTAGAGAAAAGCTTTCTGATGACAGTTAGGATAGTCACCAATCTGATTATAGGAGAAGGCCACTTGAGGCTACCTATCCACTATTGCTAATTGCTAGGACTCTTAGCTATGGTCATCCTTGTAGATTTGTGGGAGTTTCCCTTGTACCAGGTGCCTACCTGA
This sequence comes from Peromyscus eremicus, assembly GCF_949786415.1. NCBI lineage: Eukaryota > Metazoa > Chordata > Mammalia > Rodentia > Cricetidae > Peromyscus > Peromyscus eremicus. Next base: position 10,367,295 of record NC_081427.1, read on the forward strand.
TCCCAAAATGCCCCCCCCAATCAAGACATTTCTTTTATTACTCACCCCTCTATCTCACCACCAACCCCATTACTCATGTACCCACACCCACTCCACCCTCTGTTTACTCTGGAGATCTCTTCTATTTCTCCTTCCCAGGGAAATCCATGCATCTGACTTTGGGCCCTCTTTGTTACTTAGCCTCTCTGGGGCTGTCAATTATAGCATGATTGTCCAAAGAACACTGTCAGTAAAACAAAACAACAGCCTACAGAATGAGAAAAAGTCTTCACCAATCCCACATCTGACAGAGGGATGATCTCCAAAATATACAAAGAACTCAAGAAACTAGACAGCAAAAAAACCCAAACAATTCAACTAAAGAATGAAGTACAAATATGTCAGATAATTCTCAACAGAAGAATCACAAATGGTTAAAATACAATTAAAGAGTTGTTCAACATCCTTAGCTGTCAGGGAAATGCAAATCAAAATGACTCTGAGATTCCATCTTACACCTATCAGAAAGGCTAAGATCAAAAACACCAATGGCAGCTTATGCTGGAGAGGTTCTGGAGCAAGTGGAACACTCCTGCACTGCTGGTGGAAGTACACACTTGTACAGCCACTTGGAAATCAATATGACAGTTTCTTAGACAATTAGCAATCAATCTATCTCAAGACCCAGCTATACCAGTCTTGGGTATATACCCAAAGGATTCTCAGTTATACCACAAGGACACTTGATCAACTATGTTCATAACAGTATTATTCATAATAGCCAGAACCTGAAAACAATCTAGCTGTCCCTCTACTGAGGAATGAACAAAGAAAATGTGGTACAGTTACACAATGTTATGTGTTAAAAACAATGACATCAGGAAATTTGAAGGCAAATGAATGGAACTAGAAAAATACCATCCTGAATGAGGAAACCCAGACCCAGAAAGAAAAACATAGTATATATATATATATATATATATATTCCCAGTCTACTTTCAATTAAATTTCCAATTACTATGTATTGCTCAGAACCAATCTCAAATTCTCTTTTAAAGATACTATGTGGTGATATTTTGTCTGTGCTCCAACAAATAAAGCTTTACTGGAGATCAGAGTGTGGAGCTAGCCACTAGTTAACCATAGAGGCCAAGCAGTGATGGCACACACCTTTAATTCTAGCACGTGGGAGGAGGAAGCAGAAAGAAGAGTAGTTCACAGCCACCCTGGGTTACAGGAGATTGATCTAGTCTAAAAGAGAAACAGAGCCAGGCGATGGAAGCTCACACCTTTAATCCCAGCACTAGGGAGGTGGAGACAGTAATATAAGGTAGAAGCTCAGCCCCTTTTTGGCTGAGGAGTTGTGAGGTAAGAGGCAGCTGTGGCTTTCTCCTTTGTCTCTCTGCTCTTTCAGTGTTTACCCAAATATCTGCCTCTGGGTTTTTATTATTAAGACCAACTAGACTTCATGCTATAATACTACAGTATTGAATATGCTTATTCCCCACAGCAGTTTTCCTGACACACACTTATAATTATGGTTTCACACCAGCAGAGTGTATCCAAATTCCACTCCCTACCATCTGATTGTGAACTATCAGTGTTTTCTCTGTGTCTGGGGCACAAAAAAAGCATCTTTCACAAGTATAATAAAGTATTTGGTATAGAATATTTCATGACTTGGAATGTATGAAAATAAGGTAAGACTAATCATCAATTTTCAGTTTTCCCTATATATTCTCTGGCAAAGTTAAAAAGGAAAACATTCAATTCCAAGTCTTCTCTGAAAGTTTCTAGCCTGTGTTAAAACAATAGAAGTCCATGTGAGGATACTGAGCAATGGTTTGTCCAAAGTTCACTTAGATTCTGTATTCTTTAAAATATGTTTCCCTTTTAAGTGTATATCCCTGAAAGAATTGGAACAGCACATAAAGGCAAAAAATGTACACAGGATATATTTGGAAATGACTCACATGTAAGTTAATAGTCACTGATTTCTGATGTTTATGAATACAGAAATCTCATTTGTAGTACAATTAACTGATGTTTATTTAGAGAATGGTAAACATAAGAAGCAATTATCCAGACTTTAGGACTGCAGAAGGGAAGCTAATGGTATCATGAACATGAGCTTCACCTTATCAGCTTCACCTCCATGTAAATGTTAAATTCAAGTAAACAAAATCTTTGAGGAGGAACTCTTGTCTATGTGTATATTTTATGTTTATATATATATAAATTATATATATATATTATATATATAATTTATATATATATATATATACAAATTGTAAATGAGACAAAAACAGTTCAGCAAGCTGACAACTCGAACCACTATTTTAAAAAATGAAATAGACACTACATGAAAATATAATGCATATTTTCTAGACTTCATTAAGCTGTTATTATTTTTAGCAGGCACCATAAGCTAAAAAAAAAAAACACTTCTCAGTTCTCTCTGTGTCTCTCTTTGTGTTTCTGGGTCTCTTTCTCTCTCTGTCTCTCTGTCTCCTCTTTGGGTGTGTATAAGTGTTTGTGTATATGTTTATTTCTCTCTCTGTTTCTCTGTCTCTTTCTCTTTCCACATTCTCTATCTCACCCTGGTGTGTGTGTGAGTGTGTGTGTGTGTGTGTGTGTGTGTGTTACTATTAATTAAAGGACATGTATGTTCCTTAATTTGTTGTATTTTCATTGTTCTTTTTTACAAATAAAAGTTTTCTTCTTAGAGGTGATACAGTTACTTGCACAAAGCCCCCAGTTCTATCCTTAGTGTTGCAAAATAAATGAACAAACACATGAATTTTAATAAAGTTCAAATAAAAATTTAAAATTCTTCATAGATGAACAGTTTCCCCTCAGGATAAATGTCTCATTCAATGCTGAGAACTCTGTTGTATTTTATTGTCTACACAATGATGAATTATGGTTCCTATGTTAGCTGCCATTTTCTGTAAATAAATGCTTATCTGATGAGAGTTGAAGAATATGTTGATCTATGGCTGTAATAATAAATCATTAGAATTCAGTCTAATACTACATTCAATTAACAGAATAATAGCAGTAGACTGTTGCAAGATATTCAATCACAGTGTGGACCTTGAGACTGCATTAATTAAATAAAATCAACTTTAGGTCAGGAGGTAGGGCCAGCAAATAGTTGACAGAAAATAGTCATAGAGAGACAAAGGAAATCTAGGATATAGAGGAAGTGGTAAGGAGGGATTTTGAGTGTGACAGTCTTTTTGGTTTGGGGCAGTGGAAGGATGCTTTCTTGCAGGGTCACTGGCTAAAGAGGAAGGTCATATCATTGCTTCTCAGCCTCTCTGGGCAAGCAGGTTTTCATACCAGCATCTGAACCCTGAGTCTTAGTTGGTAAATAGAATGATAGAGATTTAGTTAAAAGCTACATTTGGTAGCAGCAGCAAGAGGTAGTTCTGGTGGGACACAAAAGTCCTGTCAGGCCTCTGCCTGAGCAGTGGCGCAGGGATTGTGGAGCTGCAGTCAGGAGCTAAAACAGCAGCAGATTCAGGTGCAGCCATGGTGCTGAAGATAAAATAACATTTTGGTGTTCTAATGCATGGCACAGCCACACAGACAGAGAAGTCATGGCAGTTGGTACCGCTGTAGTTACTGTACTCACAGCAGTCAGCTGTAGCTTACAGGGACTCTGGAAAGCACACTTACTCTTGGAAATCATGGGAGGGACTCAAGCTCTCCACCTACATGTTGCTGCTGTGGATAAACTGACAAGTAAGCAGATATGGTAAGATACCTGGGAAGTCCTTAAGGAAAGAGTTAAATAACATTAAGAAGAAAGCTCTTTCCCATATTAAGGATGGGAAATATCATAATACAGGGAGTTAGGACCTATTGTGGATGGCTTGCAAATGCAAGCAATAAATGAGGGGACAAGTGAGTTAGCTAGAATTGACATAATGCCAATTGTAACTACTATCAGTCTGGTAATTCAAAGGTATTTTATGTTAAATATAAAAAGTAGTTTGATAATTATGTCAAATATGAAAGGTTGTCTGATAAGATACAAGCTTTAGAAAGACTTATTAATAAGACTTATTAATAAGAATAATTGGACTGATAAGATACAAGACTTAGAAAGACCTCCTAATTAAAATAATAAAGATACTCAGACACAGAAAAAAGAACTTAGGCAAGAACCTACCATTCCACTACATGATGAAACTGGAGGAGCATGTCATGGTTGTTAGAAAATCAATCTTAGTTTATCCAGTTACTATACAATAACTACCAGCAGACAACAGGCACCCTCAAGGTTATGCAAAAGTTAATTAGAATCTTATAGAAATAGTAGACTTGAGATTTAAGAAAGCAGTCATTTCATATTGTATACATTCACCCTATGCGAAGCAGATGTTAATTAAATTCATGGATAAATCAGAACAGAATTATCTCTCAGGGCTGGGAAGATTTGGCAACAGCAATTTTGGAAGCTGGTTCTCAGTGAAAAGTGGAATCTAGGGCCATAGAACAATGAAATATGGCTAGAGACATTGATGTTTTCCAAGATCACTTTCTAGGTGAAGGTTGATATTCTGAGTTGCAAAGGCAGCTTGAATTTGATGATCATACCTTGGCCCTATGTCATTTAGCGGCTTTAAATGCTTGGGAAAAATTGAAGAATCAGAAAAGGGGTCAGCCATTTACAAATATTATATGTGGCCCAAAGGAAGCCTTCACTGATTTTTTTTTTTGCAAAGATTAACTTCAACTATAAATAGACTAGTAATAGATCCAAAACCTAGACAAATATTAATCCAATCTTTAGCTTTATAAAATGCTAATTCAAGCCAGGCAGTGGTGTTGCACGCCTTTAATCCCAGCAGTCAGGAGGAGAGCCAGGTGGATCTCTGTGAGTTCGAGGCCAGCCTGGGCTACAGAGTGAGTTCCAGGAAAGGAGCAAAGCTACACAAAGAAACCCTGTCTCAAAAAAAAAATGCTAATTCAGAATGAAAAATGAAAATTAGGCCTTTGAAGGCAACAACAGCACCAATTAAGAATGGATTAGAAATATGACCAATATTGGATCTCAAGTTTTTGATGCTACTCTCATAGGAGACATAATTAACACAAGTTTTCAGAAAAATCAAAATGTTAAGTGTTTTAATTGTGATAAGTAATGTTATTTGTAAAGAGATTGTAGCAAGGCATTTATAGAAACAATGTTACTTCTAGAGATTATCCAAACAGAAGGCCCCAACCTTATGAAATATGCAGAAAATGTGGTAAAAGCCAACATTTGACTAATAAATGTTGATCAACAAGGGACAGTCAATGTACCCCTTTGTCATCAGTAAATGCCCTAAGGGACCTCCCACAAGCTCCAATATCAAATTTGATTCAGTCATTCCCTGCTAGCATCAGAGAAACTCTTACACAATATAATTAAAATGTAATGCCTGCTCTTAAAAACACTGCTCTGGATGTAATCAAGGACAGAATAGCCTCGGCAGATAAAACAAAAAATTCAGGAGAGAATAAAAAACAAGTATTTTGATATACTGCTGTAAATGATCAAAGACCAAAGCTAAAAATTCAAATAGATTGGGCTCTACATGAATTAAATTTTCAGCTTGTAGGGACCAAAATTTTGTCTCAAGCAAAACAAAATGCAAGACAAGTGGATTATATAAAGCCAGAAGGACAAATAGGACAATTAAAGCCATAAAGTGTTTAATATAGCCATCAATTTATGGGTATGTGATTTGTTGCAGCAATTGAGAATACAGATTAACATTTCTCCAATTTTAGAAACAAATGATAAAATAAAGAATGATTCTGAGTAAAATATTAAAAGATATTCTCAAGAACAGTAACAGACTGTTAGATTGTGCATAAAGAGGACACAGCAACTGATGGCCTTTTAAAGGTACCAACTGTTCTACCTTTAAAAGGATTATGTGACAAACCTATGTGGCGCAATGGCCTTTGACTTCAGAAAACTTACAAGCACTAGAACAGCTTGTACAGGACCAGAAAAATGCTCAAAATATTGAAGAATGGTCCACCCAATCCTTGGAATTCTCCTGTATTTGTATTAAAAAGAAATCTGAAAAATGGAGAATCTTAACAGATTTAAGAGCCATAAATAAGATGATTCAACCAGTAAGCTCTCAACAGCCTATTATTCCCTTGTCTTCTTTATTACTGAAGGGATAGTCTATTAAAGTGATTGATTTAAAAGACTGCTTCTTTTTTTTTTTACTATACTTTTACATTATAAAAAAAATCAGCCTTCACAGTGCCTACTTAGAATTATTACCAACCTGTTAAAAGGTGCCATTGGAAAGTTCTTCCATAAGGACTATCAAAAAGCCCCACCTTGTGTCAATATTTTTTATAATATCCATTAGAAATAATTCATAAAGAGGTTCCTCAATTTACACCTTAGCTTTATATGAGTTATACCTTACTGGCTGATTCAGATGCATATACTTCAGAAAAAAAGTGTTTGATTAAGTAAAGAGAATTTTTCCTTGTTGGGGATTACAACTTGTTCATGAAAAAATACAGAGGACATTATATTAATTAGTTAGCATATAAGGGAGGTATACAGAAAATGCAACCACAAAAAGTACATATCAGGAGAGAGCAATTACACACTCAATAATTTTCAAAAATTGCTGGGAGATATTAACTGGCTATGGCCCACAATTGAATTAACTACTCAAGAGCTAAATAATATGTTTCAAACCTTACAAGGTGATAAGGACTTAAGTAGCACAAGAATATTATCAGCTGAGTCTGTGAGAGAATTAGCTCTGGTAGAAAAGACATTATAGGGTGTACATATGGATCACTTGGATCCAAAGCTTGGTTGTATTTTAGGCATTCTGTCTTCTAGTCATTCTCCCATAGGAATTCTTATGCAGAGAGAAGGTAATAAATATCATAGAGTGGGTATTTTCAGCACACAGAGTAAAAAATTAAAGACCTATATAGAAAAGTTTTCTGAATTGATTCTGAAAGGAAAATTGAGACTTTGTCAATTAGCAAGAATACACTCAGTAGAAATTGTATTACCTTTAACTAATGCTGAAATTGCCTCATTAGGGGCAGAAATTGAGCATTGGCAAAGAGCTTGAAGTACTTTGTTGGGAGAGATTAGCAACAAATATCTCAAAAGCAAGAGACTTCAGTTTATAAAAAGAACTAATTAGATTCTCCCTTATACAACAAAAGGAACACTGATTTCTGGAGGCCCTAGATTCTATACTGATGCAATAAACCAAAAAGGCAGGTTATAAGACAGGAAATAAAAGTAAGAGGCTCAAAGCATTTAGGATTCAGTTTAGAAATCAGAAGTATATGCTATTCTCATGGTATTACTAGATTTTACAAAACCTGTTGCAGGATATTTGATTGCACTGTAACACCCTGAGACTGTGTTAATAAAGTTAACTGTGAATCAAGGGGCAGAGCTAGTGACCAGCTGACTGGAACTAGCCATAGAGAAGCTAGGAATATGGAAAGAGAAAATGCACAGGCCAACTAGGAAGGAACTCAGAGATTTTTTGGTCTTTTCCAGCTGGGAATTGTGGAGAGAACGTCAATTGGTTGCTCCTCCACTGCTTCTTTGATCTATCAGGTTTTCACCACAATATTTGACTCCCATGTCTTTATTGGTAAGAGAATCACTTATATAGACACATCTACTGGCATCCACCGAATGGCATGAGATCATACAAGTGCAGTGGCATTTGAAGCTGCCACTTTCCCCACCACCGCAACCATTGCTCAGGTGCCTTCTCTTACTGTGGCCCCCATAAGCTCTTCACACTGGTCTCAGACTTTTCCTGTCTGATCCTGCTGAGTCTATCAGTTATCCAGGACATTGGATAGTAGGAAAAAATCTACTGAATTAAATAAGCCTATATATTTTAAAGATGTGTTGACCTCAGAATTGAAACCAGGATATGTATTACGTTGGGGAAGAGGTTTTGCTTTAGTTTCCACAGGAGAATAAAAGCTATGGATACCCTCAAGATTGATAAAGATTAGATTCGAACAGGAGAAACCTCTTGATTAGGAGAGGTAATAGTTCATCAAACAGCTTGATCATTCTACCCAAACTAACTTATAAGACTAGCAAATATCTTTCATTTGATTAAATAGAAAAAAAAACATATTTTTGAATAATAATTTACCAAAGGTACAATCGCCTTACTGGCATGAAAGAAAAAATGGATTTTCTTAAACTGTGTGTCTCAATTCTATATTAGAATGTTAGACTATAGATTGCCATGGAGTCCACACCATCTTGAAATCAGCTTCTGAGTTTTCTTTTTAAATAAAAAGGATACATTTATTGTTTGTTGTTAAAAACCCAGTTTAAGTAATTTTGAAGGGTTGCCATCATTCAAAATCTTTTTATAAATATCTAAGAGTTAGAATGATTTGGAACTGAGAAAAATACTTCATCAAGGCAGTGATAGTCCATGCTTTAATCATATTAGAGACACAGAAATCTCTACAACTAAGTTGTTTTCTAAATTCTAGAGTTATAGTAAACAAGATGGTGGTGGCACATACATTTAATTCCTCCCACCAGAGACAAAATTCAGATACAATTAGGATTGGTATGTTTGCATACTAGAAAAATCATGTACCATATGTACAGATTAATTTATCTTGCAGGGTTCACAGTTGAGTCAGATTGATGGTGACTTTACTTCTACATTAGTTTGCAGCATCTTGCATCATATAAGCTCATAGGGATAAAGTTCTCTTGCCAGTAACAACTTGGTATTTCCGTGTTCTCTGAGTTAAGTATACAGTGTCTTCAGCAATAAGATCAAGTTCTGGAGGATAACTAAGAGCAATGCCAGTAACCTGTAATGTTTGTAATGGTTTTTGGGGGGTCTATGGGACCTCCTGGCTAAGAAGTAACCAATTATCAATTAGTAATGCTAGGTTTTTTTTGTTAGTCTATGGTGTTTGTAGGGACATATCTCTGTCTATCTTCTATATATCTAGGTATTAATCTATCCTCTGTCTCTGTCTCTCGTTGTGTGTGCATGCATGTGTGTGTGTGTGTGTGTGTGTGTGTGTGTGTGTGTGTCCCTATTTATCCTTCTGTAGCCTACATCCCCTCCCCTCCCTCCCTTACATCCCCCACTCAGGTTTAACCCCTTTATTCTAATATTTTCCTTTAACATTTTGTAACACACCCTTCTCTCTCCCTTCTCTTGGATTCCTCTTTCTTTACGTTTTTCTGGAATCTTGTGATCTCTGTGAGTATTCCAAATGATTAACAAATCTGTGATGGTTCTAGCTAATATCCACAAATGAGAGAAAATGTGTGATATTTGTCTTCCTTGATCTAAATCTTAAGAAAGCAAGTACTTGGAAAATGAATTTGATTTGAAACTATCTTTTCAATGTTTAATTAGGAAATAATACAAAAGCAGTCCCAAATATATTCAGCATATGTTATACTTAGGTTGGACAAAGACTTTTTTTTCGTTTTTTTTTTTTTTGGTTGTTTGTTTGTTTTTGTTTTTTTGAGACAGGGTTTCTCTGTGTGGTTTTGGTGCCTGTCCTGGATCTCACTCTGTAGACCAGGCTGGCATCGAACTCACAGAGATCTGCCTGGCTCTGTCTCCCAAGTACTGAGATTAAAGGCCTGTGCCACCACTGCACAGCAATACTTTTAAAACTTATATCCTTAAATTCTACATCCTTGTAGTGAATTGTATCAAACAGGGTAACATGACATGGTTCTGAAATATAACTCCATATTTGCTAAAACATGACACATGATTTTACCAAAAATAAACCATTAAAATTACTATTACATATTATTATATAGGAAGACCTTTTTCAAGAACTCTGAGAAATACTAAACTGTAAAAAATTTCTATTTTGTTTGGAGCATAATATGCTATTTATCACATAATTACTAGTTAATAAGTGGTAATGTTTCAGTGTACTCCATGCAAATAAATAATAGTCGCCTGATGCAACTTTCAGCAATTTGCCAATCATTACATGAAGAAGAGATGGGTGATTTTGATAAACAGGAATATAATATGTATCAAAACCTAATTTTTAAATTTTTACATTTATTTTATATGTGTGGGCTTCTGCTTGTATGTATACATGTATAGTTTGTTCATGTCTGATGTTCATGGAAACTTGAAGAGAGGAACTGATCCACTATATCTGTAGTCACAGTCAATTGTGAACCATGATGTAGATGATGGGAACTGAATATGTCTTCTGCAAGACCAGAAGAATGTTAATTACTCATCTGTGTCTCCTTTCCAAAAATCAAAATTTTAAAAACAATCCAGTGTGGAAGTGAAATGTCAATATCAGTTAGAACTAATTATTGCAGCCTTTGATAAATGAGATCTGCCATGTGGTCTAGACTTTGTACTCTTTGGTAATTATTCAGATGATTAAAAATGTACACTCACAAATAAGCACTACACCTTGATTTTATAACATTTTTACTCAAAATTGTTAAAATGAAGAAGTGACTGTGTTCTCCATTACACTAATGAATAAATAGCACTGAAAATCTGTGTAAGATCCAATTACTTAAGGTCAGAAAATCTGAGCTTGCTTTACCCAGCAGGGCTGCATAAGGGGATGATTTGACCATGGTTACCAGGTATTTGGAAGGACTTGCACTTGGCTGTATCTAGCAAAGGGGAGGTAGGTCTTCTGTCTCTTCCCTTGAAATTACTATAAAACACCCTTTTGAATAAAGTTCTAGGCTGTTGGGTATTGACCTAGGCCCTCCCAAAGCTATCCGGTGTTTTTTGTCTTTCCTCTTGTCAACTTGGTCTCTCTTTCTACCTGATATTTTATTATCCCTCTTTCCTCAAGAGTATCCTGGGAAAAGTGGGAGAAGGGCCTGCAAAGATGGCTTCTGAACTCAGGATTTAGCAAAAGGAGAGTAGGGTGCACCTTGGAGCAGGGTGCATGCCTGATAATGAATTAAGTTGAGGCCGTGGTATTTTAATCTTTGGGAGTAATTGTAAATATAAAGCAGAGTAGTAAAAGTTAGGCTGCAGCAAGTATTGCTCTCTGTCTCTGTCTATGTTTTTGTTTCTCTCTCTCTCTAACATTGTAAAAAAAAATTTGGCAAAGTTTATGGAATATAAGCTTTAAATTTAGGGATATGGTGAAGGTTTAATAAAAAGTAAATTAGAGTAGAGTAGGTTTTCCCCAAGTGTGAGTAGAACCTGGGACACAGAAAGCAGTGTCCATAGCAGACTGTGAACTTGGCTTCAGAAGCTACAGAATCTGCCAACAATGGCAGATGCCAGAGCCAGTACAAATGGCAGAAGCTGAGAATCAGCAACTGAGAACCATGGGGCATCTGCACAGTGCTGGTGGCAGATGCCTGGGAGACAGCGCGAGCAGCGAGGATCTTCAAGCTTTCTACCAATAGGAAGCCATAGTGAGGAGTGCCGCAGAGATGCCACACAGTGAGACAGGCCAGCAATGGGCAGTAGCTTAGAAAGCCCATCTGAGATGCCACACCATGGGAAAGACAAATGGCAAGCAGAAATGAGCAGTGGAGACTGTGGACAAGACTGCTACCACAGGTGTAGAAGTGACATCTGTGCTGGATGTGCAGCTGAGATGTGCTGGAGCCCAGGGGACTATGGGGGTGAGGCAGAGCTGTGCTTTGGGCTGAACAGTGGAGACAGTGGAACCTAGGCCAGCCCAAGTGCCCAGCGACAGAGTGAAGTGGAGTCATTTGGCTAGTGGCAGCATTTGGCCATGCAAATGCGGCAGAGCATGAGAGCAGGTAATGCAGCTGGAATGAAGCAGCCATGAGAGGTCCTTGGTAGACCTGCTGGTTACAGAAGCACAAACAGACCAGGACTGTGACAGCCAGGAGCAAAAAGCCATGCAGTTTTTTTTTGTTTGTTTGTTTGTTTGTTTTTTGCTGGCTGTAAGAAGGACTCTTTTGAAAGGACTCTGCCACAGCCAGCTAATATCTTTTGCCCTAGAGCAAAAATGGCCTTGGGGGAGGCTAAAGACTGCAAAGAGCAGCTGTAGCAGAAAGCAAAAGTTTCAGAGAGCCTTGCTTGAACTAAAAAAGAAGTTTTGGTTATACAACTCCTCATATTTGGAGCTCTTTGCTTCAGAGTCACTATGACTCTGACAGCTGTATAAAGACTTCAGGGTGGCTGATGAGCCAGGCCTTGATTTTGAACATTCAAAACTGGTACCATAACTGTGTTTTTAAACTTTTCGGACTTAAGAAATGGGATGGATAGGAGTGGTTCAATTGCAATGCGACAATTTTGATTTCACCTATAAACTCTATTAAGTATGATCACTTATGAACTGTTTTGAAGAATTGTTTTGTGTTAAAAATTGTTTTGTGTTGCATATGCTTTATTAACTGTGATGACTCATGAATTGTTTTGTGTTAAAAATGGAACTGTTTAAATGGAGGAGTTTGAGGTGTTTTTTTTTTTAACTAGGCTCAAGATGCAGCTTAAAAAATTATAAAGAAAATGGGGAGTTAATATTCCTCAGTCTATTTTAATTTAATGTTTTCTTGTCCCTTGAGTGCATTAATGTTAAGTTGTGTTAATGTACTCTATGTTTTGTTAGAAAAAAAATACAAATGGTTTTATTAAGAGATTGCTTTAAAGCTGGGTGGTAGTGGCTCATGCCTTTAATCCCAGCACTCGGGAGGCAGAGACCGACAGATCTCTGTGAGTTTGAGGCCAGCCTGGTCTCCAAAGCAAGTTCCAGGAAAGGCACAATGCTACACAGAGAAACCCTGTCTTGAAAAAAAAAAAACAAAGAGAGAGAGAGAGAGAGAGAGAGAGAGAGAGAGAGAGAGAGAGAGAGAGAGATTGCTTTAAAGTGTATTTTTGCTAAAGTTTTTAGTGTTAGTGGTTCTTAAGAGGTTGCTTCTGGATGTAAGTTTGTAAGAACTGTAATTGTGTATAGTAATATTTATGTTAGAATTATGATGTTAACCTGTTAATGTTAATGATGACACTAAAGCAGTCTTTAGGTTTGATGTAATTGCATCAGAGTTTATTGATTTATTTACTGGGTTGCATCAAGAGTTTATTGATTTAAAAAAGGGCTTGATGCAGCCAAGACTGTTATAGACATTTTAGACTCATTCAAAAAATCTATTACATCTTTACCATCCTTCACTCCTTTACTGGGAGATGTGGCAGCCATAGGGAACAGGAGTTGTGCTGTGGTAATTCCAGTTACTAGAAAGCTCTTAAATGGATTCAGAGCTGCATAGAATTAAGCTCTGTACCCTCAATTGAGATTTATAATATTATGAAGGGGGGATTTGTGGAGGCCCAAATTACAGAAGGTTAGAGAATCTGAGCTTGCTTTACCCAGCATGGCTGCAAAAGGGGATGATTTGACAACAGGCATAGTTACCAGGGGTTTGGAAGGGTCTGCACTTGGCTGTATCTAGCAAGGGGGAGGTCTTTTGCCTCTCTTCTTGGCATTGCTATAAAAAGCTCTTTTTAATAAAGTTCTGGGCTGTTGGGTATTAACCAAGGCCCTCCTGAAGCTATCCTGTGTTTTTTATTTTTCTTCTCACTGGCTAGGTCTCTCTTTCTATCTGATATTTTCTTATCCCTCTCTCCTCAAGAGTACCTTGGAAAAGTGGGGGAAGATCCCCCACAAAAAGCAATGAGCCATCCATCCACATAGAAGGAAGGAATCCCAAATGCATGTTAGTGAGTTAAATACATCTGTCTGAAAAGGCTACCATTGTCTCTCTCCAATTATAAAATATTGTCTCAAAATAAATTGTGAACACACTAAAAGGGCCAGTGCCTGGAGGTATGCCTGAGCATGTGAAGCATGGGGACTTTTATAGCAATGAATCTACTCTGTGTAGGGCTGCAGTGGTGGACACACAGCACTGTGTACTCCACTGAGATTGTATAGATCTCAATGTGATCTACATGATTGAACCCCACATGTAAATTGTGGTTATTGGGTGATAATGAGTCTATGTGGGTTTAACGATTGTGACAAATGTATGCAATGTTAATAGTGTGTCAAGTCTGTGGGAGGGACACAAAGTATGTGGGAATTCTGTGCACTGTTTTACTTTGCTATAATTATAACAATACTAAGGGGAAAAATTAAGATCACTTTCAGAAGAAAAAAGAAGGAGGGAAGGAAAGAAGGAAGAAAGGATGGAAAGAAGGAAAAGAGCTAGTAAGCAAGGAAGGAAGATGGCATGGAATCAAACATCAGAATTTATTTCTGGTGGCACTCAGAGAAAAGCAGTGGAAATGAAAATTGGGGTGTATAGGGCAGAGATTAAGATATGTTACGGTATGTATAAAATAATTATCAGAACTTAAGAAATTGTACAACTTCAAGATGTAAGATCAGAGTGGCCCAACTACAATGCTTCACCATGGTTCACTGAACTGCAGAGTATTTACAAGTAAAAGTGCAGTAACGCAGACTATAAAGCATTTGTGGCTCTCTAAGACTTAGACTTGTGTGTTTTTGCATTTGTTTTGGTTTTGTTTGTTTATGTTTGCATAGAAAAGGTTAAGCTTATTTGCAATCATTATTTAAGCAAAAGAATAACTGCACAGGGAAGACCCTGCAAAATAAGAAAACAATGAGAAAGCCTCCTCTGAGTAAGAAAGGTTAAAAAGAAAAGAAAGAAAGAAAAAGAAAATGATCACAAATAATCCAGATGCTTAAGGCTTTGTTGTCTTAGTCACATCTCTAGTGGGCCATGGTGGCAGAACATGAGTGGAGGAGCAGAGGCATGGTGGAGGCTTGGGACTTCAGAGTCTGGCAAGAAAGATGCTTCCTTCTTCAGCTTTCCATGTGTAGTAGATATGAGGAGGAGCTGAGCTGCGCTAATCTTTGCACCATGCCCGTTGCCTTTCTCATGGGTTTTAAGCAGACAATATGGCTCCTTCTTGTCCTGTAGGTTTTCACTAAGAAGTTTCTCAACTTGAGAAAAGAAAATAACAGGTATTTCTAGACTTTCTAACCCTGATGGGGTTAACACTGCCCTAAATTTAGTGAGCTATTTGTTTATATTAATGAGTTCATTGCAGCAATGCTTCCTACAGCAGTTAGCAAAGAAAAAAATAATCCAGTAATATAGAATTCATGGATATGGTGTATGAATGATAATATGAATCACTTAAATAATGTGGAATCCCAACCACTGTGAGATGCTCTTACAGTATCAACATTCCTCTTCACACTGTAAAGTGCTTGTGGATGTTATTTTTATTGAAAATAGATTATTTTCTCATATAATACACCCCTACCACATTTTCCTCTGCCTCCACTCATCCCAGCCCCTTCCCCCAGGCCAGATAAGGCTGTGTCATTTTTAATTCAGTTTTAAACAGAGGGAGAAAGTCCCCATAGCCATTTCCAATACTGTTAAATGTTAGTCTCATGTATTCTAAAAATGATTTATTATTCTTAATATAGTGATTCATTTAAAACTTGTCCATGGATCAGATAGCCCTTCACCCCTTATGCAGCTAGAAAAAAAGTTACTCTATTCCAACTCCAGTGGAAAACAGTCTCTGTGGAAAATCTGGTTGTAGCAAGTAAAGTCCAGCTGTTTAATAAGGGCATCAATGCCCATTAAAATTAATAAACTAAAATAACTCAGCTCTATTATGCCTACATATTTACAGTGCAATAGTATTGCAAAGATTTTTGCTGAAAATTTTGTCTTAATGTCTTTCTTGCTTTTCATTCATCATTACTAAACTAAAGATATGTATCATACAGACTTTTATGCATTTCCTCATAAATTAAGGTTTCATTTCATAATTTGAAGTTTTTCTGGAGCTTCATCCCCATTAGAATGGACAATGAACAATGTAGTCACATAATTTAAAGAAATTATTGCTGGATATTAAAACTGATATTCAAGTAACAGAAATACTGGATTATGTATAGGAAAGTCACTGAAAGTAATTAAAATGTTAAGAATAAAATAGTTAGTATAAAAGACAAATTAAAAAAGTTATTACCTAGCTAAAATCCTAATATGCCACACAGTAATCTTTCAGAAATAAGGAGATTAATAATTATGATTTCTAATTTTATAGGGCTATCTTTTTAAATGAAATAAACTCCTTTAATATTTCCCAGAAAATCACAGAGATAAATAAGGCATTCTTTGAAATTATTTGAAGAGAATTTGGTAGAAAATCTTGAAGGAGAGAAGGGCAGGCCAGACTCAAAGTAAACATCTTTGCCACTCAAGTGCATGTCTTAAACCTAGACCCCTTGGACATGTTAACTCATGACCAATGGCTGGCTAGAGCAATGATTGTAGAGACAGTGCTTGTATCTGTCCTTGTGGCCTTCTCATTTATGTGGCCATCAGTTATGAATCAGGGAGCTTCTCTGGTACATCCCATACTCCAGTCTGTTTAGTGCCTGTAGCTTCAGTCATGGCAAGCACAATCTTCACTGAATACCACCTTGATGATTCACACAAGATGAAAATGCTCTCTTGCCCCGAGGACTAAGTACAAATTTGTTTCTGAAAATTGCACTCCATCTCTTTTTTTTTAATTTTGTGTTTGCCAGACTGCTGATTGCTCTATCAACTGTCTAGTGCCCTTCAGCAACAACTGAAAGTTTGTAGCCTTGGGCATCTTTCTTAAAACAGACTGACTAATCAGATACACTGCAGTTACGTTCAGTGAGCTGTTTCCCTTCCCAGTGCCCATACAGAAAAAAAAAAAAAAAAAAACATTTGTGTAGAGCTTTAAAGGGGCCTTCCAGTTTAAAATAATTTTTATGTATGCTTAGAATCATCTGGAAACAAGCTCACATTTTCCTTTATTTCTTTAATCCAATTACAAAAGAGCACTTTAATAATGCCAAGAGCAAGAATTAAGAAGTGTTTTCACTGCAGGTGACACAGGTGTTTTGCAAGTCTATCTTTGTTATATTTTTACTTTATTTCTCTTTAGAATCTACATAAGTGCTGTATCATAAGCCCATTGCACTGAATAATGAGATGCTACCGTGCATGTCCCACTTCATAGGTTTGCAGGCCAAATTGCATTATATAAAGAAATAGCTATCAGGTGACCCAGTTTCCCATGATCTGCCTCAGGGGGTATTGGGTGAGACTCAGCTTTTGTTTGGTTTTGATTGCTAGTCATATTTGCTGCAATTATGAGTAGATGAAGAGGCATCAGAATCTTTCATCCATAATTTTATCTCTATACCAGTACTGGGTGGAGACTTCCAGATTTTTCCTCTCATATAACCAGAATCTCTAAAGAAATATCTTCCTCTAGTTTTGACTCAGATGAAAATCACTCTGTATTTGAATCCCACTGAACAGTGCGCCCCTTTGGATGGTGACAGAATATATGTAATTCAACTCAAACTTTTGGTTGAGATCAGCAGTTTAGTGCCGAAATACATTATTCTTGTGGTGTTTTGTTTCTATTTGACGTATTTATTTCTGATCTTTGTATGCATATGATCTCACTGAAACATGAGTATTTTCTAATCTGACTACCAACTCAAACAGAATAATAATATGAGTCTAGACAACCAATTAAATATTATTTGCATCATGAAATCATCAAAGTTTCTCAAATCAAAATCTACTACAAAGTTAGAGGGTTGGTTTATCCTTGGTGTAAGGATATAATATGATATATTTCTGTGACTGGTAGGCTACATAAAATGCTTTTTTGTACTTCCTCACTAGATTTATAGAAAAAAATAACTATGCATAGGAAGTTCTGTTTAACATATTCTAATAAAAATATCATAAGTAAACTAATATTTAAAATTAAAGCCTAATTAGTATCTCTGTATATTCCAAATACTTAATGGGTTAAAAAAAACCTGCAAATCTGTCAGAGATACAATGCTGCTTAAGTTTACAGTTTGGGAAGACATAGTATGCTGACCTTGCTCTGCATTCCACGACAGCTTTTACTCTCTGCACAAAAATCATTATGGTGCATTTCTATAATTCTGAAAACATTTATTTTCACCACACATGTAAAAATTAGGGAAATGAACAATTTAAATTCAGCACACTGTGACTTACGCAAACATTCTATTTGCCACTTGTTAATATAGATTCTTATTCTGAATACTAACCTAAATTTTATTGATCTTCCTATTGTAAAACTAAGTAGATAAAAATAAATTTAACTATATAGTATTCCCTGCAGGGAAGTTTAGAAATAGTATTTTAATCATAGATTTAAGCACTAATATCAAGAAAGAATATTACTTGAACTGAACTCAATAACACACAGACTTAGAAAGAAGATAGGCTATTTCATGATGGTGTTGGTATTTACAACAATTAAACAATAAATAACTTTATCATTATAAGAGTAATGCTGAGTGATCATTTAAAGGCAGAAACAGAAAGCACAGAAGAGGATAAAACCAATATAAAAAGGAAATAGCTCATTACACCTCATGGGCTTGTTAGGAAGATTCCCATTGAAGCTGAGTATGGTGTTGTGTGCTTGACTTCTCAGTATTAAGTGGTTTGATCAGGAGAATCAAAAGTTCAATGCCAGTTTGAGCTATCTAGAATTTCAGGCCTGGGTTACATAATCAGAGCCACTGTCAAAACAAAACCAACCAACAAACAAGGAAACAGAAAGACATCAGCAAAGACAGCCAATTCCTGCCCAGATTAGATTTTGGCATGCCCAAGATAACCTCTACTAAGGTAGTTAATTGACTATAACACTTAGTGTGCAGATGTGGGATATTGTTTTTAGTACTCCATGTCCATTTGATACCAAGTTGTTCAAACTGTCAATCATTCTATTGTGCCCAATCTTTGGTCATTCCTAAGAGCCCTCAAAACTAGTATCAAAGAATTGGTAGTTAGCAGTACCATGTGTATCTTTATAAATCAATCTTTGGTATCAATCTTCAATTGATAACCATGTGCTAATGAAGGTTTGTTTTTTTTTTCTCCAAGGGAGTTTCATTAGGAAAACAAATTATTCTTAAGGATAGGTGTTGTGATATTTTATTTGTGCTCTAACAAATAAAATTTATCTGGGGATCAGAGGACAGAGCCAGCCACTAGATTAGACATAGAGGCCAGACAGTGGTGGCACACACCTTTAATTCAGGAGACAGAGATCCGTCTGTGAATTCCAGGCCACACTGGGAACAGAACCAGGCATGGGGGCACACACCTTTAATCCTAGGAATTAATGGCAGGAAGCAGAAAGATATATAAGGTGTGAGAACCAGGAACTAGAGGCTTTTAAGCAGTTCAGGTGAGGTCTCAGAGGCTTTCAGTCTGAGGAAACAAGATCTGCTGAGGAGTTGGAGAGATGAGGTTTGCTTTGGCTTGTTCTGTCTCTCTGACCTTTCAGCTTTCACCCCAATATCTGGCTCCAGGTTTTTTTTTTATTAGTAAGACCATTGAGCAATTCATTTTACACATAGGCTGCCTGCTTAATAGTATTTGCCAAAAAAAAAAAAAAGCCCCAGTGGCATCTTTTAAAGTTTCTCATCTCATAATGCTATATCAGGGCTTTTCCTTTTTTATTTTATCATATTTTATATATTTTTTTCTCTGCTTTTACTCTATATGCATTATGGCTTCTGGTTTTATGTTTTTATGGAACTCCCAAGTTTGTGAACAAGTAAGTCTCTGTATATATGTCTGTTTTTTATACCTTTTCTTGGATATTTTCCTTCTGTTTGTCCCTATCTCGATGTGTTACTTTTGTTTCATCTTATTATATTTTATTATTATCTCTTAGCAGAATGTTTGTTTTATAATGAGAAACAGAATGCGTGTGGATATGGATGGGAGAGGAGGTAGGAGGAACTGTAAGAAGTAGATGGATGGGAAATAGTAATCAGGATATATTATGTGGAAAAAAATCTATTTTCAATAAAAGGAAGAGTCTTAGCTGGGGACATCCTTGTGGGTTCCTGGGGATTTCCCTAGCACCAGATTTCTCCCTAACCCCATGATGGCTCATTCTGTTGAGATATCAGCTAAGACTAATAGCAAATGTGGAGAGGGTGCTTGAACTAGTCTTCCCCTATACTCAGAATGGTGACTACCCTAATTGTCATCATAGAACATACATGATGGAATCAGATGCAGAGACCCACAGCCAAACACTTGGCCAAGCTTCTGGAATTCAGTTGAAAAGAGGAATGAGGGACTATAAGAGCAAGAGGGGACAAGATTATGATGGGAAAACTTCTGTGGGATGTTCTGTATGGCAAAAGTGTTGCTCTGATTGGTCAATAAATAAAACACTGATTTGTTGTGGGATGTTCTGTATGGCAAATGTGTTGCTGATTTGTCAATAAATAAAACACTGATTGGCCATTGGCTAGGCAGGAAGTGTAGGCGGGACAAGGAGGAGAATAAAGCTGGGAAGTGGAAGGCTGAGTCAGAGAGACACTGCCAGCCGCCATGATGACAAACAGCATGTGAAGATGCTGGTAAGCCACAAGCCATGTGGCAAGGTATAGATTAATGGAAATGGATTAATTAAAGCTGTAAGAACAGTTAGCAAGAAGCCTGCCACGGCCACACAGTTTGTAACCAATATAAGTCTCTGTGTTTACTTGGTCGGGTCTGAGCGGCTGTGGGATTGGCAAGTGAGAGAGATTTGTCCTGACTGTGGGTCAGGCATGAAAACTCTAGCTACACTGATTGGCCAGTGGCTAGGCAGGAAGTATAGGTGGGACAAGGAGGAGAATAAAGCTGGGAAGTGGAAGGCTGAGTCAGAGACACTGCCAGCCGCCATGATGACAAACATCATGTGAAGATGCCGGTAAGCCACGAGCCATGTGGCAAGGTATAGATTTATAGAAATGGATTAATTTAAGCCATAAGAACAGTTAGCAAGAAGCCTGCCATGACCATACAGTTTGTAACCAATATAAGTCTCTGTGTTTACTTGGTCAGGTCTGAGCGGCTGTGGGACTGGCAGGTGAGAGAGATTTGCCCTGACCAAGGGCCAGGCAGGAAAACTCTAGCTACAGAAAACCACAGAGAAAGCTGACCCAGCTGATGGGAGCCCACAGACTCCGGATTGACATCTGGGGGAGCCTGCATGGGACCACACTAGGCCCCTTGAATGAGGGTGACAGATGTGTGGCTTGACTTGTTTGTAAGTCCCCTGGCAATCAGACCAGAACTCATCCTGAGTACATGAACTGGCTTTTTTAGAGCCCATTCCCTATTGAGCCATGCCTTACTCAGCCTTAATGCAAGGGGAGGGTCTTGGGCCTGCCCCAACTTGGTATGAATACCAAAGGGAGGCCTTACTTCCTAGGAGGAATGGGTGAGGGTGGGATGAAGGGAGGTGGTGGTGATGGGGCAGCAGGAGAAGGGGAAGAAGGAGGAACAGTGGGTGATATGTAAAATGAAAAAAAAATAAACAAGTAAAACTTAAAAAAGGTAAAGAAAAGGAAGAAATAAAAATACATTTTTTACAGTTTATTCAAATGAAAACTTAACACCCAGTGTTTAAATACAAATATAAGTTACAAACAGGAATGGGTGATGTAATATTTGAGAATGAAATATAGTCACAGGTTGGCCACTTTTCAGTGCTGGACAAAGATGACAAAAACATTTGGGAAGATATTGGTTCCTAAAATGTTAAGAATCATAATAACACAAGACATATTAAGATGGGAGGGATCTTTATCCTATCAGTGAAATAAGAACTTACTTTTTTCAGAAGACCTTCACTCAATGTATTTGCTTATTGTCCTTCAACATTATACCTGCCTTCTTTGTCAGCTCTAAATTAGAAAGCCTAACTTTGTCTTTTCCTCTTTCTATTTCTATTTCCATGGCAACAGCCATAATCATGAGATTGCTTGTCCTGATATTTGGGGAACTTTCATTCTCTTTGTAGTCCTGCCTCCTCCATGGTGCTGCTGCTAGCCACCACCATCGCTGCATGTGCCTTCTTCTTTACACTGAACTCATAAAGGAAGAGTTCTTTCTTCGTTTTCTCTCTCTCCCTCATTTCCCGGCAGCTGAAGGTCTTCTTTTAGGCCAGCTAGTTTGTTTGTTTGCTTGTCCTCTCAAATTCAAAATCAAATTTTCTCATGTTTCCATCTGGGTCTATTTTTAAATTATGTTATCTATGAGGCTAAGATTCAAAAAGAGACCTTATATTCTCTGGTCACATAATCAGGACATTGTAGTTTATTTTCCTACTTAATTTAGCATAGTTTATAAAATATTACATAAACAAATTCTGACACGTGTCTTGAAATGAAACAATCATTCATTCATTAAATATAAAAAATGTGTTCAATTTAGTTACAGTATAACTACAACCATTTTTTATTGGTTTGTTTTTATTTCAGATTTTTAAAAAGTTAAGCATACCACATTGTAAGTTTCTAAAAAAAATTAATCATTGTGCTTTGTTTATTAAAATTGTTATACTAAAGTTGTTTTCTCTGAATGCAATCCAAGATTATCACAATGGCATGATTAACAGCAAACAAAATGGAAATTATTTTCTGCATAGGTGAACATTTCTCCTATGACTAAACTCATGATTTTTTTGCCATCTTATCCATTCTACTTTGTCATCATAATTGATTATACAAAAACATGTGTGAAGTTTTTCGTTTACATCCTCTGAAAATATATCTTCATGTAAGTTCACATTATAAGCTCAAATTCACACTACTAAGACATTATGACTGGATTCTTACATGAGAATCCTGCTTTATAATTGCTAACAACGTAAAACAAGAGCTTCTTCAAAATTTTGCAAATGAGATATATTAGTTACTTTTCAAATGCTGTGAGAAAATATCTAACAAAAGAAACCTATGGGTGGAAG
Source organism: Peromyscus eremicus (assembly GCF_949786415.1). Classification (NCBI taxonomy): domain Eukaryota; kingdom Metazoa; phylum Chordata; class Mammalia; order Rodentia; family Cricetidae; genus Peromyscus; species Peromyscus eremicus. The sequence goes on from NC_081427.1 coordinate 10,390,139, forward strand.
GTTTTATTTTGGCACATATTTTAACATACAAATATTAGGAATCTATGATGGTAAGGAAGTATGCTCTCTGTTCACAAGACAACCACAGTCAGGGAGAAGAGATGGATGCAGAACCTGCCCCCTGCCTCTCTCTGTGCAGTTGAGACCAAAGACCATGAACTGGTACTTCCCAGAACAGGGTTGGTCTTCCTACCTCAGTTAACCTAGTCAAGATAATTACTCAAAGACATGAGCAATCAGTCTGTCTTTTTCCGGACTCTATATACTCTCAAGATGATAATCAGTACTAATCCTCAAGCAAAGAACTCCTTTCTCAGAAACCACCAACCAAATATTGATGGTTCTTTAGGTTTTCTTAGCTGAAATCATTTAGAGATATTCCACAGCACACCTGACTCAGGGTTGCTTCTGAGAAGCCATCAATACAAATGAATCAATTTTGGACTTTTTATTAAAATGTCCCATCTCCCCTTTTTGTAGATTTCTATTTCACTAAAATACAATTGAGGTATATTGTAATAAAATAACTGATATTCCAGGCAGGATTGCTCTTTTCTGAAAGGAAATGGAGGGTCAGTGAACCTGGGAGAAAGGCGAGGTTATGGGTAGAACTGGGAGAAGAATAGGGACTGGAGGCTGTGGATGGGATATATTGTTTGAGAGAATAGTAAATAAAAAGAAAAATTTTAAAAAGAAATTAAATTTAGGTAAAAATGTTAAAAAAGGAATTATCATTTGAGGGGATCAGATATCTAAAACCTTTTGCAGACACAATTTATATTAAGAATCTCAATCATAATAGTTCTTCTCTAATTGGTTTGTCTTTCTGTCTTTCCTTCCTTCCATCCCTCTTTCTCTTTCTCCTCCTCTCTTCCTTTTATTTATATGTACATGTGACTTTATGCACAATGTATTCAATATGTTAGGCTAATTTTTTTATAACTCTGCTGAAGTCACAGTCAACTATGAAGAAAGCCATTGAATGCTGATTTCAACTTTCTTCCCAAGACATATTTTCTACTCAACCTTTCCAGTCATAAAACAAATATTCGATCAATACATATGTTATATACTTTGTTTGAGGTGATTCAGAATCCAAACAGTAAAAGAATATGATTCAATCACTTTATCAAATTCAGAAATTTTGGGCACAAGAGCAATATTCTTACTAGCCAAGAGGCCTAGGAAGGACTTATTATCAAGAGATTGTCTTATATTTCTTATAAATTTGTTCCTTAATTTCATATCTATTAACATGTTTCAAATCTAATGATTCTTTTAGGGCCATGTTCACCTTCAGTGCATGTTTAATGGTTCAATGTCTATTTTCTGAAATAATTAACATAGAATAGCATACTGGAAGGTTTTATGTAACTTGATATAAGCAAAAGTAACCAGAGAGGAGGGGGTCTTAATTGAGGAAATGCCTAGCCTAAGCAAGCCATGAGGAGCAAGCTAACAGGCAACACTCCTCCATGGCCTCTGCATCAGCACCTGCCTTCAGGTTCCTGCCCTGACATTCTTTGTTAATGTACACTGATATAAAAGTGTAAGCCAAATAAGCTCTTTTCCCCCCAGGTTGTTTGGATCATATTGTTTCACCACAGTACTAGTAATCCTAACTAAGACAGATACAATAATTAAAGCCTCTTGATATAAAAATAATGTATTCTTCAGTTTAAGTAGTAATGTATATTTACCACATTTTATTATTTCTAAATATATTTCACTTACAATTGTGATTATAAACATATAACTGACATTTTGCAGCTGAAAAAAATGACATAAAACTCCATAATGTAAGTTTAAAACTTATAATACAAGTTTAAATAGTGTTTCTCATTGTATTATACTAACAACTAGCAGAATGCATTGAACCCTATGGGAACTTGATAAATGCAACCCAAAGTGAAGTTACTCTTGTTATAAAGAATATTGTGCAATGTAAGCATTCTACATTAGATATATATTAATGTCCTTCTTCAGTTCATTAAAATTCATGTAGAAAATTCAGAGTGCACTTAACCTTTACAGATTCTAGCTAGAAGCAAAGTGTACATATCTTAATAAAAAGCAAAAAATGTTCCACAAAGTGAATAAATTCGCTCAATATCTAAAAGCTTTCTTATGTTTGACTCACACAAACCGAGGACCAACACCTGTTTATAAATCCCTTTAGCATTATATTCTGGCTTTGGAAAATCAAATTTCCAACTTAGTAAGAGTAATTCAACCCCAGGAGATCAAATAATTGAATAAGAATTTGGCAACAACAACAGGCTTCAAACATTAGGCAACGATATTTGCTCAATGCTTTTGGAAAATCTTATAAGCATATTGGTTAAGTCATGTAAACTAAATAATAATTCATCTGATAAACAATTAGAGAAGAATGCACATGGAAATACCCCACTCTCTTTGTGTAACAGAAGTGTAATAGCTTTGGAATATGTTCTGATTATGTTTTTATACATTTTCTAAAATTTTACTAAAATTCACCCACATATCATTATAGGTTAATCTAGATGAATTACAATTAGGGGCTGCATAAAACCCAAAGCAATGCCAACCACCCTATCTTCACAGTCTAGTCTAAGCACCAGGACTCTGTGGGACATATGTATTTGATTGCTGTCTTTGTGTTCAGTTGTTCAGTGAGACTTCAGCTATTTAAAAGGCAGCCATGATTCCAGAAAGATCATGGGTGAAGTCTGCACCAATGCTCAGGCTACACATGAAGTTAAAAGAACATAAAGAAACTTCCGTGTGAATGGGTCCCAAAGCATCTCTGCATGCTTTGATGCAGTATTTAAAGAATACCTTAAGGGCAGAGAAAAACAACTAAAACAAAGGCAGTTTCATTTTTAAAAATGTGTTCCTCTCAGTGATTTGAATACATTAGTATATTAATTTTTTCTACCTTGACTTTTTCATTTATTACAAGAAACTTTTGTAAGAATCTTATATCATGGAAAAAATTGTGAGGTCTGTGGGTCTGTGTCATCATGACAAACTGAAGACATGTATTTGCTTGTCTTTTTGTTCTGTAGAGAAAAAGGAACCAAAAAGGTGTTAATACAACAAAATGAACAAAGATTGTGTCTGTAATGAGACTAGACCCACCAGATAGGCCCCATAGTTAAGACATCTGATAGGAAACAGGGAAAGAAGAAAATTCACTTGACAGGCAAATTTTTTTGACCACATTCACTTTGGGGACATGTTTTTTGCTTGAATTTAAGATATACTATATTGTACTTGTGTTTATGAGTGGTTTCTATTTGTGGCTATGTGCACATGAGTGTGCCTGTGTCCAAAACAGCCAAAAAAAAAAGGTACCAGATTCCTTTGAGCTGGTTAGAGATGGTAAATGATCACTGGACATGGGTGCTAGGATTGAAACTCTGGTCCTTATAAAAAAATAGTAAGTGCTCTTAATCAGTAAACCATTTTAAGCACCCAGAGTACAGATGTTTTAATTTTGAGTAAAGCACTTTTCTAATTAACTATTGTTTCAAATAACACCAAGGTTATTTGATGAATCCTCAAGAAATAGGTGATTTATATTTACCTAAAATTATAGACAATATAAGTATAAACATGAGAAACTTCTTTTTGAAGGGTTATTCAATTTAATCTAAGAGATGCCCCAAATGGTATATATTATGGAGGTAGCTGTCTCAATCAGGGTTTCTATTGTTGCAACCAAACACTATGACCAAAAAGCAAGTTCAGGAGAAAAGGGATTGTTTGGCTTACATTTCCATATTGCTGTTCATATTGAAGGAAGTCAGGACTGGAACTCAAACAGGGCATGATCCTGGAGGGAGGAGCTTATTCAGAGGCCATGGAGAGGTGCTACTTAATGGCTTGTTTCTCATTGCCTGCTCAGCCTGATTTCTTATAAAACACAGGACCAGCAGCCAAGGTATGGCACCACCAACCATGGGCTGGGCCCTCCCCCATTGATCACTAATTGAGAAAATGTCCTACAGCTGGATCTCATGGAGGTTTTTGTTGTAAGCCATGTGGCCTAGTTTCAGATCAGCTTATGAATGCTTATCAAATAGGTCTCCATGAAGCAAGACTAGTGGAGATAGTCTCTCACTTGGCATGAACCAATGGACCTTGGGACAATGCAGAATATTGCTGGGACCCAGTGGCCGGCATGCTCTTTTCTCTTTCAAAATGTTGATGATTGTCTTGGCAGTTTATAGTTTCACTTTAATACATGCATTGCACAGATTTAATCATTCTTATAAACACTATTTTTTTTTCTCAAATATTTTCTTCTAAAATTCTTTGGAAACTGATGCCTCTCAGTTTTCCTATTGTGGTGATGTATTGTGTCCTCCAAAATATTGTGTATGCTAATAAAGTTTATCTGAGGATCAGAGAAAAAAGCCAGCCACTATATTAAACATAGAAGTCAGGCAATGGTAGTACATGCATTTAATCCTATCACTTGTGTGAGACCAAAATGAGCCATCTTAGAAATAAGACCAAAATGCTTTCACCCTAAAACTAAGTCCTAAGTTTTCTCCTTTTAGGTACAAGCCATGAGTTACTGGAACCAGTCAGTCCAGATTCCAGAAACCAGGAAGTGTAAAAGTACAGAGTTACAAGGTAGTCACGAGGTTAGTGACTGCCTGACTATGGAATGTCCTCTCCCTGTTTACTTAGGTAATTGTTTGACCAAAGAATGTTCCAACCCTGGTTTCCAGGGTAACTGACCATAGAAATGTCCCCACCTGGTGGCAGCCAATGAGAAATGGTGGCGGGCAACCACCCACTTAGAAGTAAGATTAAGTCATGATTTCTAGAAAGTCCCTAGAAGTGAGCCAATCAGAATTTTATCCATACTAGCACCCCTAAATGAAGTAACCTTGTGGTTTTTGCCTTTAAAAACTGAGTTTGCAAAGAGGCGGGCACTTCCTCCAGCCTTCACTGTGTTGGATCTGTTGGACGAAGTCCCTACCTAGGCTTGTATTGCTTTTGGATATCCCGAATTAAACCTTGCTTTTGCATTCTGGCATGCTGGTCTTTGGTGGTCTCTCTGGGGGTCGCGATCTGGGCACAACAACTTGGGAGGAGGGATCCATCTGAATCCCTGTGAGTTCAAGGCCACACTGGGAACCGAACCAGGCATGGTGGCACACATCTTAAATTCCAACACTAGTTAACGATGGAGGTCTGGAGGTCTGTACAGACAGACAGGAAGTGATGTAGCTGGGTGGAGAAAGGAAGTTAGATGCAGAACAGATAGGTGTGGGTATACAGGAAGTAGCTTTTTGGCTGAGAATCTCCAAGTGGTGAGAACATGGCTGCCTTCTTTCTGCTTTTCTGATCATTTTGTTTTAACCCCAATATCTGGCTCTGGGTTTTTTATTAATAAGACCATTTAACACTTCATCTTAGATCCTATCTTGAACTACTAGCTATTACTACAGACCCTGGGAACTTTTCCAATTCAGTACTGACAGAACAAGAGGCAATAAAAGTTAATGGGCACATATGAGAAACAATGCAGGAGACATTAACTATGTCTCTTAATTCTGGGGGAAAAAGATTAAGATGGAAAAAGAGTGTCTTATCAAAATGTGACCTTTATAGAGAGGCATAGCCATGCAGGATTCTTTTGTAGGACAAGGAAATAGAAAAATACAAACTAATTGTATGCAAGCATTTTGTGGAAAATCATCCCTATTTATGTAAATATGCTTTGTTAAGTTTTGAATGATATTGTTATTCTTGAGAATGTGTTTGTCACCTTTTAGCTTTTTAAGGACAGGATTGCCTGGCTCTCTATTTAGCCAAGCTAACAAATTTCTGAGCATTGTTTTTGGTTTAAAAATTGTTTTGGTGTAAATGTTGGGAAAAAAAACATTATTTTTTCTGGATATTAATGCTGGAAGGTGGGAAAAATATGAATGCTTTTAAGTAAAAATTAAGATAGCTTGAGCTATTCAGAGCCAGCCACCTGTGTGAAACTCATCTTGTGGTCAGATACTTCTTCACAACTATACCCCTTCCCCATCTTAGGACCTGAACTCTGATGGGACTGTGACTATATTTCCTCAACTGAGGCTCTTTCTTCTTTGATGATTCTAGCTTGTGCCAAGTTGACACACAAAATCAGGCAGATCAACTGACCCCTTGTCAACTTGACACCCAAACACATTACTATTAAGCCACAACCCTTCTTTTTTTTATTCATGCCTGAGATCTTAAATAACTTTAAAAGTCCCACAGTCTTTAAATTTCAAACACTTAAAATTTCAGTCCCTTTAAAATAGCCAATCTCTTTAAAAATCCAATTTTTGAAAAATTCAGTCTCTCAACCGTGGTCTCCAGTTAAATATTTTCTTACTTCAAGAGTGAAAAATCAGGATACAGTCACAAATCAAAGCAAAACAAAATTCCAACTGTCCAATGTATGGGATCCACTCATGATCTTTTGCACTCCTCCAAAGGGCTTGGGTCACTTCTCTGGCTCTGCCTCTGCAACACACAGCTTGTCTTCTAGGCTCAGGATGGCTAAACTTATACAGCTGTACTTGGTGGTCATCCTATGCTGCTGGCATTTTCAAAAAACATTGGTGTCTTCTGTATTGGGCTGCACTTTCACAGATAGCCTCTCACAGGCTCTCCTCATGGTGCCAAGCCTCAATTGCTTTTTATGACCCCTTCAGTCCTGGGCCTTCAACTGCCACTGAGGCTGCACCTTCACCAATGGCCTCTCCTGGCCTCTTACTTTGCCAAGACTTAGCTGCTTTCCATCACCCCTTCAAGCCTTCAAAACCAGTACCAACTGGGTGATGCTTACACATCACCAAGTTGGGCTACTAGCATGAGGTACATCCTTGGCCACCTCTGGAACATAGCTTCTCTATGCCCTCAGAAAACATTCCCAGAGCATTTCACTTTAGTAATACTGATCTCTTCTTAATCACTACTAATTTCTTAGCTCCAGACAACCAGCATTAAGTATCCCAGTTAGGCAAAGTTCTGGTATCTTGTTAATCACAGCTGATTCTTCAGCCCCAACTAACCATAATCACAGAACCTTAATTCAAAATAACAAATGTCCCCAGTAGAGTCTTTAAACTTCCCTCTGAAACTTCACAAGCCAGGTTTCCATCCTCTGCACTGCTCTCAACTTTCTTATCTCCAAAGCTCCCACAGAACATCCCACAGAGCTCTTAACTCTCAGAGTTTCTTATAGATCAAAGGTCCGAAGTCTTTCCACAATCCTCCCCAAAACATGGTCAGGTCTGTTACAGCAATACCTGACACCTGGTACAATTTCTGTCTTAGGGTTTCTATTGTGGCAACCAAACACCATGACCAAGAAGCAAGTTAGGTGGGAAAGGGTTTATTTGGCTTACCTTCCATATTGATGTTCATATTAAAGGAAGTCAGGACAGAAACTCAAACAGGGCGGGATCCTAGAGGCAGGAGCCGATGCAGAGAACATGGAGGGGTGCTGCTTACTGGCTTGCTTCTCATGGCTCACTCAGCCTGCTTTCTTATAGAACCTAGGACTACCAGCCGAGTAATGGCCCCACCCACCATAGGCTGTGCCCTCCCCCCATTGAGAAAATGCCTTACAACTAGATCTCATGGAGGCATTTCCTCAACTGAGGTTTCTTCATCTCTGATGACTCCAGCTTGTGTCAAGTTGACACACAAAACCTGCCAGTCCATAGCCCTTGGCTGCACTTTGGGGATTGAGTGTTGTCCTCTATCGCTGAACATACCACATACTTAGGACATGTGATTCAAATGACTCAAGCTGAATAATGCCTGAAGTCTTCTTCCTTATGGTCTAGTTTTCATTGTTCTAGAAAATACTATGCAAACTACTAATAGGGGGAAGCAGATACTTCAGAATATAAAAAAGTGATTTTACCTATTAAATCCTAGGGCCTTGTACAAGACATGATATTTGAGGTCTACAAGATAGAATGATGATTTCTCAAAGTAGATGAGAACTCACAATTTAAAGAAATGGGGAAGTTTTTTTTTTTGTTTGTTTGTTTGTTTGAGACAGGGTTTTTCTGTGTAGCTTTGTGCCTTTCCTGGATCTTGCTCTGTAGACCAGGCTGGCCTCGAACTCACAAAGATCCACCTGGCTCTGCCTCCCAAGTGCTGGGATTAAAGGCGTGTGCCACCACCTCCCGGCAGAAGTTTTTTTAATACTAAGAAATAACAAGTGAATATTTGAATTGACTCTTCATTATTATATTAAATGGAGATTATACACTAAAGCAGTTATTTTAGGGAAGGAAAATATTGATACTGTGATAGTGAACCCAAGAGACACAGACACTGTGTCAAACTATAAACATCTGTGAAAGAATTTAATCACAATGCCAGGAGAAATTCAGTAGTTTCTTGATGTTGAACACTTGTTGGCTCATGATGTGTCTGTTTAAAATAGAAAGCATTCTCAAAAATCAAGTTTCATGCCCATGAAATGAATAGACAGTGGGAAAAAATAGTACTACAGCTAACCATCACCAATTGATAAAATGTAAGCCCCTATCAATCAGAGCTATTTTCCTTCAACTGGAGTTCGAGATAAACAGCACACACTGATGTATCAATAAGTACTTACATGCTGTGGTACTTTGAATGATGAATGTCTTCCATGGGATCATATGATCTCTCAACCTCCTGGTCCCGCTACCCTCCCTACCTTTTGCTGCCATGTCTCTCCACCATGATAGAGTCTTATTAGTCTAGAACCATGAGCTCAAATAAATTCTTGTTTTGACAAGTTGTCTTTGTCATGAAATTTTATCTCCATAACAGGTAATTAGTATATCTTCCTTGTTGTTAAAAAAAATGTGTCTTCCTTTTAAAGATGTTTTATAAAAAAATCTCTTGAGATAAAATAACATGTTGAGATTTTTAAATTACTAAGATTCTATTTTGGACACCAACAATAAAAATGACAGCAAACATGTCAAATTATTATGGAAGAGGAACAACAAATAGATATGTTAGTCACAACCATATACCCAAACAGACAGCAAACATTTCAAATATAACATGGCCACATACTCTAATTTGGTCCACGGAAAAGCAAAAAGTCACTGTCTTAGTTCCAATTTCTATTTCTGCAATTAAAATATGACCAAAAGCAACTTTAGGATGAAAGTGTTTGTATCAGCTTGTACCTTTTAAGTTATATAAGAGGAGACAACACAGGAATTGAGGGCAGGAACCTAAAGGCCAGAACTGGAGCAGAAGCCATGGAGAAATGTAGCTTTATGTCTTGCATCTCATGGCTTGCTCAACTTGCTTTCTTATAGCTCCCAGCATCACTATCCTGGTAGTTACCCCCCACACACACACTGAGTTGGGCCCCCCCACAGCATCATTCAAGAAAATGTACCTCAGGTTTGTCTGCAGGCAAGTCTGGTGGGGTCATTTTCTCAAGTGCAGTTTCCTCTTCTAAATGACTCTATCTTAGGGGAACTTGACAAAAAACCCTCCAGGATGGTAACAGATGCTGGAGTTTGTTTGAAAAATTAAGACATGTGTTAGCAAAAATGATAAAGAGAAACATTATATAAGAAAATTGATAACCTAAGGAAACAAATTTGTTGAGAAGATAAAAGTGATGTTGGTCTGAATACTGTTGTAGGAATTTAGGCAAAAAAAAAAAATCACTCAAACTCTAACCTTGGAGAGCAGCAGGTGATGGTAAGTAAAGCCTTGGAAAGTAAGAAGAAATTTAGACATAGATTCCCCAAAATGCAAAGACCACTAAAATATGAAAATTTTATGACTTAATATGAGAATGACAAAACAATTTTAATAGCATATTTGGACAGACACTTCATCATAGTGAAATCTAAGGGTACTATGAGCGAACACAAATATATCTAGCCCCATTAGAAAAAAGAAAATGTCAGTTAAAGCACCAGTTAAATATGCTGCACCCAAGACATAAAGACCAATTATAAGGCCATTACTTCCTCTTGTTGGTGATGGTATGGGGAAATGAAATCCATTGTTTATTGTTGAGGGAGGAGCCAGTAGAAATTGAGGAAATCAGCTTGAAAAGGGATCTGGCATGATCTAGTACAGTTAGATATATGGATCCAATATGCCCAGGATACTTACACAATTAATATTCATAGAAAGTCTATTCATTGCAGTACAAAGTGAAAAAGAAAATTACCAGTCAATAATGAATAAACAAATGCAGTAACTATGCTTTGCAGAATGAAAACAGATATAAATACTCTGCAGAGATATCTATACGCAGTCCCTGCACAAGTATCATTAAATACATGATTACATTAAGTGGCATTAAGTTCATGTGACATTTTGACCTGGACCTCCTGTAACTCATGAAGCTTTTATTTGTGATATGCATGCCAAAGTGTTTATTCAAGATATTGTTGGAATTAAATGGGCAAAGAGAATTAAATGGTTCTCTTCCATGTATAGACAACATTCAGTCCACAAGGAACAGAATAAAGAAAGGTTGAGTTGACACTTAGCAGACTACATGAACAGTGCTGCAGACTGGGGCTGGGATCTACACTGTCAACTTTCTTCCATCAGGACATCAAACTCCACCATGTACCTTGTAGTCTGCCGTTTGCTTCATGGGGTGAAAGTCCTCTGCCTATCTCAGGACAAGGGTCCATATCTGTTAATAGGTATTTTTATATTCTGTTGGTTTTCTTTCTCTACAGGCCCTACATTAATATGATATAAAATAATTGAAAGAACGAATGTCTGCATAAATTCCAAACATAAGTACTATAATAGAAAAAAAAGGAGAGTCGTATTACTAAAGCAGGGCTGTGTATTCTTCTACGGCCTCTCTGATAGAACAAGCATCAGCATGGATGCCCTCTAACATTAAAGAAAGGAATTTCATGGAAACTAGAACACAAGACTGAAAGAAAATGCTGTTATTGAAATCAACAAAAGGAACGTGTTTTTCTTCTTCTTCTTCTTCTTCTTCTTCTTCTTCTTCTTCTTCTTCTTCTTCTTCTTCTTCTAAAATGCCAAAGAGAAAATAGAACCCATTTTGGTTAGACACACCCATCCCCATTATACCAAATGGGAACATTGCAAAAGGGAACTATACAACTTATAGTGAAAGTGAATTTCCTTTATTTTATATTAAATTAAAAATTAAGACCCTCATAAACATAGGAAAATGCAAATATAAAAATGTAGGTTTATGGGAGAAGAAGAGAATATATTCTCTGATCAAATTAAATAGAAATAGCATCCTGGTTTGCATTGAACCAGCAATACCACACACTTCCTGCATTAGAAATAAGTTAATCTACATTGACAAAATGCCACTATCTCTAACACATAATGTGTCTTAGAATGGCTACTTTTTCTTGTAAGAGATTGTTATTCAGGGCTAGATAGAGCACAGGAAAACACAGAAAAAAAAAAAAGCAATTACTTCTTAGTTGTTCCTAACAGGAAGCAATTAAAGATTTTTAAATCAATGTGCCACAGAGACAGACTGACTAATTGTGCAGAGATGGAGCAGCATTCATTGCACAAGAAGGGAAAAAAGTGTTTCCTTCCATAAAAGCAATCTGGTGTTCCCATCTAACATTCAAAGTTCAATGATCTGAAAATGATTTAGTTCTTTAATATAGTTCTGCAGCAGTACAGAAGAGAAATTGTATGTTTTCTTCTGTATGCTGCTTTTGGTGGGTTTTAAAAGTTGATATGTCTAAGCAGAGATATAACAGTTTGAGGTGTTAATAGAAAGAAAGAAAAGGTAATTGAAGTAAATACAGTTTACTTTATATTACAGATTTTAGAAAAAAAAGGTGCTTCAATAATCATGACTGTCTGATTTTACAATAATGAGGTTGACAGGCCGGACATCAGTTAAAACTTCAAAATCAAGATGAACTTGGACACTAAGAAATCACTAAAAGGACAAGATTAACAGTAGGAAAGCCAAGGCAAGCTTGTGGCAGGTCATTTACATATGGTGATTCTCTGTATGTGTTTGTTTTCCTCTAAAATACCTGTGAACGCACACATTAGGGTCCCAGTCATCTTAAGTTATAAATATCTTCTATTAATAGTCATCCACAATTTACACATTTATTAGAGGGAAAACATTGCACATACAGGTGTTAGGAAACACTAGACTTCGCGTTTTTCAGGACTTTTTGGACAATCAGGAGTATTCACCAAAAAAAAAAATTGCTCTCTCTTGCCTATGCTAAAAACTATTGATGCATGAAATACACATGGCCCTCACTTCCCAAGTAGCACTTTATTAGAATTCTACATTTGTCGTGTTTGCATCCCCCTCCACTCACCTCAGAGGAGTAATTTCATTGAGAAAGCTTTAACTCAAGGAAAGTTCAGACTCACCTGGTGAGTTCATTCATCACAGTTTTGACATTTACAGATATTTAAATTTTCAGGTTTTAAGATAAATCACAAGGCTAAACTTGATAAAGAATGGTGGTTTTATGTATACTAGAGATATGATTCTTATGAATTATATATTTATTTCAAAATAACACAAATTTGAGATAATAATATTGTGAGCAAGGTCTAGGATAAACATTCAAATGAATGTATAAGTACAGTTTAATTATTTATAGCATATTTACATATTTAGGACAGTACTTTGTAAATGACATAATACATAAAATTTTAAACATGCATAAATTTTACATTATAATATATTTTCTTCGAAGCATACATATGTTTTCCTTGAAATATGTATTCAGTCTAATAATAAGAATTTTTGTGATTGTAGGACACCAGTAAACAGAAAACTGAGGGCCACAGAGGAGGAAAGTAGATAGCTCCCAGGCAAGAAAAGGCCAGTGTGAGGAAGTGTAGAAGTTATTAAAGTATTGCTGGTAACTTCCACCCTACATTTCTCAAGCTATCTCTTCCCTCATTGTGCAAAGAACTTTTTCATCATTTTGCATCAGTGTTGAATATTTCCCCCAAGGTTTGTGTGAGATCACTGAATTAGATTACTAATTTAGTCATTAGGAATAATGTGATATATTTGGGGGAATAGGGTATATATGGATATGATATGTCAGATAAATGGGGTTCTTCTGGAATAAGGCAGGTACTTATAACAATATCACTGGTGTCCTGTGAGGAAAGAACAGAAGAAGAAACAGGCATCCACAGAGGAGACTACGCAGATACAGATGTCCACAGGGAGCATATGTGTGCAGATGGAGGCGGAGAGTAGAGTAAAGTTTCTAAAAGTGAAGATTGAACCCCTCCCATGCAAAAAAAAAAAAAAATGAGAAGTTATCCCTGGGAAATCTTGCCATGAAGATCTTTTGTTTTCTGGTCTGTTTTCAGATTTTCCAGTATCTCTAACCTGGCAAAATTTTAAATGTAATTACTTATTTTCTACCACTTTTGGAAAATAAGACATGCTGACCCCAGGACAAACAAAAGACAGTTACATTACATTATATGAAATATGCTGTATTTATTGCCAGAAAATCAAGACAGTTCTAATGATAACAACAACAATAATAATAATAATAATAATAATAATAATAATAATAATAATAATAATAAATAGATACCAGGTATTAAATAAAGAGGAAAAAAATCACATCTAAATTTTTCTGTGTTGGTTTGAAAGAAAATGGGTCCCAAAGAGAGTGGCAATATTAGAAGGTATGGCTTTATTGGAGTAGGTATGGCCTTGTTGGAGGAAGTGTGTCATTGTGGGATGGGCTTTGATGTCTCTTTTGCTTAAGATAGTGCCCAGTGTTTCATACCATTTCCTGCTGCCTTTTGATCAATATGTAGCCAACACCATGTCTGCCTGCATGACACCATGTTCCCCATGATGATAATGGACTGAACCTCTGAAACTGTGAACAAGTCACTCCAATTAAATGTTTTCCTTATAAGAGTTGTCATGGTCATGGTGTCTCTTCACAGTAATAGAAACTTTAACTAAGACAAAAGTTGTTACCATGGATGGGTGCGTTCCTATGATAGGCCTGACAATGTTTTTTATGGAAGAATTTGTACATTGGGAGTTTGGGTTAGGGAAGCAGTTTAATGGTTTAAGCACAGCTTAATGGCCATAATAGTAGGAACATGGAAGACAGTGGTGCTAAGTTATTTGAACTATGGGGGCAGAGGGAAGAGCTCACTCAAGAGGTTTCAAAGGAGACGGATTTTAGTATGCTGCCTAGAGATCATTCTTGTGATATTTTGGTGAAGAAAGTGCCAGCCTTTTGCCCTTGTCCAAAGAGTCTGCCTGAGGCTAAAGTAGAGAGTTTTGGATTAACTCTATTAGCAGAGGAAATCTCAAAATAGTCTAGTATAGACCTCTGTTGTGTGGTTATTAGTGGTACCTCTAATGAAGATTTATAATGAAAAGGAAGAAGCTGAGCAAATAAGGATACAAATGTACAGATTGAGAAAAGGAGCACCAGGAAGTGGAACAGAGTTAAATCCCCCCACCCTGCCCTAAAGCTATCTTGTGACTCATCTTTTTCTTCCTCTATGTCCACATTTTCTTTTCTTTTCCTTTTTTTTATTCATTTTGCATACCAACCACAGATCCCCCTCTCATCATTCCTCCCACTCCCCCCTGCATCCCTCATATCCACTCTTCATTCCCTCCTCTAAAAGGGTTAAGTTGTCCCATTGGGAGGATAGCAAAGCCTGGTACATTTAGTTCAGGCAGGACCAAGCCCCCACACCCTGCATCAAGGGTGAGCAAGGTGTCTGATCATAGTTAATGGGATCCAGAAAGCTGGCTCATGCACCAGGGATAGATCCTGACCACACCGCCAGGGGCCCCTCAAACAGACCCAGCTACACAACTGTCTCTGTATGCAGAGAGGCTAGTCCAGTCCCATGCAGGTTCCACAGCTGTTGGTCTAAAGTTCATGAGTTCCTATGAGCTTGGTTCAGTTGTCTCTAGATTGCCCCATCATGATCTTGACCCCCCTTGCTCACATAGTCCCTCTTCCTTATCTTCGACTGGACTCCCAGAGCTGAGCCTTGCGTCCGGCTGTGGATCTGTGCATCTGCTTCCATCAGTTACTGGATGAAGGCTCTATGATGACAATTAGGGTATTCACCAATCTGATTACCAGGGTAGGCCAGTTCAAGCACCCTCTTGACTATTGCTAGTAGTCTAATCTGGGGTCATCCTTGTGGATTCCTAGGAATTTCCCTCGCACCAGGTTTCTCCTTTACTCCATAATGTCTCCCTCTATCAAGATATCTCATTATTGCTCTCCCACTCCTTCCCTCCCCCAACTTGACCATCCTGTTCCCTCATGTTCTCATCTCCCATGCCTTCCCCTCTATTGTCCCCCATGCCCTCCCCTCTATTGCCACCCATTCCCAGTTTACTCATGGAGATCTTCTCTGAGGTGATCCATACATCTTTCTTAAGGTCCTCCTTGTTTCCTAGCTTCTCTGGAGCTGTGGGTTATAGTCTGATTATTCTTTGACTTACATCTAGTATCCACTTATGAGTGAGTACATACCATGCTTGTCTTTCTGAGCCTGGGTTATCTCACTCAGGATGATATTTTCTAGTTCCATCCATTTACCTGCAAATTTAATGATGTCATTGTTTTTCACAGTTGAGTAATATTCCATTGTATATATGTACCACATTTTCTGTATCCATTCTTCAGTTGAGGGACATCTAGGTTGCTTCCAGGTTCTGGCTACTACGAATAATGCTGCTATGAACACAGTCAAGCAAGTGTCCTTATGGTATGATTGAGCATCCCTTGGGTATATGCCTAAAAGTGGTATCATTGGGTCTTGAGGTAAAATGACTCCCAATTTTCTGACAAGTTGTCATACTGATTTCCAAAATGGCTGCAAAAATTTGCACTCCCACCAAGAGTGGAGGGGTGTTCCCCTTGTTCCACATCCTATTTTTGATCTTTGCCATTCTCACAGGTGTAAGATGGTTTCTCAGAGTCATTTTGATTTGCATTTCCCTAGTCGAATAATTCCTCAAATGTCTTTCAGGCCATTTGGAATTCTTCTGTTGAGAATTCTCTGTTTAGCTCTATAATAGTCCATTTTTAAATTGGATTGTTTGGTATTTTGCTGTCTAGTTTCTTGAGTTCTTTATGTATTTTGGCGATCAGCAGTCTGTCAGATGTGGGGTTGGTGAAGATCTTTTCTTATTCTGTAGGCTGTCATTTTGTCTTATTTACTATGTCCTTTGCCTTACAGATGCTTCTCAGTTTCAGGAGGTCCCATTTATTAATTGTTTCTCTCAGTGTCTGTGCTACTAGTATTATGTTTAGAAAGTTGTCTCCTGTGCCAATGCATTCTAGGCTACTTCCTGCTTTCTCTTCTATCAGGTTCAGTGTAGCTGGATTCATGTTGAGGTCTTTGATCCACTTGGACTTTAGTTTTGTGCATGGTGACAGATAAGGATCTATTTGCAATCTTCTACATATTGATGTCCAGTTATGCCAGCACCATTTGTTAAAGATGCTTTCTTTTTTCCATTGTACAGTTGTGCCTTCTTTGTCAAAAATCAGGTATTCATAGGTATGTAGATTAATGTCAGGGTCTTTGATTCGATTCCATTTGTCCACACATTAATTTTTATGCCAATACCAAGCTGTTTTTATTACTAGAGCTCTATAATAGAGTTTGAAGTCAGGGATGGTGATGCCTCCAGAAATTGCTTTATTGTAAAGGATTGTTTTAGATATCCTAGGTTTTTTATTTTTCCACATGAAGTTGAGTATTGTTCTTTTGAGGTTTGTGAAGAATTGTGTTGAGATTTTGATGGGGATTGCATTGAATCTTTAGACTGCTTGTGGTAAGATTGCCATTTTTATTATGTTGGTTCTACTTATCCATGAGCATGGGAGATCTTTCCATTTTCTGACCTCTTCATCAATTTCTTTCTTCAAGGACTTAATGTTCTTGTCATACAAGTCTTTCACTTGTTTGGTTAGAGTTACCCCAAGATATTTTATATTATTTGTGATTATTGTAAAGGGTGATGTTTCTCAGGTAAAAGGGTAAATTTCTTTCTTGGCTTGTTTATCATTTGTGTGTATAGGAGAGTTACTGGTTTTTTGAGTTAATCTTGTACCCTGCCACATTGCTGAGGTGTTTTTCAGTTGTACAAGTTCACTGGTAGAATTTTTTGAGTCACTTATGTAGACTATCCTATCATATGCAAATAGCAAAAATTTGACTTCTTCTTTTTCAATTTGTATCCACTTGATCTCCCTTTATTGTATTATTGCTCTAGCTAGAACTTTGAGTACTATATTGAATAGATAAATGTACTAGCCAAGGCATAATGGCTAAAAGCGTTCTGACTTCTTCCACAATTATAATCCACTTATACAAACACTTTATCTGTTTATTTTGTCACTATTATTTTAATTGCTTGTACTCCATGAATACTCAAAACTTTTACCCTCCTCCGTCCCTATCATCCCTGTATAACATCTCCCTTCCCCACAAATCTCTCTTTGTGTTCGTGTCTATTCATTTCTCTGTGTTTAAAGAGGGTTGTCTGTGTGACTTTTGGTTTGGATCTATCCACTGGAACATGAATAAAATATAGTGATTCTTTCTCTTTCTTAATCTATCAATAGCCAATGGTTCAATGTTAAAAGTCTAGACTTCCTGTACCCATCCACCATTCTCAATTGATCTTTGATAGGCCTAGATTTGTATAGTCCCACAGCAATTAAGCATGGTTATAATGGGTTAATGATTGTAATGCTTCTATCGAGTCTAGAGAATGGTAGGCCTACACCCAGTATTTGGATTCTTACATCTTTTCTTTCCCATCTTCCACAGTAGGTCCCTGAGCTTTAGAAGATGAAGTAACAATGTTTGGTTTATTACTATGCTGTAAACAGTCATCTACTCTCTGCATCTATGTCAGCCATGGATCTCTGTATTCACCAGAGTTCATTGAAAGGACAGGCTTCCTGATTATAGCTGGAGGGCAGATTTTATCTATGGGTACAAACTTAGAAATTTAGGAAGTGGTTATATGTTGACTGTTTAGTTCAACAATAGTAATGACTTTCTCAGCTCAACTTTGAACTCCCTAGACATGAGTGGCTAATTGGCCTACGGTAGTTGGCGTAGGTTCTTCTCATCCCACAGAGAGGGCCTCAAATCCAATGACAGCATAGTTCATTACCCCAATAACAGTTAATAACAGCCCATTCAGAACCCTCCAGCAGACCAAATGCTACCCAGTAGGGAAGATGTTTCCAGCCCAGTTCTTGCTTTCTCTGAATTCTCACAACCATAGTCTGTGCTATCTTGAATAATGTGACTCAATCCTTTAACTATCTTAGAAAACAAAGACAACTGACAAAAGTCTGTCATGTTTCCGGTTCCTCTGGTGCCCAGCTGTCCAACTCCTGCAGAAGCATGCACACATGGGAAGAAGTATGTCAAAAAAATCTAATGCATGACTAATATTTTTCACTGCCTGGTGGGCCAGCCTCCAAGCAGCACAGGGCTCAAAGGGAAATCAACAGAGTTGGTATACTGTGACTTTTTTATCTGAGGAGGTTAAGGGAAAACTACTCACACACTCTCTTGATGGTTTCATTCAGGCCTTTTCTTTATTCTTTTGTATTCTGATTCTGAATTATCTATTCTGTGCTTTATATTCTCTTTTTTCTATATCCAAAAATATCCCTTCTGTCTGTCTTGATGTTTTTCTTCTAATTCTATCTTTATCCTTCCTTATTCTTGATGTTTTCCTTCTAACTCTCTTAATATTTTCCTCCTAACTCTCTCATTCTTGGTGTTTTCCTTCTCACTCTCTCTATTTTTCCCTTATAGCTTATATACCCCAGCAAAATCTTTCAAGCAATATAAAAGTTGCAACATGCTTACATTCTATTTTTCAAGTGAATGATTATAATGAATATAGGTAAAAACATGTTTTTATCTCCCTTACATGATTAAAACAAAGTTATCCCAAGAACCTGCATATATTTACATCTAAGCTACTTGTTAAAGATTAACAGAGTATAAGCAAACAGGGCATTTGTCCCAGCCATTTCTTTTGCTGGTAGGCTGCATATTTTCCTTACAAAGGAAGAATCAATCACTTTATTATTTATCTTGAAAGGTAATCTTATAAGGAATCACAAAACTAAACTATTACATATGAAAGAGAAATTCTTTAAATCTTTACGGCACATACCCACTCATCAGTAGTTTTTGTTTTTTTGAGGGCAGATTGAGGGCAAAAATGGGTACAGGGAATTAATTATCACCTATAGTTATCAACCAATCCTAGCAAGAAAGGCACATCAGCTAATGATAATTGGGCTGCTTTGTTCTTGTTTTCTGACCTTAAAGTTTTCCTCATTCAACTGTGTGCCTTTCTGAGACTATAGATTATTTTCTTGGATTTATTTCATCTCAAAGCTACTTAACAAAAACCCCTTAGTCTAACTTTAAGCTATGTTCAAAGCTTTGTTTCATGTATGATGCACTCCAAAACCTATGAATACATCTCCCAAAATTAAGATTAAAAGAATTTAAATTAGCTAGGTACTGGGACCCAATTGTTTTCATAATCATGAATGTAAGCCACAGTCTATATGGCTCCTCAATTGAAACTCATGCGTTTTAGTTGTGAGACACTTCCTTGTTTTATTTTTAATCATCAAAACTCTACTTAAATTTACATTATTATTATCAATTAGACAATACAGCTTATGAAGAAATCATCTTCATAATAATCCACAGGTAAAAATTCCCAGTAGAACAGGATGTTTCCACAAGATTAACATACAACATTACAGGCAGTGGGGATCTCCCCACACCATTCACACCATGCCAGATACCAGAGAAAGATGGCAGCAGCAAACATGTAAAGGCACAGCAGAAGCAAAAGACATTCTGGAGTTTGTGGCCTCCGAGCCTTGCCTATTCAAGATTCATCCATCAAAGATTCAACTCCTGGTGGGCTGATACCCCAAATTTCAATTGCCACCTGCTGCTCCTCTGACATGGCCACTGGCAAAAATTCTTTCCACAGAGTGAATGATAGCAAGTGGAGGCTAAGTGCTTTTTCTTAGAGGTAGTTTGACATGTTTTCTCTATGAATTACAAAAATGCTATGTGGAATTCATGAAAAATGCCCTTGAACTCACAGGATAGTCAATGTTACTGTACAAATGAATTGTGATATAGTCACATTTCAAGGTAAATATCTTTTAAATGCTCTGAGGATCCTAGCTGTTTAAACCACTGAGATATTAGATGTGTCTTATGAATTATTATTTTTTTTGTTTTTTAAATGCAATTGCTTAGAGCTGGAGAAGATTTTACTCTATAACCAAATGCACCTTGGGGACAGTAATATTAAAAACAAGGCTTCTCAGCACCACAGAAGGGGATGTAGTGCCTGCCTGTTGGGCTGAATGCAGAAAACTGATGAAACTATGTCATAAATAGATGATGAAGAAGTGCTTCTGTATCTTTCTAGAGTAGTAAATTTGTAACATCCCCATATTGTGTGTCTTAGTATACCTGTCACTGTGAGTAGAGCACATCAAGAAAGGATTTCTGAAGTCAACATAGCTAGATCATGTGAACCTCATCAACATAACTAGATGATGTGAGTTCTCAGTGATGAAATCTGTGACAATTCAGTCATATGTTTGTAGAGGATACTTTCAGTCTCTCTCTCTCTCTCTCTCTCTCTCTCTCTCTCTCTCTCTCTCTCTCTCTCTGTGTGTGTGTGTGTGTGTGTGTATGTGTGTGTGTGTGTGTGTGTGAGAGAGAGAGAGAGAGAGAGAGAGAGAGAGAGAGAGAGAGAGAGAGAGAGAGAATATGTAATTTGTGTCTCATGGAACTACTTGGAAATAACTTTTATGATTTGTTTCCCTGAACTGTGTGAATCCTGTTGCCCTTTTATCCTCTCTTTTAAAATGTAATGACTGAAATAATATGTTAGTGAAACTTCAACTCACTGTGGTAGCACAACTAATACAAAAATTACTTAGGGAGAAAATATTTACTCATAGTTTCAGAGTCTCAGAGTATTCAATATACAGATATTTGGATCCATGCTTTTGAACCTATTGTGTAGAAGAATATGATGGTGGCAGGAACACGTGGAGGAGGATCTACTCACATCATGTTGGACAGGAGAGAAAGAGACAGAGACATACATACATACAGACAGACAGACACATATACACACACACAGAAAAAGACAGAGATCCTAAAACACATACATACTTTCTCCATCAAGACCACATTACTTAATCTATCTACAACTTCTCAAAATAGTTCCAGCAGCTACAGATCAAGCCAATAACCCATGAGATTGTGAGGGACATTTTATCCTTCAGCCATAGCAACCTATGCTTTGCCTAACTCTGTAGAAACAATAACTAACAAGAGAAACACTCCATAAGAGCTGTTACATTTGTTAATGGTTGCAAAAGATTGTACTAAAAAAATCATAGCTGCTGAAACAAATAGTGCATCCATCTTCCAATTTTGTGAACCAGAGTATTCATGTTTTATCAGTGCCTAATCTATTACTAGAAGCTTAAGAACAAAAAACAACAATTGTTTATTAACCTCCCTGTTTCCAAGGTTATAAGTTATATGCTAGAGCCCTAGCTGCAGATGGCTTTGATGACTTGGGATGGATGTGTGAAGTTGGCACCAAGAAGAGGATGTGACTATAGCTTTAGTCAACTTTATTTATAAAGCTTCAGTGGTTTTCATGAACAGTTTTGTAACCAGGTTTTACTTCCTATGTTTCTAAAAATGGTTACAATAATTCCTAGTTTGTTCTGTGTCTCTTTTCCCTTTTGTCTCCCAACTCTTCCACAGGTAGCCATTACTTTTTTATCTAAATCTCTACCGTCTGAAAGCATAGGCCGTTTTGCAAGCTACAAAGGGACTTTTCTGATTAGATATGCCTACAGGCAGAAGAGTGTGCCCAGTTGGTAGCACATGTGGTAACAGTGCTATGCAAAGTGAGAGACAGTTTTGTCTCTTGTGGTCAATATTTACATCTGGTAGGGTGTGGGTTTTCACAATTAACTCACCAGTCAAAGCTAGATCAATCCATTCTACGTTTTGTACTACTCTATCTTCTCTGGGGGCATACCGTCTTTCTATTTATCCTATAAGCAACATAACTTGGAGGCTTACTCTTAATAGTTGGCACAGTTTATTGCTTGTCCTTATGTCTATCTCTCTTAAATTCTTAGGATATTGGCACAGCTGTTAGAAATGAGTGTACTGTGGTTTTCTATGATTCTGCTTCATTCCCTGTTCCTTGAATGTTCCCATTAACTCCAGATATCATTTATTTAATGGTGTTTCTTTAAAATTCTTGTTTAAAATCATTATTTCCTCAATAGTCATGCAGATATGCAATACTAAACTTCATGACCTACTGTGACTAATTCAGGCCAGCAGTATGACTAGCATAGCAAAAACAAGGAGAGTATATAGCACACATACCTAGAGTGCAGAGAACTGTCCATAGGTACTTACCAAATGGGTCAAGGTCTCCAGGGTCTTGGCACAAGGACAGTCACTCATGCTATTCTCATGCATTGTTCCCCAAAGTAACATGGTTCCCACCAATTATGTCTATAAAATTGCTGGCCTGTCTACTTAGGGTCATGCAAGCAACCAGCAGATGGTATTTACCCAAGTTTTCAGCCACAGGACTATTCAAAAGGCATGTACAGCTATGTGTAAATAACACATGTATGTGTCTAATTCACAAGTCTTGTCAGTCCTCAAGGTAGTTGGATATACTGGATTTATACTCCATGGTGAAGGTAAGGAATATAAAGTTTAATCAGCAGTTCAGGAAGAATGATAGGTAGATCTCTCATGTAGTGTGGTCAGATGTCACCTGAGTCATCTGAAGTTTGGAATGGGCTGAATTGTGGTAATATGTTGTGTCCCCCAATATACTGTGCACCCTAATAAACTTATCTGGGGATCAGAGCCAGAGCCAGCCACTAGATTAGACATAAAGGCCAGACAGTGGTGGCACATGATTGTAATCCTATCACTCAGGAGGCAAAGATCTGTCTGGATTTCTGTGAGTTCAAGGCCACACTGGAAACAGAACCAGGCAGTGGTGGCACACACCTTTAATGTCAGCACTCAAGATCTCATGTGTTTGCTTGGGAAGGACACACGCCTTTAATCCCAGGAAGTGATGGCAGGAAACAGAAAGGTATATAAGGCATGAGGACCAGGAACTACCAGCTTTTAAACAATTCAACTGAGACCCTCGGGGTGAGGATTCAGAAGCTTTCAGTCTGAGGATTTGTGGAAACAGAATCAGCTGAGGAGTTGGTGAGGTGAAGTTGGCTGTGGCTTGTTCTGTTTCTCTGATCTTTCAGCTTTCACCCCAATATTTGGATATTTTTTTTTTATTATTATTAATAAGGCTGTTTAGTAATTCGTGTTACACTGATTTCCTAAGACCACTATTCACTTGGCATCAGCTAGGGCTCTTCAGCATGGAAACTATGGTTTGCTATACAGTGTTTGTCTTCTGTAAGGAATATCCAGATGCCTCATATAAAAACATCTTGGATTTTTGATCTGCTGTTACTATCTGGCCATGTTATTGTCCCTAATATCTATTACAGAAGGTTTGAATCCACAAAGATTTGAGTGTAGGAGATACTCGTTAGGAGATGTATCAAATAATTTGCACCATATTTTAAAACCACTCTAAGACATTTAGAACATAAGCATAGGCTGTCAGGCCATCAGTCTACATGAGGTTCTGTGAGAAAGTGATGGAACACCTACTTGGTTGAGGTCTGTCTATTATGAAGCCCAGTGAGCTTGACAGTATACAGGAAATAAAGGTCACCTGGCTTGCTTTTTTTGTGATTGTTCTACAAATCCTCACTATATATTTCACCTATTACCATTAAGATTTGTATTAGGTTCTATATTGTAAACATGTATCTGTTACTATGTGTCAGAAAAATCTGTGTAATATGTTAGCAGTTGTTGAATAAAACTCATATTCTTAAGCACCTGGTGTATTTTGAGGTTGACAGGCATTTTGGCTGGGGCAAAAGGGTTTCCATACAAGTCTCCAAATCTTGTATAATCTTCAGAGGAGGATTTCCCTGATTTCCTCCCATTTTCCTATAGCTGAAATAGAAACACCATGCTTTCTATCCTAAGAAAACTTTAACTTTTTTGTCAATATGACCTTGCTTAATATAACAAATTATAACACTGGTTCAGTCCTTATCAGAAAGGTATAAAAGTACAGTGGCCTTAAAGTGTGAACTTAGTTGATTACCTAGAGTTTCAAGTTTGAGTAGTTGCCTATTTAAAAACTAAAATTTGGCACTATTGATTTGTGTCCTATTTTTTAATTGAAATTCTGTGAACCCTATTTCAGATTCTTAAACAAGTGATTTTAATGTCTTTGTTTCAAAGGCATGTCTTCATTGTAACAAATTATGACATTTTCTATTAGATATTGATGATGTTATCTTTTCCTTATATAAAAATAGTAGTCACTGCATTCTGGAATTATTGCCTAAACAATTAAATCATTAATGTAAACTATTTTGAAATTATACATGTGGACATTTCTATCAAAACAAAAAAGAACTTTATATAATAATACAACATTTAGAGTTATAATTTATAGGCAACTGTCAGAAGTTCATATTTAAGGATCACATCTAGTGTAACATATTCACAAGCTATCATTCTTATTGTAAGTGGTGTTTTCTTGTTATACTTAAAGCAGATACCTAGGCTTATTATTTAAGAGATTATGGCAAGTTTTTACAAGTATATGACTTTACACTTCTTACATAAGTGAGCTAGACACTAGTAGCATGGCTTCCTGGTGGGATAAAAGTACTATTTTTCTTTGTTTCTTCGTAGTTCTTTGGTTTCCCTGTGACATGTGGCAGGTCCTACAAAGCGGTGACACACTCCAGGGATAATCACCAGAGAAGATTAATTTAACCTTCCCATAGTGCTTAGACTGTTTGTTTTAAATGTTTTTTTTTTCCTAAAGCAATTTTTGTGTTAGAAGAGATTCCCCAGGCTCGAATAACTCAGAGAGCTTACATTTGACACTCAGCCAAACCCCTTTACAAACATATGTTTCTCTAAAATGCCAAACCTGGAATTGTCACTACACAAATTCACTGTGAAAGTTCAATTTATTATTCAGAGTGGAAATTAAGAATAGGTCTATTCATCAATCCAAATGGCAAGGAAAATTTTAGTTATTATGTTTCCTGAGACAGTCTCACTCTATTACATACGGTAAATTTTTCATTACTCCCCCAAGTGTATATAAATTCTTTATTCTGAATGCTGCTAACAGTGTGGAAAATGGAACTCTTCACTATCATTTTCTTTAATTTTCATAGATTATACAAGGTATAATTACCATATTAAAAGACTCTGGTTGAAGAACAAAAATATTTGTGAGTAAATATCAAACCACAGAATACATATGTAAAATTGTTACTCATTTACCCAATTGTTCCTTGAACTTGATTCGCTTTTTTAAAAGTTTTAAAATTTCTTTAAGATTCTTTAATGTTTTATTAGCATATATTAGTGATGAGTTTTAACATAATATTTTATACATATACATAGTGTATCTCAAATATAGTCATCTCCATTACTTTCTCTTGTCTTCTTCATACTCCAGTTAACCCCTTTCTCCTTCCCAGATGGCTGCTTCCAGTTTTGTAAGTGTTTGGTGGTGGTGGTGCAGGCAATCTAAATGAGATAGCTAAATAATGGAGGGGGGCAGAGTCCCAACTGGCCATCTCTTGTCACCAAACAAGCCTTCCAATATCTGGATTGAGTTACAAATAATAAACTGTTGGTCAAAAGGTTCCCATGGGAATCCCACAAACAATGCCCACTGTTGTCAAGGCAATAGATGGCTCTTCCTAATCTGACAACAAGGACTATTGCTAAAGGCACCTACATAACACATTGAACATGGGTAAGTTGAACTGGTACCTATACAGAGCATTCACCTCTACACTCCAGTATCTCCTCTACACTCCAGCATCACCTCTACACTCCAGCATCTCTGGTATAGGAAGGTGGCCACTGCAAGCTACCAAGAGGGAAACTTAAACATCTATCTAGCCACAAACCCTTTGATGTTGCAATGTTAAGGCATTGGTGACACAAAGCTTGTGAAAGCAACCAATGAATAACTGATCTGACTTTTAACTTAAGGCCCACCCCATGAGACATAATCCATGCCGTACACTACTTGGGTGACCAAGAACCAGACACTAGATAGCTCAAGGACCTAGGGTAAAATCAAGTGTGGTTTGTCTTAGAAATAAATAAATAGTGTTAAAATAACTCCTAATGATATTCTGCTGTATTGATTAGTGCCTTTTCAGCCATCATTAGAAAAACCTTTTCCTGCAGCAGATAGGAACAAATACAGAGACCTGCAGCCAGACACTGTTCAGAGGGTGAGAGACCTTGGATTTCTCAGCCTTAAATGATTGCCTTCATCAAATTCCTTCTCTCAGAGCTCAGGAAACCCTGCATAAGAGCAGGTAGAGAGAGCATAGAAGCCACAGGGAATGGAGGACACCAAGAAAACAAGGCCCTTTAAATCAACATGAGCAATGCTCATATGGCCTCATGGGGAATGAAGCAGCATTCACAGAGTTTGCTCAGGTCCACACCAGGTCTTCTGTGTTTACATTATGAATTCCAGTTTAGTGTTTCCATGGGACTCCTGAGTTTACAAATGAGTGGGTTTCTGACTCTTGCGTCTACGCGTCTGCTCTTCTCCTTCTCTTCGTTTGTCTTGTCCAACTTCAATGTGACAGCTTTTGCTTTATCTTATTATACTTTATTATTTCTCTTAGAAGCCTATTATTTTCTAATGAGGGACAGAAGGGGAGAGGATCTGGATAAGAGGAGAGGTGGGGGAAGAACTGGGAGGAAGAAAGGGAGGGGAAACCATAATCAAGATATATATATCAGAAAAGAATCCATTTTCAACAAGAGGAAAAACAACTAAAAAATTAAAAATAAATGAAGCATCCAGCGAAGACTGTTACCTTCTCTAGATCTCACCATCAGAGGAACTGTATTTATTTAATACTGTTTTAAGTGCTTATTTCTGATATTTATTTTTTAATTTATATGAATGGGTGATTTTCCTGTGGACATGTTTGTGTTCTATATGTGTGCAGTGCCCATGAGGACAGAAAAAAAATATTGGATGGCATGGAATTGAGTTACAAATGCTTGTGAGACACAATATGGGACCTTGGGTCCTTTAGAAGAGAAGTTAGAGCTTTTAACCACTGAGCCATCTCAGGATCCCTCAGTATTTTGTGTACTTTTAAATATTTAAGTGTTTCCATAACTCATTACCAAGCCACATACTACCTCAACCTTAATTTATACTTACTTATATAGAACAGAGTGTAGTTGGAAGTTTTCCTTTGTCCTTACTATCAGGCCACTAGGACACAGGAAAACTTCCAACTAAAACAGAGCAAATACAACAAACAAGTACACACTTTTATTCATTTGTATCTGCTATCCTAAGGTATATTTTGTGGTCATCCTACTGCTAACTAGCACTGAACTTCAGTCTTTGTTTCCAAAACTAGGTGACACATAACAGAAAAAATATTATCTGAAGTTTTTTCTGATGCATTATATCATGTCCAAAATATACTTTAAATATTGCCTGCCATTCAATTTTCTATTGTTTTTTATATCACTAATACTCATGATTGATTACGTTAATAAAATTTAATGTTGGAATTATATTCTAGCTAGCTAAACAGCTGAAATGAGTGGGGTTACAAATAGTTACACTGACACACACCTTAAGGGAAATTTAACAAAAGCTACACATGAACATGATCTTGAGAAAGGAAGAGCCAGAATATGGTACTGTCTGAAATAGAATCTCTCCCTGTTGTCACTGAGAGCATGAGGGAAGATTATGACCAGCCTCTCAAGCTAAAACTAAAAACATGCATGTACTAATGTCAATGTACTCCTGCCACTAATGTCATTAGGAAGGTACTTCCCTCATACATGAAGTAGGGTTGATAAAAACAACTGTACTCAGGACAGTATATGATCACATGTAACCCATAGGATGCAACAGGGGAAAATACCATCAGATTTTCACGTCTTCCTGTTTATCTGATAAAAATAAAAGCAGTTGTTTAGCTCTAGCCATTCTATTTTTCTAATACAATGAAGACCAGAAGACTATACGAGAATCTATAGTTAAGAATGCTGGAAATAAAGTTAATGTTTAACAGGACTGAGGCCAACTCTAACAAGTCCAGTGTAAGAGAGATGTCACTAACCTTCCCTCTTTGAGAACCTCTCTTGACACTGAATATTTGATCATAACATGGCATTAGGATGTTAGGATAGGGCTGAATGTTTCTATGACCAAAACTCAGGGAGGTTAATTAAAGTTCAAAGGAAAACACATAAAATAGTCACACAGATTACATATTAAACCATCACCAGCCTTAATGTTCCAAAAAGAGAAGCTAATTTGCGGAGTTAAAAATACAGTTTTTACATATGTATTGTAGCCTGGTCAATGAACCAAATCAAATCATCTAATGAATTCAGTAAGCTTAAGAGGGATTAATTATCTTGGTAATTATTCATTATAAATTAAGAAATTAAAAAGTGATAAATTATTTTGTTAGAAGAAAATGGTGGTTGTCAATTTGTTATAAATTCTCATAGCATTTATCATAATAACATTACTCATGCACAGCTGCTCTGTTCTTAATATATATGAACAATTCCATAGCAATTCATTTGAAAACAGCATCCTTTGTGCATAGGAGTGGAGTTGATTGTGTAAGATACATTACATTAGACATATAAGATTAACTTCTTGTGTGCTACAAATTAGTTTTAAGAGGATAAGTCATTTTTATAGTGAAGTCTAAGATAAGTCCCTGAAATATTGTATTGCTAATTTAAGTAGGATAACACCCAATTTTCCTCATTATTGAACAGTAAAGTCAAATTCTATTAATATAAAAGATATCACTGTGCAATATGAATTTCAATGTGGTCCAACTCCCAGGGAAAGAGAAAATCCATCCTGGCTTAATTATGCACACAGTTGTATTACAAGGTCAACTACAAGTATGGATTGAGCAGTGAGATTTTTTTTCTCCCTGTCAATGTCCCTGCCTTAGCACATCAACAAATAGCCTGTCATTTCTCCCCCAAGTGCAGAACTACTGTAGAAACCCATCAGAAGTTCTCCTTTTCATTTGCCATGCCCTCCTGTCCCTCAGCTGATTCTTTTTAATTATGGAAGTGCCCTAAAAGATTGAAGAATGGGACAGATTTTGAAGAAATGTGCTTTTCACAAATGAGTGGAATTTATGAAGTTTATCATCCTTAGTGGCTCATGCTGGCAAAGGGCACTCTTTCCATGTCTTCTTCTTGTTGGTCAACATGTATTGGAGTCCATAGCCTGCTGCCAGAGCACACTGGGGGAATCATCACTCCCCAGCTTTCCTCTGACTCTCCCATTTGTCAAATCCTTAGTTTGAAATCCCTCAGGATCTTTCCAGCTTCATTCTCTTTGGTGGAAAAAAAAAGAAGAGATAACCTCTCTTGACACTGAATATATGATCATAACACGGCATGTAGAAGTCACACTCTTTATTCATTTTTATGTCTTGAGATGGATTGTTCTCTTTGTCTACTAGTCTAGACGACATCAAGTATATTTATTTCCCCATTGTTTTTTCTTCAGAATATTTTTCCTATTATAAAAAACTGAATTATTAACAACAGCGTTGTTTTCATATTTACCTCTTTATTTTGACTGTCAGTCTTTGTTTCATGTATTTTGGAATTATTCTGCTGGCCTCTTGAAGACCAACAGAATATTGGTCTGTTTATTAATCATTTATGCTTATCTCTAGCAATGTGTTTAATATTAAAATCTACTTTCTCTGATATGACTAAAATCTACATTTGCTTTGTGTTATTGCATTGCATACATATTTATCCTTTTACTGTGTATCATTGGAACAAAATTATGTCTCCTATAAAAAGTAAATTCTTGAATCATTATTTAAAAATCCAATCTGGTATCTTGTAATCCATCTCATGGTTTTGCCATTTTTATAAAATTTTAAATGAAAATTATTGAATATAACCATATGAAAGATTTTATATCTTCTCTTTTTGCATATATCTTATTTATTATGACTTTCTGTTTCTCTTTATTTTTCTTTGTTACATTTTTATACTTATTAGATCTGTTTCCATTTGCATAATTTATTGGTTGTTCTGGAGCTTACAATATACATTTTAACTCACCAAACATTACTAAAGATTTATACAGATTATTTTTGATAAAATACAGACTTTTTATTTATATGTTTCCTCTTCCACTTTTTCAAATAATTCTTTTTATATATATATCACATAAAATATTTTAAATGATAATGATCAATGTATTTATACATTACTGATCAATATAAATATTATACATAGCTATATAAAGAAGCTTTGGAAATTAAAAAATTCTATCTGTGAGATTTGTACAATATTCAATTTTTATTTTGGCAGTATTGTTTTATTTATTTCTTAAGGAGAATTTAATTACTCATCACACATAATTTCAATTTTCCATAATAAATATAAACTTACTTTCAAATATATCCCTTATTTTTGGATATATATATATATATATATATATATATATATATATATATATATATCTTTTTATATGCAATTCCCCAAACATCACTAACTGATCTTTAATATTTTATTTGTTCATTGTTTACATCACATTTCATTTGTTAATTATTTGCAACACTAGAGAAAAGTATAAAATTATACTGCCTGTCTGGTAATTCACAGGAGTTTTTTCTTCACACTATTCTTTAGGGTAGGAGTTGTTCTATATATGGAAGGTGGCAAGTGTTGCATTCAGCTCACAGCATGTTTATCAATCTACAGATGTATCACTCAAAAGCATGTATGTTTCACCTGAAGAGTATTTCAACCTGCCTGAGATAACTGTGGTTTTTATTTTCAGTCTGTTTTTCAGAAGCTATCCCTTAGTTGGAGTAGCCTGTTTTCAGGGTTGCTGTTTGTTGGAAGTTGTTGTTCATGCATTAGACTTCTGCTATGGGTTGCTGGGTCTGTACCCAGAATGGGAAGTACCATTAAATATGTTTCATATCTTTTGCTTAATTCTGTGTGTTGGTGCGCCCTAACAATATTCCCAAAGTTTCCCAATCTACAGATCTGAAAGATTTCCAGGAGGGCTTTTCAAGAATTTCTTTTTCTAGGTCTTAGATTTCTGACTCAACTGTTCTTTTGTTTGTCACAGTAAAAAGACTATGCTCAGCGTTAGTTCTAAATTGTCTCAAACCAAGACTATTGCTCAGAGATCAACTTGGAGAGAAAAAAAATTACATATACCCAAATATTCCAGCACAATCTTGCTGAGGCACAGAATATCAATTTCAAAGTCCTTTCTCCCAAAACCCTCAGGGCATTTCTGTAGTCATACTAGCTCATTTGGGTAGACTAGTAGAAAGGCAGTGATCATATATCAAGAAGTTGAACTCAGAGAATGTTATCTTTTGGTTAAAAATATGAATATTTGATACCAGTGTTCACGTCATTTGTATCTGGCTATTGACTTTTCCTGTTGAGTATCATGCATTATTTTTCTAAGCATCATTGAGAAGAAAAGAACCATCACATAAGAACTGTAGGACTGGGAAGATGACTCAGATGATAGAGGGCTTGCTGGACCAAGTATAAGGACTAGAGTTCACATCTCAACACTAATGTTAGTTGTGATGGTACATTTCAGAGATAGAAAAAGTGAATCCTCTGTGCAAGCTGGATTTTGGCTAGCCAGACTAGCCAAAACAGTGAGTTGTCTGTTCAGCAAAGACCCTCCCTTATAAAACAAGGTGGAGACAAATGTAGAAAATACACATATGGACATGCCTGCATATAAGACACGTATGAACAGTATACCTATATATGGATGTAACATGAATTACTAAATGGTCTTATTAATAAAAAAAAAAGAGCCAGATATTGAGGTGAAAGCTGAAAGATCAGGAAAAAGAACAAGCCAGAGCCAACCTCACTTCACCAACTCCTCAGCCAATCCTGTTTCCATGAATCCTCAGACTGAAAGCCTCTGAGTCCCCTGAGGGTCTCAGTTGAACTGATGCTTAGTTCCTGTCTCCTCACACCTTATATACCATCATCCACCCAGCCATTTCACTTCCTGAGATTAAAGATGTGTATGTTTTCTAAGGAAAGGCAAGAGATCTCAAGTGCTGGGATTAAAGGTGTGTATTACCATGCCTGGCTCTGTTCCCAGTGTGGCCTTGAACTCACAGAGATCCAGACAGATA
Organism: Peromyscus eremicus; assembly: GCF_949786415.1. Taxonomy (NCBI): domain Eukaryota; kingdom Metazoa; phylum Chordata; class Mammalia; order Rodentia; family Cricetidae; genus Peromyscus; species Peromyscus eremicus. The sequence goes on from NC_081427.1 coordinate 10,422,601, forward strand.
TCTGTCTCCCGAGTGATAGGATTAAGAATGTGTGCCATCACTGTCTGGCCTCTATGTCTAATCTAGTGGCTGCCTCTGTCCTCTGATCCCCAGATAAGTTTTATTGGGGTGAACAATATATCACCACAAATGGATGCCAAAAAAATGACTTTGACATTTCACTTCTCTAATTTATTATCCTAATAGAGAAGCTATGTCAGAGCTACTCATACATTAAAATGCTCAGAAAATATCAAGGTAGAAAAAGCACTGCTCAGTATATTCTGTCATAGAATGCTATTGGGGAAATTAAAATTTCTGAATACAAAGATGAGTGGAACTGCTTTTATACCATGGATATAAATTCTGCTGCTCTCTCTGGTTCTGGAACAGTGAGTACTTCACAAGTCATGGCTTCTCATTACTGACCCATTAGTGCCCTCAATTCTGATTACAAAATATAAAACTTTCAAAAGGTATATGATAGCTATGAATTTATATTATCCCAAACTGGTGTTCAGACAGGCTTGCAAAATTACTTGGAGATAGTAATGTGAAATTATTGTGGATTTTAAGTGTGAGGGTCACCCAGTGATTTCATGTTCTCATATCTCTGGCTTCGATGTAACTCAATTAATAAAATCCTTATGTAGTCTTCAGATTCATATAAAGAATGTCATAGTCATTGTCATAGCTCCTCCTTTGAAGACTATAAATTTCAATTTATGTCCTGTTGAGTCCTGTGTACCTTTTCTTACACTTTCTCAGTTTTGCATTGAAAGTTCAAATGATTTTCCTGAATGCAACAAAAGTATACTAGTCATTTATGTTTTTTTAAAAACAATTGTTCTAGTAAGACTATAGTAAAGGGGTCCCATGAACTACACTGCCTGGATGGCCAGGAACCAGAATCTGATTAGCCCAGAGACCTAGGCTAGAACCTAACATGACTGGCAAAGATAAGTAAGTAAGTAAGTAAGTAAGTAAGTAAGTAAGTTAAGTAAGTAAGTAAGTAAATAAATAAATAAATAAAAACACAATAAAATGATTCATAATGATATTCTGCTATACACATAGAAGATCAGGACTGTGTCTAGTCATTCTCAGAGAGACTTCATCTGGCCAAAGATGGGAGAGGGTGCAGAGACCCACATCCAGGCAAAATTATGAGATGAAAAACCTAAGTTGAAAGTCTCCACTAGATCCTTCCCCATGGGAGAACCCCATGGAAGTGGAGGAACTGTCAGAGTCAGTGCAGATGGAGAACATCAGGAGAACACAGCTCACTAAATCAACTAATCAGGGCTCATAGAGATGGAAGCAGCAATCACAGGGCCTACATGGGTCTACACAAGGTCATCTATGTATATGTTGTGGCTGTTAACTTGGTGTTTGTGTGAGACTCCTAACAGTGGGAGTGGGTGGGTCTCTCACTCCTATTATAAATGTATAAATAAGTATATATATATATATATATATATATATATATATATATATATATATATATATATACCTTTATATACATGTACATATAAGATTTACATCAGCCTTTATAGTTAACGTCTCTTTCCTTGTTAAAATGGATGTACTATTCTCTACAGAAATAGAACCAACAAAGTGTGTACGTAGGGGAGCTGTGGTGGATTGAATAAGAATGTTCTCCCTCCTACCCCCATAGGCTCAGATCTTTCATATTTAGTTACTAGTTGGTGGCACTGTTAGAGTAGTTTTAGGATGTGTGGCCTTGCTTGAAGAAGTATGTCACTAGGGGTAGGTTGTGAGGATTCAAAAACTACACAGCATTCTCAGTTCATTCTCCCTGTTTAGTGCTGTGATTCAGGATAAAAGCCCTTAGCTTCCCATTCCCATCACCAGCCTTTGCTCAGCCATCAGGGCAATGTAAGGTCAAATAAATTTTTCTGAATTGTCTTGGTCATGATGTTTCTGTGTGTGTCTGTCTGTGTATGTGTACGTGTGTGTGTGTGTGTGTGTGTGTGTGTGTGCAAATAAGCTCACATGTGTGCATCTCTGTGTGTATGCGTGTGTATTCCTAAATATAATCTGTCCCCAATTCTGAAGGTTTCTTGACCATTGGGAGGGATATAGTTGTCTCATTTAGAGCTAAGAACTCCACTGTAGACCTTCTTTATGCCTTGATTAGTTGGGATTCTGTATTTTCCTCATAATTCATAAAGATATTTTCTGGTAAGGAATGGGAGTTGCACTAGTATACAAGGACATGTATTTTAAAATCAGTTTGATCCTATATCCCTTTAGCAGAATAATATTAGTAGGGTCTATGGTCTCCATAGGTTTTTGAGCAGAATTTTCTCTTCTTTTTTTTTGTTTTTATATTTTTTTTATTTTACATACCAACCACTGTTTCCTCTCCCTCCACTTCTCCCATTTCTCCCCTGACCTTTCCTCATCCCATCCTCCAATCACTAGTCATAGGGGGTAAGGCCTCCCTTGGATAGTCAACACCAGCTAGCATACCGAGTTGGGGCAGGACTAAGCCCCTCCCTCTGCATCAAGGCTGAGTAAGACAACCTGCCATAGAGAATTGGCTCTAAAAAGCCAATTCATGTACCCAGGATAGATCCTGGTCCTATTTCCAGGGGCCCCACAAACAGATCAAGCCACACAACTGTCACTCACATTCAGAAGGTCTAGTTCAGTCCCATGCAGGTTTCCCAGCTCTCAGTCCAGAGTCCATGAGCTCCCACTAGCTTGGATCAGCTGTCACTGTTGTTTTTCCCATCATGATCTTGACCCATTTTGCTCCTATAGTTGAGCAGAATTTTCAATGCCAGGCATTGTAATAACCTCTTGTGAGCCTTACACCCTGCTAGAGATCTGTTAGGATATCCAATAACACTGACTCCATTGGTACCAGGAGTTCACTAGTGAGCATATCTTACTAGGCTGGTCATTACTGTAGGTCTCAATGCTTACAAATAGTCAATACTGTTGATGAATTTCCTCTTCAGCACCTTGATTCTCACCTTCTTTCATTATGCAATCTTGCCAACAAAGATGTTTCTAAGTCAGTACCAGCATGATTCCTCCATGTTCTGACATCAAAGTGTGTGGTTTTCTCAGCAGTAGAGTCTTTTTTTTTTTTCAAGTTCCAGTGTGTAAACAAGAGCAATGACAATAGCCTGCATTGTTGTGAGGGATTCTGGCACTGCATTTTTTGCTTGGTACACTATGCCTTTTGGAAGGAACACTGACAATAGTGCTCCTCTTAGAAGCTATATGTAGTCATTTTTTTTATACAAATTTGCTCAACGAATTTCTATTATAGCATTGATGTTAGAACTGCTGTAGTAAAGCTATACCTTTTATTTCTGATATCAGTAATCTATGTTTCTCTCTACTCTTATTTTTCTTATAACCTTACTTAATCAGATAATTATTTCCTTACAACTAATTGATGCAAAAGAATTATCTTTCTTCATTTATTTCTTATTTGCTCCTTTAATATTTTAGAAAAGTTTCCAATGATAAGCTGTGTTCAAGCTTGTCTATTCCTCAGGTAGTGTAGCTGGAGTTTTCTCCAGTCCCATCTGGGCCCGCAGCCAGTCAGACCCAAATAAACACAAAGAGGCCTATATTAATTAAAATTGTATGGCCTAATGGCTCAGGTTTCTTGCTAGCTAGATCTTCCATCTTAAATCAACCCATTTTTATAAATCTATACCTTGCCACATGGCTCGTGGCTTACCGGTATCTTTACATCTTGCTTCCTTTGTATCTGGTTGGTGACTCCTGACCCTGCCTTCCTGTTCCCAGAATTCTCCTCTCTGCTTATCCCTCCTATACTATCCTGCCTGGCTACTGGCCAATCAGCGTTTTATTTATCAACCAAATCAGAGCAACACATTCACAGCATATAGAGCGATATTCACAGCAAGGTAGTACCATTTTCCTTTCTGGAATATCAGACCTTCAATCAATTCTGTGTCATGAAACTCAGATAGATATTTCTCTTCAACATTTTAATTCACTGTTAACAAACTTCTGAAATCAGCAAGTCCTTGTGAACTTCCTTTCATCTTTTAATGTTTCTCAATATCATTATAGATAACATGTTAGAAATCTAAGCTGAACAATCAGATTTCTAGTATTACTTATGAGTTAAACTATGTGTTAATGGGGTCATAAATAGACAAAAGTTATAAAAATGAAAATGTTTCTACTTGAACATATTTTACTAGAACTTAAGCCTATTGAGAGCAATGAAAAGATAGCAGATGGATTTTTGAAAAATGGGTTTTAGAACTTAATTCATAATGAAAGATTTGATTTGAAAAATTATATCATTAGTGGAATAAAATGCCTTTTTTTCTAACATAATGACTGAGTTCACAAAAGTCAGCCTAGATAGGTGATTATGGATTTTTAAATGATCTACTTTTTCTCCTCAGTTATACCAAAAGCAAGGTTAAGAAATGGATACCACAGTTATTAACACTTTACCCAGAAGAATGGTTAGTCTACGTGATTCCAACACATAGATAAAAAGAAGAAAATTTTCAAAGCATTCTGAAATTACTAGTTCAAAAATAACTTTTTACTTTGTAAAAATGACATCATTCATATTTCTGAGAATCTGTGGATGAGTTACTTGTGATCACCAGTGACTGATAATATTAAATACAAGTTTTGAGAAGTGAAATATTGACGTGCGTTTTACATTTTATGAGAGACAGTGAAATCTTGTGACAGTCCTTTCAGCTTTGCCTGTGGCATGAACAATCCCGTTGTGGTACTGTACCTTACCTGCTCTTTTATCACATGGTAGCCATCTTGATTTCCAGGTAAACTCTACGGTACTGCCATTGATGCATTCTAAAAACCTTTAATTACCTCTATAACAGTAATGCAAGCTAGAAATTTAAATATGTCAGAGATGACATGATATACTTCTTTTAAGTGATGATATCTGATTTAATAAGGAAATGTGTCACACATTGAGCTTAATGTGGCAAGACACATTAGAAATTACTGTCAATGTTTTATATACCTCATTTATAAAGCAAACACATTATGGGTGTATATGGATAATATATTTAGGAGTCAGAATTATCAGCTTCAGATATCCCTGAAGAGTCTTAGAAACATCACTCATAGCTAAGGGGGAGCTACTGTGCCTCAGAATAGGATATTGGCATAGTAGGTTATTTAAGGTAATGTGCTTGACTTGGAGATGTATTCATGAGGATGACGTGCTGACATAACAAGTGGAAGATGTGTCACCAGGCTGAATTGCAATCAATAAAGCTCAGAGTATAACAGACACTCAGACAGCAAATGATTAGTAGGAATGAGGAAACTTAATCAGTCTATTCTCCAGGGCATACAGAAAGAAGGAATAGGGCCAGAACACCGGCACACTTTTGATATAACTTGTTCAACTCACTACAGGTCTGTCTTCAACGCCACTGCAAGAAAGAGAATTATTTATATGGTGGGAAATTCTAGCCTTGTTTGAGATTTTTAAATTTCCACTTTTATTTCCTATTTGCACACTTTCTTCCCAATACTATTTAACATATGTGAAAATGTCTAGAAGTATACAATTGTATTGAGAGCTTCAGAAAATTACTTCAAATTTAATGACTCATTTGTGTTTTGAAATGTTTCATTTGAGTCTGATGTCAAGGTTATTTTACATGTTCTAATAAAAATTTGAATGTGTTAAAAGTAATAGGACCCATGGTGAACAAAATGCAATATTTTCATTTATCTTGGAAAACACTGAAAGAAGCATGGCGTTGCAAGGAGGAAATGATAAATTACCCATGAATGAAAGAACATGACTGTAGCAACAAGCAAAGAGAAGGGGTGGAATACTGAACTTAAACTATTTGTTCGTTAATATAAAATTCAGGAGCTGAGCAAAAGGTTCAGTGGGTAAAGTGTTTGCCATGCAAGCATGCAAAGCAGTGCTCAGATCCCCAGCACATACAGAATGGCAAGCTGACAGCCTACCATATATAGGTGCACCCACGGGGTAACCAGAGCAAGCTGGACAGTGAATCTAGCCAAACCAGTGAGCTCTGGAATGAAGCAAGAAATCCTACTTCAATGTGCAAGATGGAGAACAAGCAAGGAGGCCATGTGATGTCAACTTCTGATCTTCACATTCATGAGCACATTTGTGTACATGCACCCATATGTGAGCACACACATATGAACACTTCTACACACAGGCATACATACCACACATAAGCATACATGCAAAATATGAACTTTAATTTTCCTTAAAATTTTAATATAAGATTTTTCTCATGATATGATTTAAATACTAATTATTCTCATTTGAATTTCCTGAATAAAATTCAGTTTTAAATTTGAATAATATCAAAGTTTCAGAAATAGAGCAGCAGCTGAACCTCTTGCAAAGAGTAACATGTGGTTTTGGAAATCAATGCCCTACTTGGAGCCAGTTCTTACCATTAAACAAAACAGTTTGAGAACCTGGATAGATGTTGGAGTTTCTATTTGATTTGTCTCTTCAGAAATGTGGATGGAGTCTGGGCTTCCAAAAAATGTTTTCTCCCTAAAGAAATAACAACATGCACTGTTGCACGTGAGCAGCGCTTGCCACCAAGACCAGTGCTCTGAGTTTGATTCTGAGGAATCACATGGTGGAAGCAGAAAATAAATTCATTCAAGTTTCCCTCTGAACTTCACATCTGTGCCATGGCATATATATGCATGTACACGCATAAACACATACACACACACACACTTAATAAATGAATTTAATATTTTAAGTATGAATATAGCAGTGACACATGGATTATGCGTTTCATAGAGGGTGGAATACAATAGATGTTTACTACGAAAATACATTTTTTAATTAATTAATGATGGGTGGGGGAGAGCCCAGCCTATTGTGGATGGTGCCAACCCTGAGTTGGTAGTCCTGGGTTCTATAAGAAATCAGTCTGATCAAGGCATGGGGAGCAAGCCAAAAAGCAGCACTCACCCATGACCTCTGTATCAGCTCTTGGTACGAGGTTCCTATTGTACTTAAGTTCCTGTCCTGACTTCCTTCAGTGAGGAACAGTGCTGTGGAAGTGTAAGCCAAACAGACCCTTTACCCTCAAGTTGCTTTGGTCATAGTGTTTCATTACAACAATAGAACCCCTAACTAAGACACCCCTGATACTTTTGATAACTCTGTTACTTGGCCAACAAGATTTTCTATGTTTATCTCTAATCTCTAATCTCAAAGACACATTTCTTTTACCTATGTACTTTGGCTATATCATTCTAATCTCTGACATATAATCCTATGACCATGTTACCTACTACACTTTACATGTTTATGTTTTGCCTTTTCTAAATTGCAAGACAACTTACTTTTGCAAGAAGAATCACTGTGAATATTCAGAGTAATCTCATCTCACGGCCTTGAACTATAGTAATAGATAATATTACTTTTCAATAAATATATATTGGCAGATTCTGAAGTGTGGATAGAGACCATATATGTCACGGGGCCACAATTCAGTGTTGTACAGTGGGTAAAGTGTGTGACCTGCAATTTTCTCATGGGTAATGGACATAACTCATAACACAATCCATATTTACTTAATTAAAACTACCTTGTGTTGTCAGTGAAAAGGTGTATCACACACATGAAAGAAATTATCCTCTCTCTCATTCTTTGACAGCTTACCTTAAGGAATGAAGAGTAAGGGATGCACCCTCTCTCCATCCTCTTCCTGTAATGAGACAGCTTGCTTCAATCATCTCCTGAAGACAATAGTTGAAGTCAAAGTCACATGATAGTTTTATCAGTAACACTGAGGAGAAAAGTGCCCATCAGTTGTGACTTTAAAAGTTGATCACATGGGTGAAAGAATTTCTTTAATTTTATGTCCTTATAAAACTTAAAATTCATACTTGAAAGCCTGGCATACAATTCTGGGTGTCAATTGAAAATTTTTCTGTAGAGACACATAATTTGTAAGTGGAGGCATTCATTACTGTAGACAGCCTTAAGTAACACATTAATTATGTACTGACAGGTATATAAACACATACTAAGGCTCAATGCATTAGTATCATTGATTTGTGTTATGTTTAAAAGTAGATACACACATTTCATATAGATTATTTAAATAATTTAAGTAGTTCCTAACTTAAAATATGACTCTACATAGAAACTGTCTGTATGATTATATTTCTTTCTGCATTTAATAATTTTATTTTCTTAATGACTTGGGTCATGTAACTTGAAAATATATACCTATATAAAAATTTAAAGCAAACGTTCAGTGAAGAACCCATCCTGTTTATCATTTGCTATCACAAGAACTCTTGATGACTTGAGTTTTAAGGTTCTGCATTTATCTTTCCTTTTCATATGAGTTTTCACACTGTTAGTATTTATTTTTAATAGTTGAGACAGTGTTACTTGCCCTTAGACAGCCTACATTCTGAAATGGGAAAACAAATTAAATGAAAAGACCAACAAGTTATCATACACACACACACAAACACACACGTGTGAGTGTATACTGCATTAGATACAACTGGGTTACAGTGAAATGCAAAAACAACAACAAAGCCAAACAGGCAGAGCTGCAAGTAAGAAGTGTGGTTTCAGATTTAAGTATCTTAGACTACAGCAGCATAATTGAGCAGGTGCACTGGAGCAGAGACTGGAAAGAGGCAAAGACACTAATTGCATATGAATGTCTGGGGGAAGTTGCTGCAAACAGTGTCATTGCAAAGGTCTTGGGGGAAAGTATTGTGCCACTCATCACAGGGAAACAAATGAAGCATCTCTGAGGTTAGAATCCTAAAAGGAAGAGCAAGGATTCTTACAAACATAAAGGTTTAACACAGAATAAATGGGAGAGCCACTGGGGAGGACTGTTATACCTTTATATTTTGTAGGTTATTTGATGAATTTTGGAAATGGGCTGGAATAGGGGTGAGGACACTGGAGTATGAAAAGAAAGACAGCAATATTTCAATTTCACATGTGAGAGATATACCTAGTTTTGAATAAGGTAACAATATTTGGTAGTCAAATATGAATGATTTTTGAACAAATTTTGGGAATGTTATTGCTAAGTTTTACTGATTGACAAACTACTGTAAAATCACAGTAACAAAAATACCATGGTAATGACATAACACAGACAAATTGACCAATGGAATTAAATAGAAGATGCAGAAAAAGTCTACATAGCTATTGTCATGGGATTCACCACAAAGCTGCTAAAATACATTGGGAGTAAATTATGTTTAACAAGTGGTAGTGGGTACACAAGAAAACAACATGTGGAGTTCTGAAACTAGATCTTGATATATATATATATATATATATATATATATATATATATATATATATATGGAATTAAATTATTCAATGATCTTTAATTTAAAGACCAAAACCTTAATCTAATAGAAGCACATATAAGAGAATCTTGTTAAGACAGAGATAACAGTCAAAGAATTTCTGAGCAGAATGACAGTGAAACAGACTACTGGTGTCGCATCTGCTGAAAAGTTTCTGCTATGCACAGAGAAGCTGAATGAAGAGACAGCAAATAGAATAAGATAAAATCTAAGGCATTTATGCATCCAAAAATAGAATAAACATCTAGAATATGTGAAGAGCTCAATAAAACAAACAACAGGATAATAATGCAAACAATGAATTGGTAACTGAACTAAACAGACATTTCTCAAATGAGGAAAGACAATAGCCAACTTCTTCAACCATCAGGAGAATGTGAATCAAGTCTACACTGAGATTCCATCTTACCCCAATCAGAATGGTTGTTACTGATAAAATATCAAATACTGGTGAAGAATCTGATCCAAAGGAACTTTGCATACTGCTAGTGTGCAGGTAAATGAGTTGAATGAATTTTCACCTTGATGAAAATCAACATGTAGCATCCAGGAAATAAAAATAAATATAGAATTACCATGCAATCAGGTAACAGAACTTCTAGGAATGTGACTAATGAAACAAAGTCATCATACAACAAAGATGCCTCCTCATGTAAACACATTCAAAATAGCTGAGCTACTGAATACAGATAGGTTTCCATTATTGGATCAAAGGATAAATAAAATGTGCTCCATACACAAAATAGAGCTTTACTCAACCATAAAGAATGAAATTACATGGCTTGTAGAAAAATGGAAGGAAGTGAAGATAGCCATGTAAAGCAAATTGAACCAGACCCACAAATAAGAAAATCAGTTATTTCTTCTCATTTGTATTGTAGGATGGAAATGAGTTTACATGAAAATTCAGTAGAAATTTTTGAAAGGAAACAATTCATATAGTATGCATGATGGAAAATTGGTTACTATTTAAGGATAATGGAGAAACAGATCAGAGATTTGAGTTATGTGTTTAGAATCAAAAACATATAGTGGATGTATGAACATATATGTTTGTTGTTTACACCTGCCACTGCATTCACCTTTATTTTATGTACCTCTGCATGCCTGCAGCTACACATTTGCATAGATATTTCCAAATTTTAGCAAGTATCTGCAATTAGTATATAATATACACTTAAATTTTAATTATATATGTATGAGTTTCACTTCTAAATAAAAGAAATTAATCATTATAATTACTGAGAAACATTCAAGTGTCTATGTCTGTACACAAAAACATGCACCTGTGAGCAGGTTACCTCAGTTAGCACAGCTCTTTTCCACCTCATTTAATTCTATCCTCTGTATGAAAATCTCAAAGGTCACTACTTATGCCCCATCTAGTTCTCCTTTTTATAATAAGACATAATGCTCATTACAAGATGAATTATAAGTGTGCAGCCTCAATGCCCATGATTAACATCTTTCTCTATGTCCTTGATCAAATTTATAGAAAATAATTTTTCACCTAACACATAAGAAGCATTCAAAATGTTTATATAAAGCTAGACTTGTCTAAAGTACTCATTAAAGTGTGCAACACACTGCTTGTGAATTATAAAGATTTATTGTCTCTACAGTGGTAGTTGGGCTTAACATCATCTTCATAACTATATAAGCTCTTTGAATAATAGGTTTTTAATTTTGTTTTCATTCTCTGCAGTTAAATAATTTTCATTCACATGAAAGATGAATTACCCCTGCTAATTTTGAAAGAGTGTCATTAAATGTTTGGTATGGAAATGGCTATCTGAATATCAAGGTAAAATGAACATAAACCAGGTATGTAGAGGAAAGCCAAATGCTACTCTCCTGCTAAACAAACACAGCAGTAACATGACCTCCTAACAACATTCCACTACACTCATAGATCAGTGCCTTGCTCAGCCATCATCACAGAGGCCCCCTGCATCAGATAAGAACAAATACTGGAAACCAGAGCAAGACCTCGTGCAGAGAATGAGAGATCTTGGAACACTGAAAAGCTCTGAAAGGGATGTCCTCATCAAATCATTCCTTTCAGAACCCAAGAATCCTGTGGAAGAGGAGGCAGAGAGTGTAAGAGCTAGCTCCAAGACATAACCACTTGGTAATGAAAAATTAGTTTTCTCCTAGGGAGACTGGGTCGGGGAAACAGATCACTCTTAAGGGTAGGCCCATGCCCAGCAGTATAAGGCCAATACAAAACAAACTCAATGGTATTAATTAATTAATGTTGTCAGGACAACTGTTTGTTTGTTTGTGATTTTACTGTTCCTTTATATATCTATCTGGCTGCCAGCTTGGGATTGTGGAGGATTCCTGTGTATGCATATGTGTTTATCTCTATATCTACATGTGTTTCTTGTGATCTTTTTCTTGTTTGTTTGTTTTATCATATTTTAATTTGTTTGATTTTTATTTACCTTATTTTATTTTATTATTATTCCTTAGATGCCTATTTGTTTTCTAAGAAGACACAGAAAGGGTGTGGATTCAGTTGGGAGGAGAAGTGGGGAGAAAAGGGAAGCTATTAACCAGAATATATTGTAGGAAACTTATCTGTTTTCAAAAAAGGGGGGAAAGCAGCCAGTTACTCAGTGATCCATTAGCAAAGTCACACAGGAAACATAACAATAGAAAATGACACAGAGTTAGAATGATAGGATTCCATGAATACAATGAAACATGAAGATTATGGGCTCAAGGGTCCAAACTATGCTCTTAGGAATAAAAGAAAGAAATCTGAAGGTTTAAATGACAAATTAATGTCAAAATGCAGAGTATAAATATTAAGAGCTAAATAAATTAAGCTTAATTTCAACTTTGTATTCAGCAAACATATTTTCATAATTTCTACTTTGTAAGAATTGACTTTATTTTTAATTAGCATTTTTGAAGCATATTAAATTTTAAAACCAATAACAGAAACCTGTTGTGCCTTATGCCAGGATATAAAGTTATTATATTACTGTGTGTGTGAGCACCTCCTAGTATCACACTCATATGTAATTCCAGCTGAGGGAAAACTGAAAACAAGTCATTGCAAGGAGGACTACGATTGGTCCAGACTCATCAATAAGAAATGTTTGAGTCACTTCATGGAATAAAAGCCAACACCATCTGATATGCTGGACAAGGACAGGAAGAGAGTAGTTACTTTTATTTCCTGTTACCATGCAACCATTAAAAGTGGGGATAATAATGAATTTTTCTGCTTATTTTGTATTGTTTGTATATGTGTATGTGTGTTTGTTTAGTGTTTTTTTTTTGTTATTTTTCTCCTGTGATATTTCAAATGTATGTAGACTTTATTTGATGTTTCAGAGGTTTGAAAGAACACCTCACAGCTCTTGTCTGTGAACAGTTGGTCTCAAGTTAGTGGTGCTGCTTAGAGAGGTTATGAAACTGTTAAGAAGTATACCAATGATGGGGAAAGCACATCTCTGTTAGCAGACACTGAGGGTTTACAGCCTCGCTCTGCTTCCAACTCTTCCAACTGCTCCTTGTTTCCCAGTGTGTGGTTGAGATATGATCTCCCAGCTTTCCCTGTCAGTGATTCTTTTCGCCTCCATGATGTATAACTGGGCAGAAACAAAACAATAACAACAACAATGAAAATTGTGTGGTTGTTCATTGTATTTTATTACAACAACAGAAAAGTAATTGACTCAATAATATTTCAGGGGTGTTAGTCAATTTTACATCACAGTATTTAACTCATGGGGTATCTGGAAAGAAGTAAAGAATTTTCAAGGCCTCACTGATTTTCTCCTCAGGATAGGGGTAGTGCACTTTAGTCATGCTCATGATGCTTTTAAACATAAGCAAACTTCATTGTCCTTCCTGACATAGGTGTACCACTTTCAGGCAGCTGAAGATCTGAGTACAACAAAATGACATCACCCTTCTGAATAAAAGGCTGTGCCCTGTCTGACCACCTTCAAGCTGAGGAATGGTATGTTGGGATTTTCTTTGTTTCATAGGTTGGTTTTCCTGTCTTCTGTTTGAAATTAAAGCATCTAATCTCCCTGAATATGAGGACAAGTGGCCTGCACTTTGCTGGTTCTCTGTGTCATGGCCTCACCCTGCTCCTCACTCATTACTGTCTTGACTCTGCCTAGGCAAATGCAAAACATCCAGTTTTCCAATTCTCTGAACATACTTGCTGGCTCATGTGTATATGAGATTGGTTCTGGTTTTCTGGCCAAGCTAACATTAAAATACATCCTCAGATACGTTTTAACACAGAATTAAATCAAACCCAATCTCTAGCTCCTGGCACATGTTAATAATTGAAGTGTAATTTGAATTTAATTCACATTATTAAAAGCAATGCATCATATGTTCATTTTGAAATCCAATACTGCCTTCGGTGGTGTTTCTCATAAGTTGTTATGAACATATCAAACAAGTTTCTAAAGTTACACAGTCCAGGCAAATAACTTATCTGAAACCTGAAGTCCTCTATAATTAGTTATTTATTCAACACTTACTTTGACCATCTGTTCTGTTTAAATGAGTGAAAGCCATTTCCTAACAAGGTACACTTCCCCATTAATGATCAGATTATATGGATTACCAAAAAAAATTTAATGACTCCTCTAGATATTTGATTTATTATTTTGAAGATATACGTGTAAAATTCAAATTTATTTACCAAATTTATCAAGTTTAAGGTTATACTTGATTAATGCATGCTTCTGATATTTGCTATAATCTTGTAATCCCTAAATCATTCCTTATTAGCAGCCAAGGCAATACCACTACATTTTCTACAACCAATTTTTTTGGAAGGCCTAGCCAAGTATTCAATTCCCAGTTCTCAGAACCATGAAAAAGTTCCCTTTCTTCTTTAATGGTTAGCCTCTGGTTTATTTTTATTATAGCACAGACTAACAAAAAAGCCAACACTAAGGAACCATTTTAATGAAGGATAAATAATAGGTACACAAATTCACCTATCTATGGTCTACATATCTATCATCTTTCTATTGATTATTTATGTATCAATCTGCTATCTATCAACTATCTGTCTGCCAATGATCTGTCTTATTGTGTTCATATTCTCATTTGCATATGTACTTATACAACATGTATATGTATATTTACATCTATCATCTCTTTAAATAATACTTCTACGTGTATTCGATAAACATCCTAAATAATTTAGAAAGAACTACAAAAGGTTTATTAGCTAAAACTAAATCTTGAAAAGCAGGAACAAAGCCAGGGGCATTATGTTAGCTATAGTAAGAAAGCCAGTAACACTGATGTTAGGCCAGGCACACAGCCTAGATAAAGGTCTTTTCTGTCAAAGGTACTGGGCAAAACAGAAATGAACAAACAGAAAGATAAAATCTGAATCATATTTGAGCTTTAGAAAAAAAGTGAACTTTAGATAGATTAAAAAATTAGAGGAAAACCAGCAGAAACATGCTATGGAGCTTTTCAAGTGGTTATTTTTTGGACATAAGTGTATATATATGCATATGTGCATATGTGTATTTGTGTAAGATGTATAAATAAATTATATCAACTAATATATTTTACATATTTAAGTATATACTGCATTTGTTCTTATTTATAAATTACAACATTTTTTAAATTTTGTCACCTTGTTTTTCCTATAACAGGTAGTTGAAGATGTCTGGAGAGTTTTGATGAGCAAGCATCATAGGAGATATCTGGAGTTTATTGTGTGAAGGAACTATGTACTGCCATGTATGTCAGTGCATAGTCAGATCTTCACCAACAACCAATGAACTTAAAACACCACAAACCATGGGCAAAAACATTATTCAAGGGTAATTTTGAAAATATACTAATCTTCACGAGTCCTGAATACCTTGGAGTGTCCTGAAAGGACACCCACATTCTATAGTTCATTTGCATGTTCATTAAAAATGTGAACTCTATGTCAATTTCATACAATATATATTTATATGCACGTAAAACACACACACATTATTCTTCCATCCTATAAAACTGTTCAAATAAGGCAAACACAGGTTTCTATGGGAACCAGGGGCCTCTATTCTCTTTCTTACTTCTTTTTATTCTTTTAGTCCTATTCCCTACATAGGTTGCTTTGCTGTGCTTATGAGTTAGTAGCAAACACCTTATATTATTTAGGAGTGGGAATTAACTTCTTTACCTGTAGGGAGGATGAGGCAGTCAGACTGCAAACCATTAAGTAGAAAAATCTATGAAAGGAGTTTGTGTAGACGCCATACTAGTCAGGTGCAACTCCTCTATGTCCTGTTAATCATGAGTTTGTGGGAATTAGAGCTGAGAATGTCTTTTCTCACATACTGTTTTTCAGTTATAACTCTTATGAAAGGTAGATTAACTATTGTTTCCCCTGAGGAAGTGCTCATATTTACCGGATGCACTTCAGTCAACATCCTATATTTCTGGTATTAAGGCCATTTTCCCTATAGTTTTGACTAAGTTTTGTAAAAGTAGTTGTTGAATCCCACTACCCTCACTGTGAAATTAGTTCTTCTAACTCCTGACAAAACTCTGTCAGATTCTTGCAGGAATTTCTCTAACATTTTCTTGAGCCTTAGAAATGTACTATAGCCTGACAAATGGGACCTCATGAAAGTGAAAAGCTTCTGCACAGCAAAACAAGGCAGAAGCAGCGTACAGAATGGGAAAAATTTTTAGAAGCTACACATCTGATAGATGGCCAATATTAAAAATATATATTAAATAAAACAAAAACTATCTATCAATAAATAAATAAAACAATGAAAAACATGGAATACATGTCTAAACAGAATTGTTAAAGGAGAAAATTCAAATGTCTGAAAAACACTTAAATAAATGATCTCTCAGTCATCAGGGAAAGGCAAATCAAAAACTGCTTTAAGAGTCTATCTTCTGTCAGAACGGCTAACATCAATAAAACAAATGGCAGCACATGCTGGTGAGGATGTAGAGTAAGAAGAACACTTATACATTGATGGTGGTACCGCAAACTTGTATAGCCACTATTGAAATCACTGAGATAGTTCCACAAGAAGCTGAGAATTGATCTACTTCAAAATCCAGTTGTATCACTCTTCACATATACCCAAAAGATACTTCATCTTACCAGAAAGATACTAGCTTAACTATATTCATTGCTGTTCTATTCATGATAGCTAGAAACAACCTAGGTGTCCCTCAATAGAAGAATGAATAAAGAAAATGTTGTGAATTTACACAATGGAATATTAAAAATGAAATAAAATAGCAGCCTACAGAAGGGAAAAAGGTTTTCACCAACATCACATATGACAAAGAGATATCCTAAATATATAAAGAACTCAAGAAAGTAGACATCAACATCCAAAGAATCCAATTTAAAAATGGGGTACAGATGGAAACGGATATTTTAGAAGAATATCAAATGGCTGAGAAACACTTAAAAGAAATGCCCAATATCCTTAGCCATCGGGGAAGTAGTTGATATCACTCAGAGACCTGCTCTTTCTTGAAGGGAAACAGATCAGGAGTGGATCTGGGGAAAAAGTGAGGTGATGGTAGGGATTGGGAGGAATGGAGGTAGGGGAAACTGTGGTCAGGATGCACTGTATGAGAGAAGAATAAATTTAAAAAAGGATCTGATGTGTTACTTATCTGGATTTTGTACTATAGTTTGTGATAAAAAGTCTGAGGTAAAAATTAAAAAAAAATAGCTGCATATTATTTTCTTAAGTTCTCCTCTTTGAGAATAACTGTAATCTTTTTTTTCTGTTCTCTCTGAACCCCTTGAAGATTATACCTCATGAAACAAACCATTGACCAAAGCAAAGCACAGCTTAATGCTTATGCACTAAGGATTTTTATTTCTACTCTCAGGAGTAGCCTGCGTGCCCAGCAGTATATGGCTAGAGGAAAACAAACTCCATTGCATCTTTGGAGGTTTCTTGTCTTACAATATCATGTCAAGGCTTTTCTTTTTATCTTAATTTTTATTTTATTCCCATATCTATAATTAAATTATATTTAATTACACACACAAACATATATATATATACATATATAATTTTACTTTTCCTCTTTTTACCCTACATGTCCTTCTTTTACATATTATGGCCTCCAGTTTAGTGTTTTTAATGGGGTTTGTGAGTGGGTATCTGTGCAACATCTGCTTCTTGTGTCTTTTGGAAGATTCTTTTCCTTCTCTTTGTTTTGTCCTATTCTGGTGTGCTAGTTTTTGTTTTATTTTAATATTTTCCCTTAGAATCCTAGTTGTCAGGGTTGGGGATTTAGCTCAGTGGTAGAGCGCTTGACTAGCAAGTGCAAGGCCCTGGGTTCGGTCCTCAGCTCTGGAAAAAAAACAAAAAAAAAAAACCAAAAAAAAAAAAAAAAAAAACAGAATCCTAGTTGTCTTCCAGTGGGAGATAGAAACTGAATGGAATTGGAAGGGAGGAAAGGTGGAGAGGAGCTGAGAGGAGCGGAAGGAGAGAAAACCATAATAAGGATATATTGTGTGAGAAAAAAATGTATTTTCAATTTAAAACGGTGTAATTTTATTTATTATTGTTGTGTGTATATGATGTGGGCAAGTGCCGTACCTGCCACGGCATGTATGTGGAAGGCAGAAGGTAGCTTTGTGGAGTTGGTTCTCCCCTTCTATGTTGAAATAGATTCCAAGATCAAATTCAGGTTGTCACCGGGCTGTGGTGGTGCACGCCTTTAACTCCAGCAATCCCGAGGCAGAGCCAGGCAGATCTCTGTGAGTTTGAGGCTAGCCTGGTTTACAGAGCGAGATCCAGGACAGGCACCCAAACTACACGGAGAAACCCTGTGTTGAAAAATAAAAACAAACAAAAATTCAGGTTGTTATTGCTGACTCTCATAATAGGTAAGAAATACATTTTGCAATATTTCCTTTCAGTTTTTGAAGTAGTTAAACATTAAATACAGCCAAGCCAAACCAGGATCAATATCTAGATCTAATGTTATTTCCATAAAAAGTTTAGAAAAGATGAGAAGAGATGGGAAAAGGGCCTGGTACAACAGCTGAGGTCCTAAGTTTGATGCCCCGAATCTACATGAATAGATAGAACCATCTCTTGTAAATTGTGCTAAGAACTTTACACATATTTGGCACATATGTATCCAGAAGCACACACACATATGCAATGCAAATACACATATGTAGTTAAAATGGTAGCTGTAATAAAAATTTAGAGGTATGGAGATTAGAGGCAGCATCTTGCTTTTATACATATTACATACAATAATTTCTACCAGTTGTTAAAATGTGTGTATACAACTTAAATATCTTACAAAGTTCATTGGCATGCCAAGGGGAACAGCAGCAGGTTACACTATACCAGGACTCCTCAAAGTAGCATGTTTATTTAGCACACCATTTGAACTTATTTACACAAATTTAAAAGTTCTTTCTTCATTACTATAGTTGAATGTATCCAGTTGAAATCATTCTCTTCTTGCATGCATTTCATATTGAAATGCATATAGAAGTGTTTAAGTTATGTATCTGAGCCTTCACTTTTACATTCTGAGCATCACATTGTGTGCTAACATCCAATATCTTTTACCTTATGTTAAAGAAATCCCTGTCTTTTAAGCAGCTACATGATCAGAAGTAACATAAACATAAACACTTAAGTACTGACTTTTTTTACATGATTGAATTATTTATTCATTTTTGGTTGGATACATATTTCAACCAAACAACAAGTAAACATTACATGGTTACTCTCTAACAGTAAGGTTGATGTTCACGAAAACAACTATAGAAGAGGGCAGTGGGGTCATATCAAATTTGTGTTAGTTTTTTTTGTCTATAGTATGGTAATGGACAGCTTTTAAGTCATATTTTTGAAGACTGTTCATCATCCTTCTAGCTGCACAAGCCCTGTCACACACACACACACACACAAAAACGAGCTCACTAATTCATTTTGGTTTTCATTGTCCTTAGAAAAACCATTTCCATATTCTGAATGCATCAGGGTATCAACAAGGAAAGCTTAAAACTTTAAAGTGATATAATTCTGTCACTAGAAGTTGCACATTGGAATGTTGGGTGAAATGATAGGGGTTCAGACATTTTAGGAAATATGTGCACTTGTTATTGAGGACCCCAGAGTGAAAGAAATGGGAGAAGTCAACCTGGAGGTTTATTAGCTGTAATATTACAAGAGCAGTTGGGTTGGAATGAGAACTAAGAAAATCAAAACAGGAAGGCACACAGTTGCAGATAAGAAAGCAAACATAAAACAAACCTGAAGCTGCTTGGCACACATCTCACATTGACACTTGTAGAATGAAGAGTGGACACACCAGAGAATTCTGAAACTTTTCTGGCTTAGTCTCTTGGACATGAGCCCTGGTTTAAGAAATCCAAGTGTTCTGCTACAGGGACTATGCAGAGGAAAATAAAACTACAAAAAGAATGAATACGACCTCAGGGACCCATGTGTCTACTAGTCTCAGTCAATATACCATGCTTGAGAGTACTGTTATCTTCTGTTTAAGCCAGAGCTGAGTTACTGACTAAATGTCACAGAGTGAGCTCAGCCACCCCATATGTGATAAAAGAATCATTCAGACAATTGTGATTTTATGAAATGTGTAGTATCTCCTAATTAAGATATCAATTTTAAGATAGTTTGATTAAAACCACAACATGATATGTAGACAGGACAAAACATAAAATTGACCAATTAGTTATGACCATGTTTGCTTTTATGAGGAAGAATATACTTACAATAAGAAAGCCTATTTATCATTGAAATGTTTTCTAGTTAAGCTTCCTAGGTATTCCTGATCTGGTAATATGTAGCATCAATTACTATATGGTGTAAATGCTATGTTGTAATATATATATATATATATATATAATTATTATTTAATATATATTTGAAATATATTATATATAATTCAGTTAAAATAAATCAATCTTTTTCAAATGTCAAATAGGATAGGAAGATAATTGAGGTTTGAAAATCATAATTGGATCTTATTTCTTCCTTCTGGTGGGGACTTTTAAATGTGGATAGTTTAATGAAGACTTTGAGGTGAGTTAGATGATTTTTAGCAGTTCACAAACTCACCAATGATGCCGAATTTCCACTCAGCTCCCTGCTAGGTGACACTAGTGTTGACTATCATCTTGTTAGTGAAGATGAACACAGACGCTGATGTATCATTAAGCACAGAATTGATGCTTTGGTGTCAGAAGTTTTTAGAAAGAGATGAGGACTGAAAATTTGTAAAGGAGGGAATGCTGGCTTTCTACTTGAGTAAGAAAATTAAAATAAAATAGGAAGAAACTTAAGATAAAATAGTGTGCTTATTTGTAGGAATTCAGATGAACTACAGTGTCACTGATCAAGACAGTGTACAAGGAATGAAGGTGTCAGTTCCCACAATTACTTTCAATGATGGTCAGTAAAAGCCTGAATTAATCTATCATATTATGGCAAGGAGAAATTGGGCAGAAGATGAGTCATAAAAAGTCAAGGGAAATGGTGCTTTCAAGATATCCGCCATGGCCATGGAAGATTGTTGTGTTGAATATTTTTTAAGCTCATCCATGACAACCAAATTCTTAGAAGCTGTGTCTTATTTCATCTTCTGTGTATTTAAGAGAAGCTATTATTAAGCCCATCCATTATTGCTGTAATCATACATCACACACTTCAAGATGATCAGAAGGCATAAAATCTAAGAACAAAATGACCAACATTTTGGCATCATTACTTGAAAATTCAAATTATTCTGAAGTCATTCATTATTGCAAGAATTCTCAGAATCATGCTTCACCTACTTGCTATTTTACATTGATATTCAAATTGAGAGAATAGTTTTCACTGAAAAATATGATAATTGGTGCTACTGTGTTATTTTGTTCTGATATACAATCAAGTCATATAAAATACAAAACAAACTAAAATAAAACAATGTTCATTTTGATGTTTGCTATTTTTTACTATCTTAAATTATTATTTTTATTACATCAAAAAATTTCATTGATTCAGTAAAACTTGCTTTCTTATAGATGTATGTATATGGACTGAACTGTAGAAAAGTTATTTCATCCTGTTTTTTTCCCTTCATTTTGTATACTTTAATGTTGTGAAATGGCACATGGTACACAAGAGGCTTTGGCGGTTTTGGACCAAGGTGCCCCACAGCATGTCAGACAAGCCGTTTGGGCATCAAAGAGCGGCATGGCACTGTGGAAAGTTACTCACTTGGCAGACCCAGCATCCACATGGAAAGTTTTAATTATTAAAGGGAGAGAGAGAGGGAGGGAGGGAGGGAGAGAGAGAGAGAGAGAGAGAGAGAGAGAGAGAGAGAGAGAGAGAGAGGAAGGGGAAGGGGAGGGAGGGAGGGAGGGAGGGAGGGAGGAACAACATATTTTCAATCATTTTTTGAGGGGGCTCATCTTTCTCAGTAAAAAAATGTACATAATTATTGAGCATGGAAGTTAATGATATTTAAATGCACTTCATGGGTTTTAAAATCACATATTAATACTTCATCCTTAGCTGTTTATTGTCAATAGGAATTGCAAACCTGTATTCTTTCAAAGTCTACTACATTTTCTGTGACTTTGTACTTCTTCAGTTTCTCTTTCTTGCCACTTAATTACAGTAAGGATGATTCAACTGTTGTAGGAAACTCTTCCCTATAGATATATTAATTCAACTGATAACATTTATAAAGTAAGGATAAATTTTAAATTATTAACTGATATCTTAAATGTCCTTGTTCATTCAGAAATATTTTTGCGTGTATGTGTATAACTATAACGTATCTGGGAGATGTTGGTTTGTGGGGTGGCTTGGGAAAGAAGGCTGGGGGGTGGGAGGAGAGAGGAGCAGGGTTTGTGGATAGTATGTGGAGTAAGTAGAAAATTTCTTAATAAAGAAAAATGAAAAAAAATAAGTAAAATGTAGCAGAAAAATGAATCCTGAAGAATTTGTACACTCATGTGCTTCTATAAGGAAGAGTAAAACTACATGAGCTAGGTCAAGTTTGTAATTCATGTCACAATCTTTTTTATTTAAAAATTATTTAAAGGACTGGAGAGATGGCTCAGAGGTTAAGAGCTCTGGCAGCTCTTCCAGAGGTCATGAGTTCAACTCCAGGCTACCACATGGTGGCTCACAACCATCTATAATAAGATCTGGTGCCCTCTTCTGGCAACCAGACATACATGCAGGCAGAACATTGTATACATAATAAATAAATAGATCTTAAAAATTTATTTAAAAGCACATGTGTGAACCGTATTATCTGGATGGGCAACATGATCCCTCAGAACTGGAGATAAGTGGTTGTAGTTGCCTGATGTAGATGCTGGGGAGAAAAATATGGTCCTATACAAGAGCAACAAGTGGCCTTAACTGTTGAGCCCCCTCTCCAGCCACAC
Source organism: Peromyscus eremicus (assembly GCF_949786415.1). NCBI lineage: Eukaryota > Metazoa > Chordata > Mammalia > Rodentia > Cricetidae > Peromyscus > Peromyscus eremicus. Next base: position 10,445,402 of record NC_081427.1, read on the forward strand.
AACAAAACATGTTAGCAGGGCAGGTTATAATGGAAATTTAGTTCTGCAATGAGAAGAGTTGCTAATATATGAATATGAACTGCCTAACTCACCCCAACCCTCGTCTTCCTTATCCCTCTTGTTTGCCTCTTTGTTTTAAAGATATTTTGACATCTGCTTTTATTTTACATGTGATTAAATAAAATTTTAGAACAGAAAATTAGAGAAAAAGTGATATTTATCTTTCTGAGCCTGGCTAAACTCATTTAATATGACCTGTTGAATGACTTTTCCTATAAATGGCATACTTTATTCTTTCACATGGAGGGAAAAATCTATTGTGTAAGTATACCACACTTCATTTATACACTTCTGTTTGGGGATACATGGGTATATTTTATAATGTAGATATTGAGAATAGAGCTGCAAAAATCATTGATGTTTGAGAAGCTGTGTGATATATTAAAAGTATACTAATATATGGGCTTTACAATGTCCTAATTTAACTTTGTATAAAGTAAGTTTAAAAACACAAAGAAATGACATGAAATTTTTGGCATAGCAATAATATCTTGAAATAAAGTATTTAATAATTGTGTTTATCTTGCTTTTCCTTTCCTGGATTGCTTTCTTGTGTAAAAGCAGGGATTGTGAATGAGATCCTGTAATAATCCTGTCTTCACACATTGTTCTCTCTCTCTCTCTCTCTCTCTCTCTCTCAAAAAACAAAGAAAATTCTAAAATAACGCAGTGGAAAGGAAGCTTTTACAGATACCTTTTATTTGTCAGTTTTCTCTAAGGAAGTAATGCTGCTTGCTGGTAATTTAGCATACACCACAATTTATGGACATCCAATCATTGGTACCACAGAGGGTAGTGAAGTTTCTGACAGTGCTAACATGACACTGTGACTTGTTTGTAATCAAAATCTCAATTGTTCTATTTTTACCAATAAAGACTCAGGAACCAGATGCTGGGGTGATAACCTGCTAGCTCAGAGAGGCAGAGAAAGCAGCCAACTGACCTTCTTCTGCCAATATCCCAGAAAGAGAGCTTTCTTTTATGCCATCTCAAATTTCTTCTAAATCAAAGTCCCTCCCTTTTGTTTCCTGTGTGCCTCTCCTGACTCCTTCTTATTCTCTATGGTTACTTCCTATCAACTGGTTGCTTGCTCTGCCTCTAGGACTATGGAATGTTGTTTTTATTTAATCCTATTTACAGTAGGCAGAAAGCTCTTGGATTAGAGATGTGTGCCAGGGTTGACCCTTACCACAACTAGTAACAGGCTTTTCCAGTAAATAATTAAATCATGGGCTTCATGATGTGATGAAATATCCTGCAACAATGACTATTTAGAAATTTAACATAAGTCGCTTTTGGACATAGAACAGGGACTGATAACTTGGACTACTGAAATTACACAATATACTTTTGCTAAAATATCTTTTCTTCTGTTAATGTACATAAATATGTTTTTTTTAACAGAACATAGAAACCAGTTTATATAAGATTCTGTATCTGGCATCATAAGGTTTTTCTCTATCTTTTCTTCTTCATTCTTTATTAGGGACTTATTTATTTTACTGTGTAGTAGATGCTGTGATACATGGTGTGAGTTTTTGCTAACTGAGTTTCTCTGTTTAGCTGACAACTCCCAAATACTCAGAAGCTACTTCCCAAATAATTGACTTGTGTAGAAGTAACTGTCTTATTGAATAAGAAACACAGAGCCAATGTAAAGATAAAAGCCCAAGAGGTCAGAGCTAAGAGCCTTACCCTTCCTGCTTCAGCAATCCTCTTCAGCCAAGAGAGACCTACTTCCTGTGTGTTTGTCTTTATATAGACTTTTTGTTCTGCCTTCTCATTGGTTGTCAACCCAACCACATGACCGCCTTGTCACTGCCTGTCTGTACAGACCTCCAGTTCTTCTATGGTTGGTATTGAGATTAAAGGCATGTGTCTCCAATGCTGGCTGTATCCTTGACCACACAGAGATCTACCTAGCTCTGCCTACCAAGTTCTGGGATTAAAGGTGTGCACCACAAACGCCCAGCTCTCCTATGGCTTACTATTAGCTCTGACCCCCAAGAAACATTATTTATTAACATACAAATAAAATCACATTTCAGTACAAATAAAATATCACCATATTTCCCCTTTTCTATTTTAATAAAAAGAAAAAAGGAAAAAGGTTATAACTAAGATAAGAAAAACTATATACAAAAGTACAATAACTATATACAATATATACAAATAATAAATACCTAAACAATGTCTAGTCCATTTGTATTTGACAAATTCAGAGAAAATAATTCCATTATCTATCTTATTTTGGTAAGTCCAAAATGTACCTAATTCACTTTCTATCCTAACTAGTCTTCAACTATAACTAACAAATCTTCAACTATAACTAACTTATCTTCAACTCCTTCATAGATCCAAGAAGGAAATAATATTACCTAACAAAAATAAAAACAGGAAGTGCATGCAAGCAACTTCCAAAAAATTTGTGAGTTGACAGAAACAGCCAGTTGCCTGGACAGTCATCTGAGGTTTCTCTGCAGTGTTGGGGCATCATCTTCAGCCTATAGGCTTAGCGTATCTGACAGACTCATTTGTGAAGTAGGATGTACACAAGGTCAACAGTTCAACCTCACATTTGGTGAGAGCAGTCCATGTACCAGAAACACCTGAATTCCACTAGTGTTATGTCATGATTCAGGATTTTAAATTCTGGAAATTGTTGATGGTTTTTGAATTCAGCTGTCCATTCTTCTTGGCTGTGTATATATGGCTTCATCTCAGCATCCCGTTCTTCTCCACATCTCTCTATTAAATACCAGTCTACTATTGAGAGGCATGAGCTTAGTTACTCTTCAAGAGTAACTGTTTCAGCTGCTATTCCATTGCACATCAGAAGCCATCGGCCCACTGCCTGTTCAGCTGCCTTCGAAGAAAAGGGCACTGTACCTTTTCTGGATTGTGAAGGGCTCTTCAGGGATGGTGCCATATTGTCCTGGCTTCAGAAGATGCCTTTTGATAAAGCCATAACAACACTTGTTTGGCAAGAATCAGTAGTCCTTTGTTTCATGTCCTGTCTGTCCTGTTTGTCAGCAGGACATGAAACAAACTTTATTTATTAACATACAAATAAAATCACATTTCAGTACAAATAAATATCACCATAAACTTGGATGCTTAATATATATTTATAAATGCTTGGTCGGTAGCTCAGGCTTATCACTAAATAGCTCTTACACTTAATTTAAATGAACCCATAATTCTTACCTATGTTTATCCACAAGACTTGATACCTTTTTTAGTATGGCATTTTCATCTTGCAGCCTCTGCATCTGGCTCATAATAACCCCAAATCCTTGGTTTTAATAACATTGTATTTATAAAGTGACACAGATAAGAAACATCATTGAGGGCTATATCTATTTCCCAGCACAGAGAAATAAACTCCTCTGTTAATGCCACAGTTGTCCTAACCAGTCCGCCTGACTTTTGTGGCGTGGATTTGAAAACAAGCAGGCATATGTTTAAAAGCTTTCTCTGATGCCTATTTATCTATGACTATGAAGGACTAATCCTCACTTTTTAGATTTTAGATGTGTCTTTCATCATTAATGAATTCAAAAGAAAATGTACTTTATTAGCATATATTAACTATACAAGCAAAGTGCTTCATTATGTCATTCTCATACTTTGGTTATATCTATCCTTTCTTTACTTGTTTTTAGCCTATTTCCACTTACCTATTTAGCTCTCTTTCCCCTTGTAGTGTTTAATGTGTTTTAATTTCAATTTAAAAGTATCTGTGTGTGTGTGTGTGTGTGTATGTGTGTGTGTGTATGTGTGTGTGTGTGTTTGTGTACATGTGTGTGATGGTGGCCACAAAGATCAGGAGACATGTCAGATTTCTCTGGAGCTGGAATTACAGGAGGTTGTGAAATGCTAGATGAGGGTCCTGGGAACTGAATTCTGATCTTCTGTAAGAGTAGCAAGTGTTCTTAATCATTAAGCTGTCTTTTCAGTTTCTAACCCTTCTTTATGTAGAGTTCACATTTTGTTTTTAAATGCTAAAATGTAAAATTTACATTACTAAATATGATGTAGAATTTTTTGAATCAGCCAAATTACCTTATGTCAGTCTGTTCTTTCCATGCTAATCCTCCATGCTAAACTATAAGTGTATCAGAAAGTTTCTCACTATTATTTTACCCATAAGTTTTGGTTTCAAGGTTATTTTAGATAACAATATAAAATCAACTGCTATTACATAATTGCAAAATAGTGCATATGGGATGAATAGCAAGTCATCAGAATAAAGTAAAATATCTTGTTATTTATAACAAAAGAAAATGAATTGAGCCTCTTTTAAATTCATTACAATACTAGAAGTAGCTATTTTGATAACAGGCTATATTATGTACTTGTGTAATCTTTATCTATTATTCTTTTATTCATATTAAAATTTCAATCTGTATTCCAGGTCTACAATAACAATATTTAAAATTGATATTTTTTTTATTTTTTTATTATGTTGCCATAACACATTCTCATCTTCAGATGAACTCTATGGTTTGGTTTTAGCTGTATGTTCCTATATTGTTTTACTTAAAAACTTTTGACCCATCAATAAATGCAAACTAATGACTATAACTTATGAGATCAAAGTAGCTCTTCAATCTTCCAGATAAGAGTCTATTTAGGTAGCATCACAGTCCAAGGGACAGGCTCATATGCCTCAATCAAATGAAGATGGAGAAGGAAGAGGTAGAGGAGGAGGAGGAAGAGGAGGAGGAGGAGGAGGAGGAGGAGGAGGAGGAGGAGGAGAAGAAGAAGAAGAAGAAGAAGAAGAAGAAGAAGAAGAAGAAGAAGAAGAAGAAGAAGAAGAAGAAGAAAAGAAGGAGGAGGATGGAGAGGAAGAGATCTAATGTCTGAATAAAAGCCAAGCTGGAAATAACATCTGTTCAGCTCACCACCTTCCTCTTTTCAGCTCTTTTCTTTCCTCTGAAGCAACTTCTGTACTCTAAATGTTCATGTAAAGTTATGAAGACATCGACCCATTCTCATTTATACAATATGTATTTGATTATGCCATAGATAGTACTTACAGCACCTTTACTTATTTTACTTTAATTCTAAGTTACTTTAATTTTTTCCAAGTATGATGTCATCAGGCACCCCTTCTCAATATTCATTTGTGAAAGTAATGGTTTGGCAAGTAATGAAATGTTTCTGCATTGCATTTTAACATGTCCACCACTAGTAGACTAATGTTGGGCATCCTGGAAATAAAGAGTAAAGCAATGTCATCATCACTACTTGTCAATCACATAATATCAAAATGCTTTCTCTCTGGTAAGATTGACCTTTATCCCACCACCTTAGGTAGCGTTTGTTGGGTTATGCACTGTGTTCTGTAGTTATCACAAATGCAAGACACATACAGAGACACACAGAGATACTTACACATAGATATTTTCAAACCCTTCATTTACTGTACTTTTTGGAAGTCACTAAATGTAGGCCACACAGAAGAAAGTATTAAACTCAATAAGGACAGATGCTTAAGTAAATTTGAAATTATCATGTTCTATTCAATACATTTTTTGAAATAGACAAATTGATATTTATTTTATACATTGGTGATAAAATTATACATTATTTATTTTTCAATTAGTTACAACTTTCTGTATTGGAAATTCTCCCTTGTGACTTTTTTCTCACATACCACTGTCAATTTGGAGTTTTGTTCACTTATTTACATTTTTATTAAGATTTAATTTTTATTTTGTGCACATGTATATTTTTATGTATGTGTCTGCTCCATGTGGTGATGGGTACCTCCACAATCTGTAAGAGGGTGTTAGATCCCCATGGCTGGAATTATAGACAATTATGAGGTGTGTATTGCATAATTGTGGAACAGAACTTAAATACTCTGGAAGGTACCAATCTCTCTTAACCAATGAGCCATAGATTCTGCCCTGCTTATTTTCTTTTGTATCAAATTATTTTTATAGTATATGCTTTATTCAGGGTTCTTTAAAGGAACAGAGCTGACAGAATGAATATATATATATATATATATATATATATATATATATATATATATATTCATATATATATGATTTCTTAGATTGGCTTATAAGCTGTGGTCCTGCTAGTCCACTGATGGTTTCCTCCTGAACAAAAAGACAAAGAATCCAGTAGTTGTTCAGTACACAGAACTGATATTTCAGCAGCCCCAATCTGATGTCAGAGTCACAGAAAATTCCATGGGAGCTGGTGATCAATCCCACCTGTGTTTCCCCTGGCTCGCCCACTAAGCAGTGCTGCTTAATGTGTTCACCACCGGACCCTACAAAACCCAGAAAGCCCTGCTTTGGAAGAGTCAGCACATATTTTCCTTCATTTTCTAAATCAAAAATTTGAATGATGTACCCTCTGGGGTTTTGCTTCTGTTTTAGACTGATTTGTTTCACCTAATCACATGCATTTAAGTGTCTTCTACTTCATGATCAGATAGGTCATTCCTTTTTGGAACTTGTTAATATTTCCTTTCCTGCATATACCACAGTTCACTTGTCAGTTCATTGACTGAAGTATAAGTTTACGTTCATGTTTAAATAATTATGAAAAAATGTGATAAAAGATGTCTCAGGCTTTTTTTCTGTGTTTCTTGCACCAATCCTAGGATCTGATATTTCTCTGAAAAGCTCCTTAGCAGTATTAGAAACAAAAGTTTGGGTTCTAAATATTTTGTTGTTTCTATGTGGAATCTTTCATAATATGAATCTAGTTATACAACTATAAGTCAGTTACTACAGTCCTCTTTCGGAGACTAGGTTTGAGATCACTGAAAGCATAGTATGTCCTTCAGCCTGCCACTCTTGTACAGAGGTTCTCAGTATGAAATGTAGAATCCTCATATTGTTACTGTCAAACTAAAAAATAACTAGTCAGCCCATGGAGGGCCTACAACTTTCTGAACAAAAACAGAGGAAGAGTGGATTGGGGGTGGCAGAGGGGAGATTGGGGAGGGGTTGGGAGGAGAAGAAGGAAGGGAAACTGCAGATGAGAGGTAAAATAAGTGAATAAAGTTAATAAAAAAATAGCAAATCAGTCATGTGTCGATGCTGAGTTGTGTTGTTAGTGCAATGGTCCATGTGATTCTGAATACAACAGTGATATATATATATATATATATATATATATATATATATATATATATAATTGTAAAATAAGTAATATATAATATATTACTTATTTTATAATAATGGAGATGACAATTCACTAAATACATAGAAGTATGCAATATTTTGTTATATATTACAGATTTTTAAAAAATGTATAATCTATAAAAATATACAATATTTTGCTATGCATCCCAATTTGAAAATTATGTTTATTATGTGAGTAAAATTATTAGAAAATTTAGAGGCACATGTGTTTTTACATTGATATATGGATTTCAAGCTCAAAATACATTAGATATTTTATATGAAAGTACCACTCTTCTGTGACTACATCCTAAATGTGCACTGTTTAGAAAGACCAAAAATCTATCCCTCCTGGAAACCATATGAAATTATACATAAATTAATTGTAGATACAGTTTACATGGCTTAGATGTTACTTTTTTTAACGTTTGTTAAAAAACGATTCCAGTTTATTGAAGTGATACATCTTAGCTTAATATTGAGATGATAATGGCACAATTCTTTCCAATATAGATTCATTTTCAAACCACAATGTGAATAAAACAACACAATCTTAAAACCATGTCAAGAAAAGTATGATAGTAATTGACTTACAAAAATGAATCTGGTGAGATGGCTCAGCATGCAAAGGCACTCGCCACCAAGCCTTATGGTCTACGTCGAATCTTTATGACCCACATAATGACAGAAGAGTATTACAAATTACCATAAGTTGTCATGTGACCTCCACATGCATTCCATTTGACACACACACACACACACACACACACACACACACACACATATATGTGTGTGTGTGTGTGTGTGTGTTGCAGTCATTTTAAGTATCACTTTTTTCATTCCGGATTGACTAACACACACAGAGCTACACATACAGGAAAAGGGATGTGGAAGCAACAGAGGAAGTTGAGGAAGTAGCAGCACTGTGGAGCACCAACCGGAGCTACAGGGTTACTGTCCTGGGGTTGATCACAGCTGACCTCTGTGGATAAACACTATATCAAACACTGTGTGGAACATAAATAAGATATTGCATGTGTTATCCTGCAATAGACTCTCAGAATTGGACAATCTTTTTTTCTGTAGTAAATTTATTTCCAACATAGTTGCAAAGCTCCTACATATGGCCCTTGAGCACTCAGATGTGTAAACACATGCTGATAGGTAATTTGTTTGGTTAAATACATTTGCTAACAAATGTGCTAATTTGGTTGCTGAACTTTAGAAGATTTTTTTTATTATATGAAATATTACTGACATCTTAGAGTTTGACTAGTTAATATAGTCAGTTAAATTAACTTGGTTCTTTTTTATCACAAATATAATCCAAATAATGTTGTATGATATATTAATCAGGGTAATAAATAAATTTAAATAGTGTCACTCACTTCTTATAAACAGATATTAATAAAACACATCTCATTATTTTCTCAAAATGCATTTCACATCCTATAATTAACTTCCTTATTTTATTTAAAGGCATTTGACCAATAACTATAAATTATCCTATAATGTTAACTGATGCTTATTCACTTAATAAAAGAAAATGCATTCTTTGTATTACATAAATGATTATTATTTTGTTAAAGTAAGATTACTTAATACACATTTATTTATGGTCAACTTACAAGGTTTCTTTGTGGGCCTGGAATGATTGTCTAGTGGTTAAGGGCTCTTGATGCTTTTCCAGAGAATCTAAGTTAAGTCGCCAGTATCTACCCACACAGGATGCCACACCATGCCTAAAACTCCAGTTCCAGATAATCTGAAGTCCTCTTACAGTCTCTTCAAGCACCCAATACACAATGGCATACAATCTCAAGGGTAAACACACACACACACACACACACACACAGAAAATAATTTTTAAAAAACTTAACATTATTTTTAAAGAATAGTCAAAGGAAAAATGCAATGATTCAGATATAAGTGACAGCAAATCAATGACCTGTATGGACTGAATACTACAAGTGGTTGAGAAGGAACAGATAAGTCTTAAAATATATTAGACAGTAAGGTGTAAAGAAATGAGAAGTCACTGTTTTGAGCACATAACTAGAGAGATGGAGACATGATAGAGACAAATAATGGAAAAGGTAAGTTGTCTTGTGGATGCTCATGCATGGAATCCAGAAAGAGAGGGAGCTACAGACAGATGGATAGTTACATAGATAAATTCAGATTAAAGAGGTAGGTGATGGTGATAGCCAGATAAATGTAGATATAGAGATACAGAGAATATGACAAATCATACATATATGTAGACACACAAACATGTGTGCATTATATGAGTTCTTAGAGCAGGATGAGATATTATTAAGGAGTTGAATTATGTAATCTTAGAACAAAAGACACAACCCAGAAACCAAGATTTATTGTCATGAAGAAAAGACAATCTTTGAAATTTTAATTTAACTTTTTATGTTTTGCGAATTTCATTAATCAATATTGTATTTATTTTCATGCCCTTATATCTTATTTGACATATATCATATATGTGTATATATACTATATATATGTATACTCATATACATACATATATACATATGTAAGTACAAATACAGTCTACTGTGTTCTTTTATTATTGGTCACATGTATATGTGCTTAGGGTGTAGCACTTGGGATTGATTACATGGGAGTTTGTCCCACATAATATCTCAAAATATGGTCATTTCAACAAGCCCTGCACAGTAACAACTCCAGCTGAGATGTTTTCTTCGGCTGAGGCTAAGAAAGCAAGCCTGCCGCAGAGGATCCACACCAGGCATACACTACTGTCAAGCCAAATGGAGAAGGAGTATTGAGGAAATTATTGTTTTTGAAAGATGTGAACAATTAAAAAATAAAATGCATCAAGTAAAACTGAAAGAACAAAAGCTGATCAATGGTGTTTGTACAGTCATTAGTCATCTGTGTAAATTTAGATTTGAAGTTCAGTTCTAAAGGGTGTATGAATAAATAAGATAAGTGTTCACGGGGATTGCAGAAACATATTGTAAGGACATTTGGCTCAAAATAAAGTAGAGGGAAAAAGGCTACATAAAAGGAGAGGTTAGAAGCAGAGGCCCTCCTTTGATTCCTTTAACAAGGTTCGCTAATGGGCAGTTCTGTATGTGAGAGGAAAATTGAGTGTAAAAGAGGCAATCCATTCCTAAACTAGCTCAACAGCATTATCTGTACCAGTCTCCACTTTCTGTCCATAATTAATCCAAACCATCAGGATTGTCTCTACCCCATCAGTTGTTTCATAACCTTACATCTCATTCTTTCCTGTATGGGAGATTAAGACAATATTTACAACAGGCATTTACTGGTCCATCTGTCGGGCTTTGAAATCGGAGTGTGATGCTAAAATAGCTAGGGTTTTAATAATCTATAGCTGCTCAAGATGGCCATATTTCTGTTTCCTGTGGTACTTCTTGACTTTGATTTTAATTTCCAGCACGATTTTAATGCAAAAACATAGTATTTGAGAAATGCACTGTAATCTAGTACTTCAATAGTAAAATTAAAAATTGTGAGCTGGAAATGAAATGAAGTATTTTATACAGATTATTGATATAATGATTCCATGTTCATTTCTTGATAAAAATAATGAATTTATTATTGTATACAGCTCTATATGAGATCATATTAGACAGATTATCATGTGAATTTCTAATTCCAAGTATTATTTCTTCAAATTTATCTTACAAAATGACTTATATGCTGAAAATTTTACCTAGTTTGGAAAATATTTATTTCTATATTCCCGTGTTTACTCATATTTACACTTACTTGGAGTGCTATTTTCAAGCATCTATAACTTTTTTAAATAAAGAAGATCAAAATAAATGAAGATTAGTGCAAGGCTAATCTCTGAACTATTCCAAAAGTTAGGGTTAGTAGAATAAATTAGTAATAGCATTGAGGATTTAATTATGCTTAGATTTATAACATGTTTGATTATTTTCATTTACATATGAGAACATTATAACCAATTTGGAAATGCTTTTATGCACATGTATAAGCAGCAGGAACGTGCACATCCTGTTAATGATTCAAACCATTTAACAATTTTGAGTTCAATAATTGGATGCCTTTTCTGTCTCTCTTACCAATGACAAAAAAGAAACAAATGTGTTACACACCCTATCAATAACACATGGTAAATATTGGTTCATGGATTATAAGCTGTTTATTGGGTTTCTTAATTTAGATATTTGGGTAAAAGATTAACATTCTCAAGGAATAGAAGAATGGAAGGACACAGTGGAAACTACAATGTTTACATTAGCTGTCACCCAAGGATGAAACTGCACGCAAGTCCCTGCTTTGAATCTCTTTCAGCTTTTTAAAAGGTAAAGTTGGTAAACACCTTTATTCAGTAAGTTTATGTAGACCTCTATGAATTCTTGACTTTATTTTTCCTCATGTTTCTAGGTGAATGTCTCTTCTCAAATTGTGCAGTTTTGGTGTTTGTGCTGGGTGGAAAGACGTTACCAAATAACTATAAACTTATAGTTTAATCTCAAAGAGTTTATGAAGGAACTGTTGCAGATTTCCCTTCCAATCTACCCATAGATTGCAAGGACTTTACTATTGTAATCCTATCAGTATGGTTTAACTGAGTGAGAATTCAGTGGCCAGAGCAGCAGGAAGGAAAATCGATCCACCTGCTTCTTTTGCTTATCTTTTTGGAGTATGTAATTTCAAAAAGCCCAAAATTCACTAGTTTCTTCTTCCACCATTGAAAGGGCATTATCTTTGAAGTGTTAAAGAAATAATTCCCCACAATGATAACAGTTATTAATATTTTCTATTTATATATTTTTTTAATTTTTTTAGTTTTAATTACTTTGTGTAGAATTTTATACATGAGCACTACATCTACATGACCCTTGTCCATTTATTCCCTTTCAATTCCTTCCTCCCTCTCCAAGTTCATGAACTTTTAAAAACTAATTAGCATTATTTCTGTTTTTTTCTTTAGTTTAAACATTTTCTCTTCTTTCATTGTTACTCTGTCAAAAATTGTTATTCATATAAGATTTCACAATGTATGAATTTCAAAATCTGCTGCTTATTTTATATATATAATATATATTATGATATATATAGAAAATATTAAAAAAATCAGATTTTAGTCATATGGAATTTACAATATAAATATGTTACACTGATTTTGAAATAGATTTTAAGAATGCAATCATTTACTTGTCAAGATATATATATATATATATATATATATATCTTGACAAGTAAAATTTAACTGGAAAAGTATTTTGATTTCTGTTTTCAATCCTCAAATAACACCCCAGTTAAATATCTAACTTAATATAAGATATGAGAGAATTTGTGTCTATCTACTCTTGCAGAGGATACAAGTTTGGTCTTCAGCACTCACATGGCAGCTCACTGCTCTTTGTCCAGTTCTAGTGAAAAAAATTCTTGAAGATAGACAAAAAGATACTGTTCAACATCTTGTGTCATAAAGCTTTGCAGTTACGAGAAGGAAAAAAAATGTAATATTCTTTTTGTTGTGTAATATCAGAAATTGGAAGATACATACACATATGTAACTTGTTTATAATTTCTGTGTCACAAATAAAGCTTAGTAGATTTTAATATGCCTATATAAAATGATATTTGGAACCATAAACAAAATATAAATGAGAAATGAGACTATGTACCAGGTTGAATTCTAAACTCTAAAGTTTCACATGACCCTAGAGAAGCTAAGTGGATGGCTTAGAAAAAAAAACAGATTTTAGTCTCATGGAATTTACAATATAAATATGTTACACTGATTTTGAAATAGATTTTAAGAATGCAATCATTTCCTAAGAAACTAGCTAACAAAGGTTCTAAATTACCAGATTTATTTGCCAGATAAAAATCATTGCATATGGAAATCAGTGGTAACATTATTCTTTTAGATATTCATTCAAAATGTGTTGGGTATGTACACTAGAAAACACTGGTCAACTGTACTTACACAAATAAGTTGAAACGATGATATATAAATAAGCACAAAGGTAAAGTTTATTGTATTGAGTATTGACTCTATTCACCAGTGGATTAATTATACATATCATAAATTAAGTTATAAGAATAAAATTTGTATAGCATACTTTATTTCTAATTGGTATATTTGTTGATGAAATATTTGTATGATATGTAACATATGAAAATATATTTAGTGAGTAATAATTTTTGTTCTTATGTTTATTTTTGTAATAAAATCAAATTATTTCTAAAACAGAATCTTTTTTATTTTATGCTTCTCAGCTTTCCATTACCATAACAAAATATTTGATATAATCTACTGAAACAAATATAGTTTGATTATGGCTAACAGATGGAGATCCAGTCCAAAATGGATTATGCTGATTGTATGGACCTGAAAATCAGTTAACACATCGTGGAAAGGACATGAAATGCAGAAAAATGTTCACACCATGAGTAAGGGAGAAAGAAAGTAAGCTGGAAGGTAAGAGTCCACCACCCCCTCCAAGGTCACCTTCCTAAAACCTGAAGGCTGTCTGCTAAGTTCTATCTCCCAAACACCCCAACACCCATTTCAGGCCCTGCAGGAGCCACAAGTTTAGCATAGGAATCTATACAAACAATTCAAGATCTAAATTACATCATGTCAATATAAATCTTCAGTTTTATAAAGTATTTAAAATATAGGAAAATACAAAGAATATTAAAAATACCAATATATTTACCTTTAAGTTTTTTTTAGTTAATTAATGAAAACAATTAAAATAAATTATTCATGCTGACTTGCTATTTTTCTTTTCCCAGAATATACATGCACACACACACACACACACACACACACACACACACACACACACACATTGTGGATGGGCAAAATGGCTCACTGGGTAAAACTGCTAGCCATTTGTAAAAAGGCTACTTTTCAAAATGTGCGAAGCATCTGTAGAATTTGCATAGTTACATGATAAAATTATTCTTTTAAGTTTGATAGTACCTACCACTGTCAATATTTCACTGTGTTTCTAACATATCCAAAGTACTAGGTAAGCAGAATTTTAAAGTACTTTCTGTATGCTTTATAGGAATAATATATTTTAGATTGCCTTCATCCTCTGTCATCATAACAATACAGAGAAGAAACCATGTTGTCTTTCTTCAGATATGCTTGAGAATAACTTTGTGATAAAAGAAAAAAAGCATATGCAATCATATGATGTAAAGCATATTTTATTTCTACCTTGTGAATTTTTTTGCCATTCTGTGTCAATTCATGGTAGTTATAACTTCCATAAAAATAGAAAGAGAATATTCATTGCCACAGTAACCATGGGATAATATTGCCACATGTTAAGGACTATAATACTCAAATATATTGCTAATCTCCAGGTCTCCACAGGGAGCTCTTTAATACACACATAGTTAAAGAAAAGATGCTTTTAAACCACACAATCTCTATAGGGAAATACATAAAGCATTGTGATAAGCAGTTATGGCCAGGCAATTGTGTGTGCTTATTTCTATTATAATTAATTTATGTTACTCTTTTATGTGAAGCACTTTTTGCCCTGCGGTGAATCAAAACTATGTAAATGTCTTTGCTAGCATTTGCTACTCTTGCATTGTATTTCTTTACTCATTAGCGCTGCTCAGAACTGAGAAGTATTAGAGGCAAGAATCGGAGTCTCAGGGATGCCTTGAAACGTTCCAGGGTCTGATGACACAGGACAAAAATATTTCTTATGGACACATAAACAAATAAAAATACAGTTTGATAAATAATAATAATAATAATAATAATGACAATAATAATACTGGGTTCTGTAGCTCATTCCTTTAATCCTTGCACTTAGAAATCAAAGCAGGTGGCCAGTCTCTATGAGTTTAAGGCCAGCCATCTCTACAGAGAGTTGCAACCAACACTAAGGTGCTGTAAATGAAGAAGCAAACTACAAGAAGAAACTTGCCCTGCGGCAGGAGATTCCTCACCTTTTGCAGATCACCCACATAGTACCTGCCTCTCCCATGTTTGCTGTATGCATCCAGGTGGGGAGTGGCTCCTAATTATTCTCTGCCACCTGACTTCTTTCCCATGTTAATCTCAATGCAGTTTTCTCTAAGTCTTCACTTTAGTCAACAAGCCCAAATGTCAGTATCCATGTTGCTCTTCATAATTTTGACTCATTTCTTCCTCAACCCACTCTTTGCTTCTTTTTTGTTAGCACTAGGTTTGGAACAACTTCTACCAGAAGCATAGCTTAATGGATAATGAGCATTTTGAAGTTAAATAGCACCCAGTTCAGATCCTGAATTTGGTATGAGTAGATTCTGTTCATCCTCCTTCTGTTAATGCATTTAAACCATTGTTACTGACTTGTTCTTTGGGAAGGTTGTGGAACATTTGAGGGGAAGCTGGAAGAGGTGGCTCATGCCTTCTTTCTTTGAACAGTTTCATTATGTACAGCCTAGGGGTGGTGATTTGTAAGAAAGTGCCCCCCCCATAGGGAGTGGTACTACTAGGAGAAGTGGTCTTGTTGGAAGAAGTGTATCACAGTGGAGGCAGTCTTTGAGGTCTCTTAAGCCCAAGCTATGCCCAGAGATATGCAGTTGCTTCCTGTTGCCTATGGATCAAGACATAGAACTCTCAGCTCCTTCTCCAGCACCATGTGTACCTGCGTGCTGCCATGAAGACAATGGGCTAAACCTCTGAAACTGTAAGCTAGCCCCAATTAAATGTTTTCCTTTATAAGAGTTGCCATGATCATGGCATCTCTTCACAGCAACAGATATCAAACTAAGACTAGATATAGTGGTTTGAGTGAACAATATCCCCCACAGGATCATGTATTTGCATACTAGGGCTGTGGTTGGTGGTCTTGTTGGAGGAGGTTATAGATCTTTAGGAGATGGAGTAAGCTAGAGTAAATACACTACTGGGGGCAGACTTTAGGATTGACAGCCTAGTCCCTTCACTTTTTTCTGTCCTCTCTGTTTGGATTAAAGATACAATTTCACAGCATCTTGCTTCTGACATTTGCTACCATGTTTCCCCTGCCATGAAGGACTCTTGCTCCAGAATGTAAGTCATAACAAACCCTTTCTTCCTTAAGCTGTTTTTTGGTGGCGGTATTTTCTCACAGCAACAGAAAAGTAACTAATACTCCAGACCAGTTTCAAGCACCTGTTCCTACCACAGCAATCTGAGCACTAGAATTTTAAGTATTCAGTATCCCCTCCATATTGGTCCTACCCCTTATTTGAGATGTGGCTCAGCTACAAAGAGCACTGGTTATGCTACCAGAGGATCCTGGTTTGATTCCCAGCACCCACAAGTGGCTAACAACCATCTGCAACTCCAGTCTCAGTGGACCTGACATCCTAATCTGGTCTCTGTAGGTGCTGCACACAAATGCCAGCAAAACATGCCTATATAAATTATTAAAACTGCAACAAAAAATAATGTAATGGTGAATAGTGTCTCTATATTTTAATGAAACTCCTGTGACATTTTGTAGCATATCAGGATCTGTATTCTTATCAAAATAAAAGAGAAAAATACAAATAAATGGAATGGAAGACAGGGAAGTAGGAAAGTGGTGGAATATTTACATACCATGCATGAGTCCCTGGATTCGATCTCAAAACCTATAAACAGAATGAAACACGGGAATCACTATTTTCTTCCACCTCATATCTTATCCTTAAATTCATTTGAAAGAAAAATCCACAGCTACTTCTGTATCAACTCTAACATTATAAGCTTTCTCAACTACATTATATACTAATGAAACTTCTTTCTCACAGAGATGTTAATTAATGAACACTATGAATACATAAGAATTATTATATACAATATGTAATTGTATGAATAATCACATGTGTTTAAGATGTAATTTATATCATATATGTAAATATAGATTTTTAGACTGTGCATTTACCAAAAGTTCTAAAAAAATACAAATATTTGTGTTGGTTTTAATTTATTGTTTGCAGTGTCAGGAATCAGCCCAGTATCTCAAGAGAAGTACTTTGCTACTGATTTATATCCAACCAACCTCCCTAAATAAAAACCATAATGTTGGAATCACTTACATATATATATATATATAATGGTATCTAAAAACACTGTAATTACAGTGCAACTTTAGATTCTTGAAGAATTCCTGTGGCAATAGTATATTAAACTTGTCTTCTCCCTCATAACTTTACATTTCTGTATTGATACATGTATTTGTCTTTTGTTTCTTATTTAACCCACTGAGTACAGGTAGTGACGCCTACATCAACATGGGCATGGGGTTATCCACTGGGGCATGGTTGTTCATGGTAAGAAAAGCTTCCCATGGCAGTAGTAAGTGATTAGTGTATGGGGGCACATCACTGTTCAAAGTGCTGTGAATAAGTGTCTGTGGTTGCTCATCCATAGACGGGACATCTAAGTCAACCCTTGCTCTCCTCCAAGTCTCAGGGAACATCACTGAAGACGGGAGGAAAGAATGTAAGAGCTAGAAGATGAGAAGGAGTGCTCTAAAATGCTTTCTTCTGGACATGACACACTGTTGCACGTAAGAGCTCACAACAGTTGTGGATATCTATGAGTGAAATGCCCAAGTTCTGTTTTAAAACAAGCCCATGATATTTTTGAAAATTTATTAACCCACTAATCCATTAATCTGTGAACTAATTATTCATCAGGACCATACCCACCTGTAAGAATCACATCTTAAAAGCTCATTTGGCCCTATACCTTGTTTCAGCAAAGTGGATATTAAAATTTCAGCATGGATTTTTGTCAGGGAATGAATGTTGAAATAGCAGTAAAACTAGACAATAGCAAAAACCCTAAAATCTTATTTTAATAACCAAAACTTGCCCTTGGACAGAAGTATATGTGTATCACAAATCTTGTTGAAATACTAAGACACAGTGTTCAGACTTTTGAATTAATACTATTATTCACATAAAATGATATGACTGATAAGCATGGTAGTCACTGCAGTCAAAACACAGTGAAAACAAATTCACCATTTTATATTTACTTTTTTTGTTTATTTATGGTTATGATTTTATTATGTTATGTTTAAAGATGATTGTACACATGTGTTTAAATATCCTTATTTAAATATCAGAAAGTGGCCTCATTTTTGTTTCAAGTCTTAGCCAATTGACTTGAGAATTCTCTATGCACATTATTACATTTTAATTTATTGTTTTACAAAAGATGAGATTCTCCTGGAAAATATAAGTAAACTTTACAAATCTATACTTACCAAAAGAGAATAAATTATACTACTGAATATTTATAGTTTTGTATAAGCTAGATAAACAAAATTTGTGTTATTAAGAATGTGAAAAATAGTGCCTTTGAGATGGCTTTGATGGCCTAAGTACTTGATATGAAAGCCTAGTGATCTGAGGTTGATCATTGGAGCCCATTTAAAAAATGACAGTGGAGACACAGCTCTGCACAGTAGTCCTCTGACTGGCACACACACTATGCCATGACTCCATACATGCATCATTCACATGTATAAACAGTAATAATGACAGTGAAAAATGAGGGACCTTGGCTGAAGAGAATGCAAAAATTGTGAAAGCCATAGGTCTGAGAAAACTGGATTGAAACATCTCTTTCACTTGTGAACTCAGAGCAGCCATGGTTGCCTGCCTGAACAAAAGATGTACAAGATCAAGCCAGTCAGCACCCTAGCATGGAGACGAGGAGAAGCTCCCGACTCCCCACCCTTATCGGAGGAGCCTTGACAACTTGATGGTTTCTGTAGAGATAGAGCCATTTTTCATTAAAAATGTGGCCCTTGTTAGGTCAACTATGTTCCAGTTGATGATCTTACATTCATAAGCTCAGAGGTGGAGTTCTTGCCTACCATGGACAAGTCTGTACCAAAATCAAAATAAAATAGGTGGGAGTAGAGCATAAATCACAATACCAGATTCCTACATCACAGTTTAGTAAAATAATTAATAATTATATTTCTATTGTCTTACTAATTAAGCTGCTTATTGGCCTTTATTTCTATTTATTACTAGTTAAAATAACACTAAATTCACTCAAATTATTAGGAGATAATCTTGGGTGAAATTTTTTAAAGATGTTTTTTGATATATTTTCATGTAATTTTCTAAGTTAGATGTTTAATTACTTTCAATATTTCCAATTGAAATTATTTATAGATATATACAATAAAACATCTATATATTGACAACATTAATAATCTGGTAATAACAATTAATCATACATTTGAATTTGTTATTTGGAAAAGTGTTTATCTTTTCCACTTTTCTGTGTGGTAAGTTCTAATTAATTTTAAAGACAAATCTTACTAAAATAGTTTTTAAAATTAAATGCATTATTTTTAAATTTAGTCACTTTTCAGATTTCTTCCTCCAAGTCTCTCAAAGGGTAATACTATCAGTATTTAAAAAATTACAAGACTATCCACAGCTATCTAATTCACTGTAACTTCTGCTGTAGTACAATTACAGTCTTGTCATCATTTGGATAGTAAAGAAAATGACACATTTTAACAGGAAAAAAAACTAGAAATTATTTTATGTGGGTAACCAACAGTTAAGTTAATTCAGCCAAATCAAATGTAGAGAATATTAACAAGAGCATCTCAGACATGGGTCCAGATGAAGCCAGTTCGTGGAGCTGCAGACAAATGTCTGTAGAGATAACAAGTCAATTCTGCCTGCAGGCCATAGTGGAAAATAATATAATATCTGCCTTGGATTTTATGTAGTTATAGTGGATGGTTGTTAACACAGCTATGAGGTCATTAGGAGATCAGGTAAAATTAATTCCATTGGAACATAATTCTTCATAACAAGTTAAGGAATCACTGTCTCTATTTCAATGCCCTCGAGCTACCTCACTTCCATGAATGCATTTTAGTAACTATTAGAAAGGAGTCTAGATAAAAATCAATGGACTAGGGAATTGATAAAGTCATATGTTATACTTAGATTCATCTTCCAAATTGCAGAGAGGCTAATTGCATAATTCATGTCAATTATCTTCCTTTGGCAAGAAACAGTTACTACTTCGAGTTATATTATATTTTATCTTTTTATTTCATGTATATTCTCTAATTTCATTTATTCTAAGATTTGCTATTTTAACTAAAACAATGTCATTCCTCTCATTGTTGACAGTATATACACCACTTGAATGAGTTCCACTCCAATATATTCATGGCTAACTCCCATTGACCTTGTTCCTTTAACTATGTCAACCGAGCTGTTAGTGGTCAGTATATTGATAAACATATGACCATTAGGAAATTGAACATTGTCTACTTGTTTGCTGACTATATTTGTCTTTTCCTAATTCCGTGACCTGTTTTTCTAACTTACCTACAGGTGGCTTTTTCTATATGTGTGCTAAATTCTATTAAAGAATAACGAGACAGGTGATGCAGAGTAGTGAAATTATTGTACTTCATTGACACATCAATAATAGAGCATACTGTGCTAACTCAACTAACATTATAGCATCTCCTTACTGCTAAATGTTATTCTTTCATGAGAATACAGTAATAAAAAGAAAGCACTGCCATTTGTAATGTATTGAGAAAGACAGATGATCTAAAATAAAATTAAGTTAGTGAACATTCTAGAAATAAGTATACACAAAACAATCATAATACCACAGACTGTCTAGCTTAACCAAGAGAAAATTATTTTCTCACAACTCTGGGATCGAAAGTATCACATAACACCTGCCAGCTTTTAGACTTGGACTAGGTTTCTTGATTAGAAATGGTTGCCTCCCCGTCTCTCCCCAGCTCTGGGAGGGAGAGCAATGAAAGAGATATCTTGACAGAGTGTACCATTAAAGGAGAAATCTGCAGATAGGGAAAACCCCAGGAACTCACTACTGTCCCCAGCTAAGACTCATAGCAATGGTGGAGAGGGTGCGTAAACTAGCCTTCCTCTGCACTCAAATTGGTGTCTACCCTAATTGTCATCATAGAACCTACATCCAGTGACTGATGGAGCAGACACAGAGATGCACAGCCAAGCACTTGGCCAAGATCCTGGAGTTCAGTTGATGAGAGGGAGGAATGATTATAAGACCAAGAGGGGTCAGAATCATGATGGGAAAAACCACAAAGATAGCTGACCCAAGCTAGTGGGAGATCATGGACTCTGAACTGACAGCTGGGGAGCCTGCATGGGACCAAACTAGGCCTTCTGAATGTGGGTGAAAGTTGAGTGGCTTGATGTGTTTGAGGGTCCCAGGCAATGGGACCAGGACTTATCCCGAGTACAGGAACTGGCTTTTTAGAGCCCATTCCCTGTGTTGCAAGGAGGAGAGGCTAGGTCCGGCCCCAACTTGGTATGCCAGCCTGTGTTGATTACTCAAGGGAGGCCTTACCCTCTATGAGGAGGGGATGGGAGTGGTATGGGTGTAGGTTTGTGGTGGGGGGAGTGGGAGAAGGGGAGGCAGGTGGAATAGGGATTGGTATGTAAAAGAAAAGAAAAAAAATTAAAAAAAGAAGTGGTTGGCTTTTTCATGTACTATTATCAGCATTTCTACTTGGATCTATAGTAACAAGGAAGAGTTAAAGAGAAGCACCTAGTAATTCTGATTAGACTCCTTGTACTCACTCCTCAAAAATCCAATTAAAATGTGAATATTACACAACTATTTGCTTTGTTACTAACTGTAAAGGCATCATGGTACAGGAATAATTTCAGAATTAAAATCCCTCTCTCTCTTTCTCATTTGTGTGTGTGTATGTGTATGTGTGTGTGTGTGAATATCTCCAAAATTAAAGAAAGAAGATAAAGGGAAATTTGACAACTCATTTTGTCAGACTGAGATACCTAACCATTCTATTGTTACTCAAAATTAAATAGATACATATGTCACAACCTGCCCTTCAGAAAAGAACTGATGTTATTCCAAATACTTGAAATGATTATTGCTTTTTTTAATCAAAAATGTCATATATATATATATATATATATATATATATATATATATATATATACATAAAATGTTGAATCACTACCCATTTCCTCCTATCCAATTCCTTCTCTGGCTCCCAACCAATTAATCCTCCCAAATGTATGTGTTCTTTCTATTTTTTAAACCCAATAAGTCAATTTATTGTTTAACATAAGAGCGTGGGTGTAAGGACCCTCTACAGGAGCAAGAGTGACCTTTCAGAGGTCAGATCACTGAAGAAAACATTTTCTCCCTCTTCTAGCCACTGTCAATTGCCAATATCTATCTATCTATCTATCTATCTATCTATCTATCTATCTATCTATCTATCTATCTATCTAACATCTATCTATTTGTGTGTGTGTGTGTGTGTGTGTGTGTGTGTGTGTGTGTGTGTTGCATGTCTTTAATTCCAGCAACTGAGAGGCAGAGGCAGGAGAAGCTCTGAGTTTGAGGCCAGCCTGGTCTATACAGTGAGTTCTAGGACAGTCAGGGCTATAGACAGAGAAATCCTGTCTCCAAAAAAAAAAAAAAAAAGAAAGAAAGAAAGAAAAAAAAAACACAAAAAAAACCCACAGTGTATAGGTATCACATTTTTATTATCCAATCATCAGTTGACAAACATCTGCGTTGCTTCAATTTCTTAGCTTTTCTGAGCTTGGATATGCAAATATCGTTATGGAGGATACAGAGTCCCAGAGTGGTTTATCTAGATCATGCTGATGTTTACATTTTAGTGAAGAACCTCCAGACTGATTTCCAAAATGGTTGTATCAGTTATGCAGTTTCCTATGACAAGACTGCTCTGAAGCCAGCCCAGCTTTTAGTATCTTACGTCTGTAATTGAAATGCAGGTATGAGCCCTTGTCCCATGAATCTCCTGCTCTCACACCTTTCTTAGCTTTATATTTCTGTCACTTTCACCTGGCTTTCCACTTTGTCTCTGGCCTGCCTCCACAGATCACTTACTTGCCATGCAGCATAATTGGCTTGCTCCCAGGTGAGTCCTGAATACATGGTTATATGTTATAGATTGAACAATGGAGCCCATATTTCAGGTTGTCCAATAAATCGAATTTACAGCAGAAGAAGCTTGACTTTTTCAAGCTCTCATAGATAAGAAGAGCAATTTATTATTTTGCTTTCATTAAATTCACTTACACAATGGGGGAAATCTGATTTGGTTAAAATGAAACCTCCTTTTCCTACCCATTTTCTATCAAGCTTGCTTCATCAATTATTATTTTCCTGCGTGGAGAAGAATAAGGATTCCATTTTCACTGTATTTCTTTTTTCATCCTTTATGTCAACATCCAAGACTTCACTGTTTGGTCTTATTTGACTTCCCTTTCTTGGTTGATGGCTGTGTTCAAAGCAGCCGATGACAGACACCTCGCTTCTTGATGCTCTTTTCATATCTCTTAGAGTGAAGGGAGCAGTGAGTTGATACCATCTGCTCTGTCCTTCCTCGCCTCCTGCCAGAATTTAAAATTCGTGACCGCAACCTCTGACTATGAAATATGCTCCCAAGTCTCCTCTCTGCTATTCTTTGAACTAACATGGCTTAGTTGTGTTAACTTGAGTCTCGTTAAAGCTCTCTCGGGTTCTCATTTCCTACAGAGTAGCCCCATTTGCATTGCTCTTTAAGCATCACTCCCATTTTGCTTACCGAATGAGAGACAGATTCATGCATCTGCTCATTTCTCTGTTTAGAAAACCACAATCCAAAAGGTTCTACTTCTTACTGGGAATTTTACATTGAGGCTCCACCATCTCCAAACAACCATGTCCAAGGGTAAGATTAATACAGGACTCTCTCAAGATCACCTTCTAAACTTTCTCAGCACGTGAAACAAAGCAAAGCCGTTACTCATACCACACGTATTGCTTTTGCTCTCCTTAGGGACTATAACACTCCTGCACCTGCTCACATCCTCTCAACACTTGTATTTATTAATCCAGATGGATACTCACTAATTAATTCTGGTATAAGTATGAATTCCTAGAATAAACATATAGGCTTTTCACAAAATGTATTTTAAGCTTTCTATAATCTTATTTATCAGGAACAGAGAAAATACCTTTTCATATAATATTTTCTACAGTTTTAAATTAAAAGATGGTACAACGATATAAATATCAATGTAACTATGACTTCTCATCTTTCATAGTTAATTTCTCTACATTCTGTTTTCTATACTATGTCGTTTGTTTCACCAACATATTTTTGACAGATGTTTACATATAGCACATGCTTCACTAAAGATATGTGTTCATAATCAATATTATATTATATAACATTTTACTAAAATATAAATATTTGATGCCACCAATTATCAATATTTATGTACTTTTGTAATTATAGAGTAATTAGTGAATTACATGATTTTGTATACATTCTATATCATCAAATAAAGTGGTATAACACTATCTGTATGTGTATATGCATATGAATGCGATATGCATAAGCATATTTGCCATTTTGCATAGTGAAAATTGTCCGTGGGCATATATATTTCTGTATGTGTGCATACACATACTTCATAAATTTTTATGTATTTGTAAAATATACAGACATTGAAGCTGAGGTTATAGCTCAGTGGTAAAGCACTTGTGTGTAAAGACTCTCATTCAAACAACTATTAAAAAAACGTAAATAAATGGAACATAATACACAAATATTATCCAAGGTAGAATTAGTGTTGTAGAATGCAGAAAAACAAATGATCATATTAATGAACCTATCATTTGTGATATTTCTCTGTAAAAATTATATGATCTATATAGTACCACAAGGCATGTGTGACTAAACGCTATAAAGGATTAGATTTTCTACCTTATACACATCACACACTGAGGTAAATACTGTAGATGGCAATGATTCCACAATCTGCAGATATCAGCCTTGATGTCCTCTGTGACTAAAGAGTACATTTTTCTTCTCTTCTATGTGTAATAAATAACATCTTCAACGTTATCAGAATTTTCTTTGTGCACCTACACTAAAAATCATAAAGGTTTATTTGTTTGTTTGTTTGTTTGTTTGTTTGTTTGTTTAACCAAACCTTTGTTCAATGAGATCTAGAAAATTGTTTCTAAAAGCAGAAACAATTGTAATGTATTTTCTCTATATGGTGTAAATCATTGGTAATGCCTATGCTTCCAGTGACATTGGTCTCCATCTTTACTATCTGTTTATACATGTACCTTATTACAGTCCTAGGGAAGTTGAATGTGAGAAAAATTACAGAAAGTCTTATGTGTGACAGCATTAATTCTTCCATATTCATAAGTTTTTCAAGGCAGATATGTTACTGCATGTTCTTCTTACTATAATTCCCTTTTATATGAAGCCGTATACCCCATGGAGGAAGAACAATACATAGAAAATCAAGACCTGTATAGTTAAAGTAAGATTATGCTCAAATGAGATAGCTCAACAATCTCAATCTATGTATCTACAAATAGCAAAAAGGAGACAGAGAGGCTGATATATAGAAGTAAAAAGGTTTTGTGATGGTTAAGGCACAAATTAGGACTGCAGTTTAGGTAAGGGCAATGTGTATTACTAGCTACTAAAAAAAGGCAAGGGATGAATCTTCTCAGAGATAGAGAGAATGACCTTTCTAGAACCCTGAAGTTAAACTCCTAGCCTCCAGCACAGGGAGGAAATACAAGTTTTCCTTAAAGGAACTAGATATTTTGATGATTTTTATCAACCTTAGGAAACATGCAGTGGATTTGTCCTTTTGGTTAACCCAGAAATTAAAGGCTGTATGTATTTTAATTAACTTTCTAAAATAGAAAACATACAGCTGAAATCCTTTGAGTCTTATGTCCAAAGTGCAAGTGTCCTTAGCAATAAGGACATAATTTCAACTTCAGAGAGGCAGTCAATGGCAATAGCAGGAGGCTAAATTATTTTGTTTGTATTTTTGTCTCCCCTAACTCACAACTCAAAGGAGGCATCTCATGTCTGTTGATGTGGATTTATTAGATAATCTACAGATATTAGGAAGAGTATTATCACTACAAGAATAAGTTAAGAAACCTAGTTTGTATATACATACACTTAAATGCATTATATGGAAATTTAGATAAATATAAAGTCATGGTTTCCTGCTTTTCCCAAACGTCTTCAGTATTTTTCATTTTGTTTTTAACCTAAAGCCTTCTCCTTGAGGAATAGCTTTCATATGACTAGAAAATACTGCTCAAGCTGTCAAGGGAGAAAAGCATTCAATAGCCCTATCAACTTAAGTTGCCTCTGAACCACAACAATGACTAACATGGCAAGATATCCCTAAGGGTGCAATAAGGACCTTTATTTCTTGGTGATAACTAACAGCTGTCTGATTGGATGCCAGGCCACCTTAACAAGAGGAAAACCATGCGTGGTACCGTAAACCTACCAACTACACACGGCCAGTGTGGCCATGGATCTCAGAGGACACCCTTCTACCACCACTTTGCTAAACAAGTACAATTCCTAACTCCATCTAAATACTTATCTTTAGAGCCACAGATAAATGTAGATCTCATTCCTCACCAAATAAGCTTCTTTATTTTTAAATAGTAGTTGAAGACTATTAAAGGAAGCCACTGGTTCAAAATGCATAGAACAAACTGATGTAGAGTGCCCAACCCCAAATAATACATCTACACCTTGCACCCAAGGCTCAGAAAACTTTGTAGAAGAGACAGAAGTATAAGAACCAGAGATCCAGAAACTCGGACTGTGAGATTATATCTTCTAGCCATGACAGGGGAGCCACAACCATGAAGTCTCAAGATGTCTGCTTAAACAAGATCTGAATAATTCCAACGCCAGTTGACACCTGTACAAAAATGGGGAAAATTTAATGGAGTTGCACCCTTTAGTGAACTACAAGCAATTAACAACTAATTAGAGGTGCAAAATTAGTCTTCCCCAGAGATAAGTTCTCTGCTTGGTTAGGTCAGCCATCAAAACATACACAAGCAAGCAACACTGAAAGAACTCAATGGGTTTTATTTATATATTGATTTGTTTGAATGTACATGTGTCAAATGTATATACATGGCTAAATAAGAGACCCTGAATTAGGGGAGAGGGGCTCAGACATGGGGGGGTATGAGAGGGAGGAGAGAGATGGGTAAGTAATGGACTGCATTTTAATTAAATTTAAAAATGGAAAAAATTCCCCCTAAGAAATAAAATAAAACCTACAAAGTTGTGTCTTTTAATATGTAACTGCTTGATATAGATAACTAAATGCCAGCAACTTGTTTACAATTATATTCAGACATAAATGTCATAATCTACCCCTTTTGTTTATTCCCATGTGCAATAAAAGGCTTAGTTACGTTATGATGTACTTCATAAAGTTAAGATTAACAATAAGCACTGAGACAATTCCATGAAGCAATATGTAATTAAGGCCATAAATCAAGACTAAGACCTAGGTGAAATAATTTCTACAAAAATTATCATGAATACAATATTAAATAGAGTAACATGTTGGTGGTATAAAGAGAGACAGAAAAGGAGGCATATCCAGAGAAGGGGCTTGTACTCAATGTGGTTAAAAGGAGATGAGCTTACCTCATGATACCTTGTCTTTGCAGCGTTACTTACTGATTCTTATCCATATAGTGAGATTAGAGAGAGAGAGAGAGATTATCTTTTGAGACAAATAAAATTTTGAACCTGTGAAAGCCATGTCTTCTGACAAGGTTGTGTCTCTCTATGCCAGGAATGTGGAGTGTATCCCATGTCAGACAAACCAGCAGTTACCCCTGAAGCACAACTGAAGGTGAGTATCATATGTCCCTTTTGCCATGTGGGTACCAGCTATGAGCGTTTAAGATTCTATTTGTCTGGCTTCTGTATGTCCCTTTCATCATCCCATCTGTCGTCCCTTCCTATTCTTCCTTCCTTCTCTTCAACATAAAATATTTTCTCTTCTTGTAATACTGCCTCAGTTTCCCTGTATATTTTGATCATGTTTTAATTATGGGACTTCTGAGTGTGTGAATGAGTGGGTCTCTGATACTTGAGCCTATTCTTGGACTCTTTTCCTTCTGTTGGCTTGCCTCTGTTAAACTCCTATGGGCTGCTTCTTCTTATGCCTTCTTATATTTTATGTTGTTGTGTTTTGCTATTGTCTCTCAGAAGTCTGTTTTGTTATGATAGGAAACAGAAAAGAAATGGGTGCAGATGGGAGGGGAGTTGGGGGAAGCACCAGGAGTAGATGGAGGGTAAACTGTACTCAGGATATAGCGTATGAGAAAAGAATCTATTAACCGTAACCCTGGAAAGGGAGAAATTCAACTGAAGAATTGCCTTGGTCAGATTAGCCCATGGGTATCTCTTGATTGAGGTTTCCTGTGGAAGGTCCAGCACACTGTGGGTGGCACCATCCCTAAACATGTCCACCTGGGCTATCTAAGAAAGCTAGCTTAGTTTGAGATAGACAGCAAGCCAGCAAAGAACACCCCTCCATGGTTCTTACCTCAAGGTTCCTGCCTTAAATTCTGGCCTAAATTCCCTCAGTGATGGATTGTGACCAAGGAAATGTAAGCCAAATAAACACTTTCCTTAAAAAAAAAAAAAAAAAGAATTATCATGGTGTTTTATGCCACAAATGTGTAATAATACATTTACTTACACTTTGTCCTTGTTTTATGTTATCTATCCCAATAATTATATATTAGCCTTGGGTTCTTAGTATCATAATGTCAATATTCTTTTTTGATTAAAACTTTTTTCATATAATATATTTTGATCATATTTGTTTCCCTCCCCCATCTCTTCCCAAATCCTCCCAATCTTCCTATCCATGATCTTCCTATCCATAAAACTTCATGTTCTTTCTGTATCTCTTTCATTCTCTAAAAAAAAAAAAAAAATCAAATACCAGAGCAAACAAAGAGAAAACAACCCAACCCAATGAGCCAAGAAAAGGATAAGTATTCCTTAAATGAAGAAATATTATCAAATTAGGGCATTTGTTGAAGATTTTTATACCTACATTTTCATCCATTTATTTATACTAAGACCTCGCTTTCAGACCTTACAGCTTTCTTGAGGACATCAAGAGAGACAGTTATCTTATCTAATTACTACATAAGTTAATGTATAAGAAATATGAGATGGCATGCTGAAAATTAAATTAAAAATTAAATCTGAAAATTAAATCTGACTTGAAGCCACCAATTCTCCTAGAAAATATGTCCTTATTATATGATATAGTGATTAAAAGAATCTCTAAAGATTAGTATTTACATATGCTTTGGTAGAAGGCCCTTATTTAGAAAAATTGACTGCAGTATCTTTGATACATTAATTAAACTTCTGGCAAATGTGATATTTCAAGTCAATGTAAGAGACATTGTCTAAAAGTAACTTGAAAATTAGCAAGGAATCTTTGTCATTGTCCTCATTAATGTATAATTATCAAACAATAGCTATTGCAGAAATAAAAGTTAATTGTGAATACTTACTTAAAATGCCTAGTTCATTCACATGACTCTAATAAAGCTGTAAACTAAGTCGTTAAAGGCCATTTTCCTAATAGTACATGACATTTATGTCACACTGGAAATTGCTCATCATGCCACCTCAAGGCGGTTCCACGGGAGCGGCATTAGACTTCTCATGGTGCTTTTATGTTGCTTTGCCCAGCTTGTAATTGCATAAAGTGTCAAGAAAGAAAATGCCTCCAAGTAAAATACAATGTATAACAATTCAAGGAATTACATAAAAGAAAAGAAAACAGAATGCAAACTGGCTGTTTTCCCCATGTGGATAATAGGTTTGCTTAAGGGCGCTGACAGCAGAAATGGTATTTCATGTTGTCAAGAGGGCAAAGGTTGCTGAAGCATGTGGCTCACAAAAGAGGAGCAGGAGGTTTCTGCTTGTGGATTAGCATAACAATGAAATATGCAAATCTATACAATCACATGCTGTATATTTCCTTTATTTCAGATGAAATGACAAAATAATTAGCACCAACTTGTGACATATATGCAATTTTATTTTAGTGATGAGACCCAGACCCAGGACTTTATTCATTATAGGCATGTAATTTTCCATTGCTGTGTAGTATATTGCCAAAAAATGATTATGTTGTCTCTAGAAAGACTTATCTATATCAGTTAGAAGGATTGCATGAGAGGTAGAAGGCACACACCTTATGGAGGCATCTCCACCTACAGATTTTAGAACTCTCAGCACTCCATTCTGAAGATAAGCCTCACTCAGAGAAGGCTGACAATTGACTGCTGAAGGGAATGGTTCCCATAGGGCAGATAGTAAGACATGTAGGAATGCCCATGAACCGTCTTTGGCTGCCATATTTCACTTATCATCCAGACCCAATTGTCTGGAATTCAACTTCCAAGTATTTAAGTCTGGTTTTTCTTCTCCAAAACTACTTCATATTCTCAGCTCTTGTACTCTAGGGCTCTGACCTGGAAGTTGTCACCTTCCTAGTTAGTCTGCTCCATAGGTTTATGCTGTAGTCTGTGCTTTTCAAAAATAAACAATTGTATTAAACAGTGCCATGGTATATTCTGGGCCAATGTTCTTACCTCTGAATCCAATTACTGTTTTCTATTCATGAGATGTCCTAATCCAGCATGAAGGAATTCATTTACTACTGCCTTCTAATCATCTCTTAGAAAAATAGCATTTAAAATAATTTCACACAAATACTTAAAAGAATAATCACATCATTAGCAATTTAACTCTATACAAGTGTATTTTACCTTTGTTTTGGAAATAAACATTTAAGATAAACAAAATAATAATGGCTAATATTGATTGTCAATTTGGCAGAAACACTCAAGGGACAGACTTCTGGATATGCCTATGAGGGAGGTTTCAGACTGAATTACTGAGCAGGAAAGACTCACCATAAATATGAGCTCCCATAATGGCATTGTCTGGGATCTTGGATTGAATAAAAAGTACAAAATGGGCTTAGCACCAACCTTTGTCTTTTTCTGATTCCTGCATATGGATGTAACTCAAATAGCAGCTTCATGCTCCTGCCACCATGCCATCCTTTGAGACTGTGCTCTCAAACTGTGAGTCAAAATGAGCCTTTCCTTTGCTCAGTTGTTTTTATCATGTATTGTAACTAGCAAATACTGTATTCATAAAAGATTGTCTCAATTTTGTCATACATACCAAAACTTCTCATTTGCTTTTGTTTTATTCTACCTCATCACTCATTCCCTTAAAAGCTTTCATAAGAAATAAATATGAGATAATGTTTGTAGAAAAAAAGGAGGGAAATATGTATAGACATTCAGAAGTAAGAGTTTGTGTTGTCTTTGGCATATAATCAGCTTCTCCTAAGATGGATTGGCTAAAATATTGGATATTTCTTAGACTGACAATTTTTATTGCTAGCTCTTATGACTTGAGCTGAGATCTTCTCATATCTTTGCTCACATATGAAGACAGCAGGTCAGCTCATCATGGTTAGGCAAGGGTGGTTCTCCTTATATGTCAGGAAATAGGCGGGCAATCATACAGAGCAAAAGGAGTGTTCTTGTAACAGACTGTCCCCATCATTTTGGATTCTTGACCAATGACTGAAAGCTTTAGAAATCCTGGGCTTGTGTCATGATTATTTGTGCTTCATTGGTTAAAATCCAAAATCGGGCTGAAGAACACAATTTGAGATGTGTATTCAGTTTAAAAACACCAAATGTTATGTGCATAATAATAAAAAATGGGTATTACATAAGACAGACACAGTAGAAATTACAAAATATTACACTGTTTAATTAAAAAGACCTAGATGTAAACTTGCTATATCTGTTTTGGAAGAAATGCAGTATGAAAGTATCAATTTCTCCAAAGTCATTATGAGATCAATACAACCCCAGTAATAAACACAGCATATTTCATTTTTGCAGAAATTGCCAAGTGATACTAGAACTGTATATGAAAATTTACAGCAGCTTGGAAATGAAAGAGAAGAACAATGTAAATCATAGGACTTAGGACCTGCTGTAATGCACTGATTTGGCCCACTTCCCCAACTACTAAACATCCAGGTGAAGTGCAATTAGCCTCAAACTCTAGACTGTTCTATATACAAAAGGTGGATTATAGAACTACAATTTAAAATGTAAGTCAACCAAGCTCAGCAGATTATTAACTTAATTTTTAATTTGATAGACAGTTTTCATTATTTTAGGTAAATAAAGTACTCTTAGAAATATAGTATTATAATATATCTGTCCCATTTATGAGCACTTTCCTGGACCTTGGGGATGATAAAGATGTCCCAAATGTTTTATGAGATAGAAATAAATATGATCATAACCCATAGATTATGTATATGAAATGGTTAAAAATAAAATGATAATAATAAAGCTAATAAATTATAAAAGTTTTAAAACTAGACAACTAAGATATCATTAAGATAAATTTTTTTCCATCAAAATCATCCCTAATGCAACAACTGGGAAAACTACATACTGCTAATAAATACACATACAAAGTGGTGTTAGAATTGACTATTAGGGAGAACCATGAGATTAAGTGCTGTGGGATGTTCTGTATGGCAAATGTGTTGCTCTGATTGGTTGGTAAATAAATCACTGATTGGCCTGTGGCCAGGCAGGAAGTATAGTTAGGACAAGGAGGAGAATAAAGCTGGGAAGTGGAAGGCTGAATCAGAGAAACACTGCCAGCCACCACGATGACAAACAGCATGTGAAGATGCCGGTAAGCCACGAGCCATGTGGCAAGGTGTAGATTAATGGAAATGGATTAATTTAAGCTGTAAGAACAGGTAGCAAGAAGCCTGCCACGGCCATACAGTTTGTAACCAATATAAGTCTCTGTGTTTGCTTGGTCGGGTCTGAGCGGCCATGGGACTGGCTGGTGAGAGAGATTTGTCCTGACTGTGGGCCAGGCAGGAAAACTCTAGCTACAATTAAGAATTTTAAAGAAAACTTACTAAGGTAAGAAACTATTTTGACATTTCATTGACAAGATCATGATAAAAGTTGTTCATCTTGACATCTTTAGTGGTCAAACAACTTTGCTTTAAGGCCATGTTTTCCTACAAATCCGTTAGGGAAACAAAACGGAGTACAACAGAGAAATGCAAACCTGAGCAAGGATGTACAGTTAGTAGAACTTGCAGGTGCAGCTAATGAGAGCTCCCTAAAGAATAGAGATGCCAGTCTCCATAAACACACTCAAGTAAGGTGATATGGGATGTCTTTCTGTATACTATAAATATATGTCACTCCCAGTGGTTAGTAAATAAAGCTGCTCTGGCCTATGGCAAGTTGGCAGGATGGAGCCACGTGGGAAATCCAAACAGCGATACAGAGATACAGAGTTGCCATCCAGCCACCCAAAGAGCAAGATGCCAGTAGACTGGTAATGCCTCTGCCATGTATCAATACATAGATTAATAGAAATGGTTAGTTTAAGTTATAAGAGATAGTTAATAATAAGCCTGAGCAATCGGCTAAACAGTTTATAATTGATATTAAGCCTCTGAATGATTATTTACAAATGGCCATGGGATGGAACTGGACAGAGAAAAGCCTCTGTTTACAGTAAGAGTTAAAGCCTTCTAACATTTTAACAATTCTTATAGAACAATTGTTTGCATATCTTAAATTTTGATTTGTCATTTTTTTTAGAAATGCTTATACTTTCTACAATATTTTTAATATAAACTTTCAAGATATTGGAAAAGGAACTTGTAAATATGATTCTTATTGATAGATGCATGGCAAAGTTTTAACATCACCATTACTACTTACCATTTCACCTAGGGTAAAAACTGGAGAATCAAATGAAACAGAACATCTTAATGTAACATGTAATGTAACACAGCAGGTGATTTGCAGGTATATTAAGTAACTATTTTGTTGACTTGGACATAATCAAAAGGTAGATTATACAACTGTTTCCATGGATATTTCTTAACATAAAAAGTAGCCAACTTAATTATAAAATCCCTTTAGGTAAAGAATATTGGGAATCATAATATCAGTGAGAATAGAAAAATGAGGAGGTATGGATTGGCATTGTTGACTTCAAAATTGAGGGAACCATGTGATGAGACACTAGGAACTGAGGTCAACCTATAAATATGAACACATCTTTATTGGTTACCACTTCAAAGTCCAATGGTTAAATGACAAGTTGTGGGAATAAGAAAGATGATGTATTTTGAAAAGGACCAAACCAAAAAAAGATGGGGGTTATATCAACAAATAATACGTTGCCTAGTGGTCTAAGAAAAATGATAATAATGGAGTTATGGAAAGGCATATCAGACAGACAGAGACCAATGTTGTTGCAAGTTTGAGGCAGTCAGCTTCTATGATGCGTGAGCTGCTGTTATTGGAGAGCACTGAATGCTGAATGTAAATCTAAAGAAAAGTTGTAGTTAAACCTATACAAACTAATAAAATAATACCTCATATTAATTTATTTAAAAAAGAAACCTTAATAATCATCTGAATGCATGCAGAATAGATATGAACAAAAGTTCAGCAAGATTACCCATAAAAGTCCTCAAGAAAATAAGAGTGGACAGAATATACCTCAAGAAAACAAAGGCTATAAATGAAAAAAAATAGTTACCATCATACTGAAGGGGAAAAACTGAATTTTCTCTAAAATATAGAATGAGAAAGGGTGCCCACTCTCTCGACTGTTAGTCAATATAGTTCTCAAGGACATAGCTAGAACAATAAGAAGAGAAAGATACGAAAGAGATGTAAAGGGAATTGAAATAGGAAAGGCAGAAAATAAACTAGCCCAGTGTACACAAGATCTGAGTTTATAAAGACTACAAGAACTCCACTAGAAATCCTTTAAATACAATAAAGAATTTTACTAAAGTTTCCAGATATAAAATTAGCATTAAAAACCAATAGCTTTTAAATATACTAATAGCAATCTCATGAAGGAAGAAATAAAGATAACAAATCACTCACAATAGCATCAATGAAATGCATCTTGTGAAAAATAATGGAGGAGGAAAAAAATCAGTAAGGAAAACTTTAAGGTACTGCAAAAGAAGACAGTAGATGATGGAAAGACCTGTCAGACTCTTGGACTGGTAGAATTAATTTTGTGAAGGTGGCTATGCTCCCAAAGGTAATCTTCAGGTTCAATAAAATACCCATAAAAATTCCAATCACATTCTTCATACAACTAGTAAAAAAATCCTACATGTGTTTATAAACAAAAAGACCAAAGATTGTAAAAGCAACTATAAGAAGGAAGAGCATATTTAGAAATATATAGTTTCAAGCATGCTGCAAATCCTTAAAGACAATGATTTTTAAGTCTCAGTGACCTAAACAGAAACAACAACTAACAGAATCTAATAAAACCAGCAAAACCAGATGTCCACATGCAGAAGAATGAAATGAAATCCATATTACTCACCTTGAAAAAAACTAATTCATATTTGCAATTGGAGCAAAATATTCAGTTTTTGCTGGGTGTTGTAGCATGTACCTTTAATCCTAATTCTTGAGGTAGAGGAGTGCATATCTCTGTGAGTTCAATGACAGCCTCATCTACATAGAAAGTTCCAGGTCAGTCAGATTTGCAGGATAAGGCACTGAAAGAAATATGACCTTAGTTTAAAATCTTAAATGCTGAAAGTACAAAAGGAAATGATAGTTAAACAGATCAGTATATTAGTATAAGCAAGAACTTGAATGCAACCCCAATAACACAGGAATTAACTCCAGAGACTGACAAATAGATTTAAATGAAGTCCAAAAGCTCCTATACAGCAAAAGAAACTAGGAATAGCCTACAGAATAGGAGAAATGTTATTTTCAGCTATAATTCAGACAAGGGGTCAATATCAAGAATACATAAAGAGTTATGATAATCAGTATGCCCTCCCCAAAAAATAACAGAAAAGAAAGAGAAGTGACTGTCAACTGAAACTGATAGTTCTCAGGGGAAGATATGCTGATTGCCAATAAATATTTATGTGTTAAACATTGTTAGCCACCAAGTCAAGGGAATTGAAAGTTACTTTGAGATTCCATCTCACTCCAGTCAGAATGGCCACATGAAGAAGAAAAAAATAACAACAAATGGTGGTGAGGATGTGGGCGATGATGAACTCTGATTCACTGTTGGCCTGAGTATGAACTGGTACAGTGACATTGGAATCATGCTTGGAGTCTTCTATGAGAAGCTAAAAGCAGAACTACTATATGACACAGCTATACTATACCGAAGAGCTCTACAGCTCACCACAAAGATACCTGTATAGTCATGTTTATTGCAGCTTTTGTCAGGATAACAAGGAAGTGGAATCATCTGAGAGGGATGTCAACAGATGACTGGATAGAGAAAATATAATACAAATACATCAGGGAATTTTATTCAGCCACAATAAAACTGAAATTGCAATATTTTCAGGAAAATTTATGTAACTGAAAAATATGTAACCCGGGTTCAGAAAGGAAAATACCTCAGGGTCTTTCTTCTCCATGGAGCCTAGCTTCCAACACTTATAGATGTGTATTTATGTGGATTAAGAATGAAGAGAGGGGCTGGAGAGATGGCTCAACGGTTAAGAGCACTGACTGCTCTTCCAGAGGTCCTGAGTTCAATTCCCAGCACCCACATGGTGACTCACAACCACCTTTAATGAGATATGATGCCCTCTTCTGGCCTGCAGGGATACATGCAGGCAGAACACTGTGTACATAATAAATAAATCTTTTTAAAAAAAGAATGAAGAGAATACAGTAAACTGGACGGAGGTCCATGATATTAGAAAAGGAAGCTTTAAAAGAGGGTATGTGAGCCGGACAGTGATAGCACATGCCTTTAATTCCAGCACTCTGGAGGCAGAGCCAGGTGGATCTCTGAGTTTGAGGGCAGCCTGGGCTACAGAGTGAGTTCCAGGAAAAGCATCAAAGCTACACAGAGAAACCTTGTCTCAAAAAACTCCCCCAAAAAAGAGGGGGGATGTGGAGTGCAATAAATCATATGTAACATGAATATGGATGAGGGAATATTGAGTACTAAATGTTACAGTGAGGAGAGGAAAGGATGATAGTGAAAGCAATTAGGTGGGCAGGCTAGAGTAAACACTGCTTTCACTAAAGGCTGTTGTGGAAAAGATGCATCACATTTTTTTTCTTATATGCATGTAAAGATTTGTGATAAACATATTTACTTTCATTATTTAAAATTATCAATAAATATTTAAATCAACAGTAATACAAAAATTAGGATGAATTATGATCACTTGCAAACAGTGCTAAACCCATTAGGTGGCTTCAGATAAGTTTGTCCTCTGGCAAATAGCTTTTATTCCATGACATGGTTTCAGTCTTCTACAGCAAAGCCAGTGTAACTCCACTGAATGCAAGGAGAGCTGTGGGCTTACTAATGTCTTCCCTCAGCAGAATAATCAGTTAAGATTGACAACAGCAGTGTGAGAACAGCAGTGGTTTACTAAACTGGAAAACATGCATATTGTTTTAATCATCCTAGCTGTGAGGGCTTGACATACATCAACAGAAATTTACTATACACTCTTAAAGCACAGAATGGAAGGTAATTACCTTGCCCTTAGAACTAAGTATATATTCAATGAGAAGAAAGGATTTAATTGTGACCCATATAAAAGTGGTGTTTCTTAGGTTGGAGAAAACTACGTCAATAAAAAGTGGTGAAAAAAGAATGAGTATTATGCATGCAGAACTCTTAAATTATGCACTTTGAACAGGGCTTCAGATGCCCATGTGATAAAGTTAATAAGATAGGTCTTGCAACACATTCTGATGAAGGTGTCCAGAAGTAATTTAGCAAGCTTTCATCCTACAGAAAGCACTGTGGAAGTTTTACTAAATTACTCATTTTACAAAAAAAAAAAAAAAATTACAAGCTTAAACCAAAGACTAAAGGATGTGAACACTATGATTTTAAGCTATGGAATATGATCTATAATTGATGTTATAAATAGAGCTATTAGAAAACCATAAATATTACTCATGATTTAGTTATGAATAGCTAGGTTTACTTTTAATGGACTCTAATGTTTTTTTTTTCAGTCATTAGTATGAATTACTGAGTAAGTAAGTATAGATTATTTGTTTTTTAATTTATAGAAAAAATAGGTAAAATAAAACTCAACAATATCAACGAAATTATAAGCCAATGACCTTATGAGTCATTTGGAGAAATGTTATGGCCACTAACTGACTGATTTGCATTGTGAATGAGTTTGCATGCAGCCGAAATGATAAGCTAAGCCACTGTGGTTGTCCTGCTTACATATTTGATTCTAACCATGAAGACTGGACTGATGGGTGATGGTGCTCTGCATGCTGTGTATGTGTTGCTCCCATTGGTTGATACATAAAATGCTGATTGGCCAGTAGCCAGGCAGGAAGTATAGGTGGGATAAACAGACAAGGGGAATTCTGGGAAGAGGAAGGCTGAGTCAGGAGTCACCAGCCAGACACAGAGGAAGCAAGATGTGAAGGCAGAACTGAGAAAAGGTACCACACCATGTGGCTAAACATAAATAAGAATTATGGGTTAATTTAAATATAAGAGCTAGTCAGTGGAAAGCCTGAGCTAACGGCCGAGCAGTTTTAATTAATATAAGCCTGTGTGTGTTTACTTGGGTATGAGTGACTGCAGACCAGGCAGACACAGAAAAACTTCAGTTACACTGGACTGATTCCTACAAAATATTATTCACAGTCCTGAAAGCTATGTCTGCCTCTTTAGGAAAGCTAGCCTCATGTATGAGACATTAGTACCTCATATATCACTACATCTGTGCTCTGTGGTAGGATATGGGTCAAAACATTATCCCTGTTTAAAGCCCTTGATAAATTAGTTTTACCACATGATGGTAAGAAAATATGTTACGTTTTTAAAAGTACATATAAGAAGGCCTAAAAATTTGAGTCACAAAAAAATGATTGATGGAAAAAATAATCCACTTGTGGCTATAACATTCAGTATCCAAAAAGGGTTCAATTGACCATAGGCTACTACTTAATCAGTGCATTGCAGAATGATGGGCAAATCAAAGACAAAACCAAGAAAGAAAATTTTAAAATTCTGGAATTAAGTGAAAGTGCAGCAAATTAAAACATGAGACACATTAAAAATAGTCTTAAGAGGGGAATTTATGGCACTAAGTGTCTTTATAAAAAATTTATGAAGAGCACAAATAAATGACTTAATGATGCTACTTAAAATTTAAAAAAGCAGCAAGCAAGAAAGAAATTTAATAGATACAGAGAAATAATAAATACCAGCTCAGAAAGTAAATAGAAGCAAAAGAAACTATACAAAGAAACAACTAATTTAAGAATTTGTTCTGTGAGAAGACAAACATGATCAACAACAAACAAAAATGAAGAAAGAAAAAAAGAAAACCTAAGAGAATCAGAAATGAACAGGAAAACATTACAACAGTCAACAATAAGTTCAGAATATTATAAGGGAATACTTTACAAACTTATACTCCATGAAGTTAGAAAATCTAAAAGAGATGCATGAATTTCTACATTAGTGAACCACTGAGGTTATTCCAAAAAGAGATAAACAACTAAAACAAACCCATAATAGATAAAATGTTTGAAAGAGTAGTAAAATTCCCAAACCCAGTTGCATTCAGGGCAGATTTCTTCCAGAATGGCAACAAATCCTTCTTAAATTGTTAAAAAGGAAAGAAAGAAAGACAGACAGACAGAGAACACTTCTGAACTCCTTCTACAAGCCAGTATGACACTAATTCCAAAACCAGGTAAGGGCATAACAAAAATCACAGGCCACTATTCCTAATGAAAATAGATGCAAAAATCCTTTATGAAATATGTGCAATTCAAATACAGAAATACATTTAAAAAATTATCCACAACATTCAAATTGGTTTTATTACAGAGATAAAGAAAGATGCAAGTTAATAAATGTACTCAAAGACAAAAGTCAAGTGGTTATCTCAATAGATGCAGAAATGACCTTTGAAAAAATCCAACATGCCTTCATAATAAAAGTTCTACAGAGAAGAATGGAGGCAGCACACCTCAACATATTGAAGACAAACCCAGTCTACATCATTTTAAATGGAGAAACCCCCCAATACAACCTGACCATTATTTTTACTCTGTTTCAATATAGTGCTTGAAGACCTAGCTGGAGCAGTAAGGCAAGAGAAGGAAATTAATTTTATATAATTAGGAAAAGGAAAGGTCAAAGTATACCTTATGGCAGACTAAAATTTTTATTGCATTGAAAGTTGTGTTATAATTTTAGGTAGAGCAATATGATTTATATTTAATGTTACAAACAGAGCTTTAAGGAAATCATAAATATTTCTCTGAATTTTGATAGAACTGTGTATTCATTAGGTTTACTTTCCCTGGGGTCTAATATGATATACATAAGAAAGAATTCCTCTAGAAAACGTTGAGAAATGATCAAGACTGTCAGCAAATTGAAAGTTATAAAAGACTTAGGAAACTCAATAGCCTACCTACATACACCAAGAAGCATGATGAGAAAGTTCAGGGAAACATTGCCTTTCACAGTTGTCGAAAGAAAACTATCTAGAAATAAAACTAACCAAGGATGTGAAATACCTCCACAATGAAAATCTCAGTCTTTTAAGAAAGAGA
The DNA here is from genome assembly GCF_949786415.1 of Peromyscus eremicus. Lineage (NCBI taxonomy): Eukaryota > Metazoa > Chordata > Mammalia > Rodentia > Cricetidae > Peromyscus > Peromyscus eremicus. The sequence goes on from NC_081427.1 coordinate 10,486,238, forward strand.
CTGAGGAAGATACTAGAAGATGGGATGACTGCCCACGCCCATGGACTGGTAGAATTAATATGAAAATGACCATTCTACTGAAAGAAATTTAGAGATTCAAAGCATTTTTCATTTTTTTTTAAATTTCAGACACGTGTATCTTGATAATAAGCATCTCCATTCCATCCAACTTCTGCAAAGATGTACCCCTGATACTGCTCCCTCTCAATTTCATGTTCTCTTTGTTTTTTTAACCCACACCTTTATATACAAAGAGTTATTTTAAGTTTCTGAAAACATAATTCATTGAAGCCTTTCTGAAACAGGTTATTTCTATTTACAGTGAAAAAATATACTGAGACTTAAGATAAGCTGTTTCATTAATGTCAAAATAATTAAAGCTATGATTTTAGTCTAAGGAGTTCTGGTCCACCTATGATGTTGTGAACCAGTTAGCATGCTTCTTAGTACATCTTATGTTTACTATTCTTGCTTTATCAAGCATGAATGAAATAGGATTTAAAGATCACAGAATATTAAGGAGGGAGAAGTCCAATACATTCAGGGCTTGGCTGTTACATATGCCAACTCAGCAACAGAAAGCAAACACCAGAGATGAGAAGACAAGTCAAGGGGCTCAAAGACTGGACTTCAACTCAGCCTGAGACTGTTCTCAGTAATTTCTAAGTCCTGATCCAAATCATCTCTTTGCCAAGTTTCTTCTCTGAACTTAGAAACAAGACAATATCACAAGATCTTTGGAAAGCCCAAGATCAATTACAATGCCTTGTTTGAAAGGCAAGGCCAGGACATTGTTGATAATGGTGGTGTTTCCAACAGGGTGGTTTATACAGGCATTTTTTTTTATTTGCTGATGTATGCTTTATTATTTTGTTTCAGTGTTAACCAGAAATGAGCTCTTTGTTGTCCCCTGGGATGTGAAACTTCTCCTAACAGATGAATTCCGTTTGAAGCAATAACACAGGAGATTCTCAATGTCAATTCTTTGTCACTTGTGCTGTATAAATCTTAAACACTTTTTATGTGTGCAGGGAGGATATGATAGAGTTTTCAAAAAATTTCCAGGATTTCAATGTGTGCCCTGTGCACAAACATCTAATTTACTATTTGACACATCAAAAAAATCTTCATGTTTTCAACATTATATTCTCCCCTGTGGTGTCCATTTTAATAAGTTCATCTTTCAGACATTGGAGATAACGTTTTTGTTTGTTTGTTTGATTTTTGTTTTTTTTCTAAAAGCATGCACTCTGATAAATGTTATCTTGAATTCATGGCAATGAGCAAGTGTTTCTTTTTCTTGTTATATGGAATAAAATCTTTAAAGATGTATTACTGTTAAAGTCCCTATCAGGTTGTCAAACCTGAGTCTATAATAACTATTTTTACTTCCTTGGATAATACCCACAGCTAAAATTGAACATAATTTCTAATGCTTTGCTCTTATGATTTATAGGTTCATTAAATTTAATTAATATTAAATTAAAACAAATATCCAAATATTTTGCTAGTATTGTCTAATAGTGTCATCATATTAAACATAAGACATACATGATTTAGAACTATTGGATGTATGTACCACAACACAGTCACATTGCACCGTAACCCCAGCAATTAGACACAGAGAAAGGAGGTTTACCACAAGTCTAAGTTCTCCATAGTCAGTTACAGGACAGACAGGAGTACATAGGGCAACAGTGTCTCACAAACAAAAGCAAACCATGCAAACCTGTACCACATACAGGTCTACTGTCACAGGAAACACATCTCCAGAGTTAGATACTGCATGAAATTGACACTAATATGTCCTGACAAATACTAAGTGCTGTGGGATGTCTTTCTGTATGCTGTGAATATGTGTTGCTCCCATTGGCTAATAAATAAAGCTGTTTTGACCTATGGTAAGGCACGTGGGAAATCCAAGCAGGGATATAGAGAGAAGAAAAGAGAGTGGGGAGAGATGCCTAGCCAGTGCCCGAGAAGCAGCAAGATGCCAGCAGACTTGTCATGCCACAGAAGAGGGGAGACTGAGAGGAGAGAGGCGTGGACTACAGTCAGGATGTAAAATAAATGAATAAATAGATAAATAAAATGTGGAGTTTTAGATGAAGCATGCAAAGATGAAAATTCAGAAGAAGAGGTGATGAAAGGAGACAGAACAAAGCAAAAGCTCCACTTTTTTTTTCTGTAATTGCATGTGAGCAAATTATTTCCCTTCTCTGGATCCCTTCTCAAGCTCTCTTTCTATCTCAGAGGCCAATCTCCTATCCCTGGTGATGAGGAAGAGAGACAATCTTCAAAATTTTATGGAGAAATTGAGGCATGCCTGGTCTGTAAGTTTGGGCTTTGATAATGTAAATGAAGACAAACGATTCGAGAAAACAGTTTTCTGGAACAACTATGTAACTTCACACAAATTCTGGTCTCAAAATTCATTATTTATGACTTTTATATACTTTTCGATTGGCTGGATTTTTTTTTGCAAAGATAAGGATCTAACTTATGGCATTTTGTGTGAAAGAAAAATAGTCTATTTGAACTACATTCTGATCACATTCTTTAAATATTTTTAAAACTCATCCCTGCACAGGTGACCTATCTTTTTAAGTCAAGTCATTAAATGCTAATCATTAACTTTTTCTTGGTTGCCAAGTTAAGAAAAAGACAAAAAGAAAAGAAAAACAGATCCAGAAGCTAGGATTCATCAAAAGGAAAATACTATCAGAAAATCTAAAGAGACACAAAAAATGTATTTTCACTGGGAGCATCTCCCATGAATGTGGCTTTCAAGACATGTTTAATTCCCAGTTTTTCAATAGAAAATCACTACATTTTTACAAACATCTTTATTTATAGGAAATTTATGATTTAATCATTATAGTAGCATATTGATAGTACACCATAGACTAAAACGGACATGATTTGGGAAATCTTGAAATAACACAGAACTTGAGAGAAAGTTTGGAATTTTGTATTTTATATACTATATGTTACAATTTTGCAAAGTAACTCAAGAAACAAATATTGAGAAGGAAATGTGGAAGCAAGATTAAACTGGACATCTTCTCTAACAGGCAAACTAATTTCTCAAAATA